>NC_062228.1:58340302-58669736 GCF_902686445.1 Sciurus carolinensis | reverse complement strand
TATGTAGTTTAGGAGGATCAGTAGGCCTTAAACTGACTAAAAACTCCTGATTCTGGCAGTGTCTCTTGATAGTTAGCAGGTACATATGCCTAAGAATTTCTTTCTTGTAGCTTCCAGTCTTTATTTTAGGGAGGTTAACACAAGTGTACATCTTAGGTTGCATTTAACTATTGTTTCTCTTAAATGCCAAAGAATGGCTATATTTAGGTTTTAACTGTTTTGTTAGGTGTCTAAGATTAAGCTGGTCAAATTGGCCTGTTACTGACTTTTCTTGGCCTCTGTATTTAATCTCAATTTCTAAGTCTGACCTTAACCATCCAGCAAGTTAGTCTCACCAGTCAGAAAGTAAGAGTGCTAGGCTTTAACTTCAATGTCTATCACTCTGCAGTTATTTATCCCCTTTTATCTAATTGGGGTTTACATTATCTGTCCTATCGGTGATGCCTTACCATTTCAAGTTAATTTACAGTGTTTGCTCTTGAAGCAATACTTCTGCAAAAATTAATCAGGCAACAGTTTACAAGGAAAATACAAAATGGAATCACCAACAGTAAAACATTCAGTTTGTACAATAGGTATCCTGGATTCTGACTGAGTTATTCATTATATCCCCTGTTTGAGATCACAGTAATCTTTATAGTAAATATCAAACTTTTGAATACAAATTTAAATGAATTAAAGTCTGGCTTATTTTGGAGCCATTCTAACATGCAGCCAGGTGAGGCAGAGCCTTATTTCAGATAAGGCGGGGCTTTTCACAAAACACAGATTTTGAAGATTAAGCAGAGATCAGATGCAACTCTGTTCTCTGATGGAAATGTAGTTCTAAAGAGTTACATCAGCAATCTTTATATATGTCTTATTATCAGGTTAAAGATTACATAAGCATTATTCTTTGTTTTCAGGAAAGTTACAGAGACTAGGACATCTATGCAACTTTTTACAGCTGCAAAGTGCAATGTTAGCAGCTCTGTATGGCTTTCATGGAAGTCCACTGTCCAAAGTTACTGTAAGGCAGGCAGGAACCAGAGAAGGGAGCTGAGGAAACACTGGTGTCTGGCAAAGGAATTCCTTCCTTCCTGAGAGCTGTGTGCCTGAGATCAATGTCAGAGCTGATAGGATTTCTGCACTGAGCCTTCCCAGTGAGGGTACTGGCATAGCAGCCAGGCATCTTGTGCCCCTGCACAGGAGCACTCCCAGGTACTAGGCTACAGCCTGTCTCATGTACATATAACCAACTTAGTTATATGCAAACTTGTTGAAATTTGCCCTTTACTTACACAGTCTTTCTTAGCACTTACTTTGACCCTCATATATTCCATCACACAAGAATTTTCTGCCTTAGAAACATTCTTTTACTTTTTACTGAATACATTCCCATACTTAGAACCTTCTGTTTTTCTTTCCTATCTGGTGAGCACTTTGTGGTGAAAAATTCACACTCCTTCCATATAGCTCGATGTGAGTGAGCAATCAGGAAGGCATATTTGGAATCTGTGTAGATGTTGACCTGTTTACCTTTGGATAAAATTAGAGCCCTGATCAGAGCAAAAAGTTCAGCTTTTTGGGAAGTGTTCCCTTCTGGAAGGCAATTGGCTTCCAGAACTGAGGCGGTGGTGACATCTGTGTAAAGCAGCTCTACAGCGTCCATCAGGACCCAGAACAGAACTGCCATCTATAAAAAAGGTTAGGTTAGGAGAGAGGAGTGGGTAATCAAAGAGGTCTTCATGAGGTGAGTGTAGCATCTTTAGCACCTGTGGGAGTGGAAGGGATTTATGATTTAAGAGGTCCTGCAGTTGATGGGTGGAAAACACAAGTTACTGGTTGAAGTAGGGTGAGTTTTAGAGCTTCCTTAGTTGATTCACCTGCCGTCGTCAGAGCGACATGGTAGTTACCCACGAACCATGGAATCAAGTTGTCTGGAGAGATGCTACCAGTCTGTGAGACGGTTCAGTTGGTTGCGCGAGGAGGCCAGTGGTAATACCCTGCTTTTTATCCGTGAAGAGGTGGAAAGGACAGTTAGGGTTGGGAAGAGAGAACAGGGGAGGATATAAGAGCATCCCTGAGCTTGTAAAAAAGAGTTAGCTATCATCTCAGGTGAGGTAAGGGGCCTATGTGGAGTCTCCTTTGTTGCCTGATATAGGGGTTTGGCAAGGAGTGCAAAATTAGGGACCCAGTGTCTGAAAAAAACCTGTTAAACCCAGGAAGGAGATAATGTAATCTGCTGTTTCTGGCAGCTGTAAGTTACGCAGGGCTTGGATTCTGTCTGTTGTGAGCCTCTTAGAGGTAGGAGTGAGGAGTATGTCCAAATATGTGACTGAAGGGGTGGTGAGCTGGGCTTTGGCTGGAGACTCGATGGCCTCGAGACCCCAGGAAGTTAAGG
The DNA here is from genome assembly GCF_902686445.1 of Sciurus carolinensis. NCBI lineage: Eukaryota > Metazoa > Chordata > Mammalia > Rodentia > Sciuridae > Sciurus > Sciurus carolinensis. The sequence goes on along the minus strand of NC_062228.1, from coordinate 58,667,353 downwards.
AGCTGGGCAGTGTGAGTCTGGGAGGCCTTGAGGGATGGGCTGCATAGGAGGAGGTCATCCACATACTGCAGAAGTGTGCTATTTCCCAAGTCACAAGTAGCCAAATCCTGAGCTAAGACTTGCCCAAAAAGGTGAGGACTGTCCTAGAAGCTTTGGGGTAAAACTGTCCATGTCAGCTGTTGAGACCTAAAGGATGTAGGATCCTCCCATGTGAAGGCAAGGAGGTAATAGGAGTCAGAGTGAAGGGGAACTGTAAAGAACACATCTTTGAGATCCAGGACTGTGAAGTGGGTGGTAGAAGGGGGGATGTGGGAAAGAAGGGGGTGTAAGGGTTAGGAACCACGGGGTGGATGGGAATAACTGCCTCATTAATTAGATGGCGGTCCTGGACCAAGCGATAGGTTTTTCAGGGTTTACATACTGGCAGTATGGGGGTGTTACAGGGAAGTCAGTAGGGATAAGGAGTCCCTGAGTAAGCAACTGGTCTATAATGGGTTTAAGTCCTTCCCTGTGAGTACAGGAAATTGGAAACTGGGGACATGAAGGAAACTTAGCTTGAGGTCTCAGTTGGATAAGGACTGGCTTGTGGTGGGAGGCTATGACTGGCTTGGAAGTGTCCCAAACTTGGGGGTCGACCAGGTCTGGGGCAATGGTAGGGTAGGTGGTGTGGGTGTGCTAGAGAATGTACGAAACAGGTAGAAGGTAAGCACTAGCAGTGTGCCTGGGAAGAAGCTGTAGGGTGGATCCTAGGGGTTGGAGAACATCTCTTCCTAGGAGGGGACTGGACAGGAGGGAATAACTAGGAGCAAGTGTGTAAAAGGATGTCTCTCCAGGGCACAGGCTAATTTAGCTATTCTGCTTGGGAAGGAGGCTTTTCCGTCAATTCCCATAACCAAAACCTGGGAAGGAAATAAAGGCTTAGAGAGGGCAGGCAAGATAGAATAGGTGGCCCCCATATCCACAAGGAAAATTATGGACTTACCCGTTACCTGGAGCTTTTACCCTGGGCCTGGCTAGGTATAGGGGTCCTCGAGTCCAGGCTCCTTCAGTCTTCTGTGAATCCCAAAAGCTCATGGGAAGGGACCACCTGGCTGGCCACACCTCTGTGTAGAGATGCTGGGGAGGGACCGGCCATAGGGCAGTCACTCTTCCAGTGTCCTGCTTGTTTGCAAGTGGGACACGGCCTGGTGGGGGGCCGTGGGTTTGGACATTGACGAGCCCAGTGACCTTCATGTCTGCACTTGAAGCAGGCCCCTGGCGGAGGGGGTTGCTGGCTCCCCTTTGAAGCTCTCACTGGAGTCGCAGGCCGCAGGGCAGCTACCAAGACTTGGGATTGGAGTGTCACCTTTTTCTGTAAATAAACTTGCCTGGCCAATTTGACTGAGTTTTTGGGCATTACAGACTTTAAAGGCCATTTTTCACCAGATCTCAGATAGGGGTTTGAGGGCCCTCCTCAGCTAGCTTGAGCTTTTTTCTTATATCAGGGGCTGACTGAAAAATGAAGTAGGTTGCTAGCACTGTAGCGCCAGAGGGAGATTTAGGGTCCAGTTTAGTATATCTAGCAAGGGCCTCTGTAAGGCTGTTAAGAAACAGCTGGATTTTCATCTGGATTCTGGGTAATTTCCCTCAGTTTATTAAAGTTTACCACCTTATTGGAGACTGCTTGTATGCTTGTTATGAGGTATTGGACCATGCAAGCACAGTGACGGTGGCCCTGCTGGCCTTCCTGGTTTTGGTTATGGGAATTGACGGAAAAGCCTCAATTTGGTTCAGTTATTGGAACCTGCTCCTGTGGATAAAGTTATGCCCGTTAAATAGGCTTGGTCAGCGTGGTCCTGTGCTGCCTGTTGGATACTGGGAGAGGAAGAAAGGATATTAAGACTATAAGTTTGGGAAAGATACTCAAATTCCTTAATATAAGTAGAGGAATCAGCAGAGAAAGACCCTAAACGAGAATGGAACTTAGATTCACATATCCCTTTTGCACTAGCTATTTCCCGGAGAGGATAAAGAAGCTCTGGGTTAGGCAGTGGGAGAGTCTGATAAAGTTGCCTGTTAGTGCTGACAGGGGAGGAGGGAACAGACTAGGCAAAGAGACATTCTGAAGGAGGAGGAGGTGGGAGGGGAAGTGGGAGGGCTCCGAGGAGGAAGGGGGGAGAAGCTGCATCCCCGGGAGGAGGAGGCGGAGTTCTGGCCAGAGCAAGGAGGCAGGTGGGGTTTGGACTGCTCAGGGGAGGGGAATGTGGGTGGTGGAGCAGGTAGAAGGAGGAGCGGGGCGAGCGCCAAATTCCAAAAAGAAAGCTTGCGAATGGTTGCGAGTGCCTTTTGGTGGCCATCTTGAGATCTAAAACATACTGAGGCTTGAATAAAAAACTAGCTGCTTACGGCTTAAGTCTTGGAAAGTCCCAGTTTAGTAAAATTATGGTGGATACACCCCAAAGGAGTTTTGGGGTCTTAGTGAGCTCCCGGTATTTCCCATTAGCCGTCCAATTTCACCTGGACAGATGTGCCAGAATCAGAAGAGGCGTCCCAGTTCTGACTCCTGCACACCGGAGAACGGTGGGCGGCCGGAAATCAAGACGTCTCTCGACTTTCGGGGCCCAAAAACGGAAAAACGGGGGGCTGACTGGAGGTTGGAATGTCTTCACAACAACCAGAGCCCAAATGGAGCAGAGGCGAGGCCTGTGGGACGCCCAAGGACAGACCTGCTGCGGAACGGAGAGTGTAGATTGGAACGGCTATGGGGAAAAGCCCAGGGAACTCACTGCGCTTTGAAGCGGGATGGACCAAACGGAGCAGAGCTGAGCTGGACGGATCGGAATCTCCTGGTTCTTCTGGGGAGGGGGTGGGTCTCAACCCCGAGGTGGGGGAGCCCAAAAAACCCCGCTCCCGGGTTTCGGCACCAAATGTAAGCTTGGGCAGGCTCGGCAGGCTCAGTGGCAGGACCAAATGTAAACTCGGCGGGTCTCGGCGGGCAAAATAAAATGGGACAGAAAAGTGGCTGAAGCAAGCTTTATTGGAAGCTGCTAGAATCTCCTATGAAAGTTTTGACTTCCTGCCTTGAATTCATGTACAATGCCTGCAAATGTTGCCTCAAGGTTTTGACCATGAGGGAAAGGCCAAGAAAATCAGAAACCCAAGCCCTGAGGAGTGCCCGCAGTTCCCCACTGCACACTTCAGTGACAAAAATTAACCTCTGCTCTATGCAACCCATGGTCAGACCTGTCACTTGCAACCAAAAGCATTTGGAACTGATACAATTGGCCAGGTGATATAATGTGATAGTCTCCACACCAGGATGGATGGAAAACACTTGTTCACCTCTGTGTGCCCACTGGTCCCCTTCCCACCAGCACTTGGCAGATGGAACTGCAGATGGACTGGGTGGTTGTTTCCTCACCCAAAAGTTAACCAACTATACCTTCCTCTTGGTTTAACTGAGATAATGCACATTAAGAACCCAAAACAGTGCTTGGCACATAGTAAGCCTTCTACAAATACAGGGGAATGTCTCCAACATGATCTGCAGAGACCTCAAACCCAGCCACAGGGGCCACACAGGAAGCTGGATCCACAGTGACTCAGTCCTGGCAGAATACCCTGTGATTCCCCAGAACATGAAGGAAAGATGGGGCAGTGCGCCCTTCAGCAGTAGGTTACCCCTAAATCTTATTGCACTGGTCCAGTCCTCTGGTTTTGTGGGGTTTTAATTTTTTTTTTTTTTTTTAATGTATGTGACAAAGGTCATGGGGACCTGGCACCTTTGGCTAGTTTTTCTTCTGCTGTCAATGTTAACAATAAATGGTCTGAATCTAAAAATGGCTCTTTTATTTTTACCAGTTGAGTCTGTCACTTCTCTGCCAGGTATATGCACTTGACAATGAACAAAGTCTGTAATCTTTTTTACTGTCTGCCCTGAGACTCCCTCTCCCCAACTTCCCGAAGACAAGACACACAGGTCAGAGCAAACTCAAGTTTTATTTCTGCTCACAATCCCCCAAAGGATCACACACCCTCACCTAGATGCAGCCCCTCCCCCAAACCTTCACAAAACACTGATTTTCTCCCAGAGCTAAAATGATCCCCCAGTCACCAACTATAGCCATCCTCCTTCTTCCCCGTTGGCCTGCAGATCCACCTGCTCTGTGGACATGGCTCCCTCCTGGAACAGATCCCCAAGGACACTTGGCTTGCTTATTCACCTATATTACATGGGTCCCCTTATAAGCCCCACATAGATTTTCATTTGCAGAGTATCCCTGCTCTGTCTTGTGGTCAGTGCACCCACCCAGGACCACCTGTAGGAAGCCACTGATTTGCAATTCGAGAGACTAGGGCTCCTGGCTCTGAGCTCCCAGTGGGCTTTGGCTCCTCATTGTAGTGGTGGGTGTCAATGTTGACTAGGGGTGAACATTTCCATTGTTGGTGGGGTGGAGGGCATAAAATCCAGAATAGGCAAGAGGAGACAACAGCAGAAGGGGGGCAGAATAAAGGTAGAGGCAGAGGGATGCAGGAGGACCCCTCCCTCCACCTCAGCCCCAGGACAAAAATGGACCTGAGCTGATAAGCAGCCCCTAGAACTCAAAGGCCTGGCCTCTAGCTGCTGCGGGTCCTCTGGCTGCGCGCCTTGTACACCTCAATGAGCAGGTCCTTGACGTACTGGATTTCCCGCTCCACAGACTCAGCCCTCTCCCGCAGCTCCCGGTTCCTCGCCTCCAGCCCCTGGCACTCGCCTTCCAGGGCCTCACCCTCTGCCCGCTTCCTCTGGCGGTACCTCAGAGCTGCTGACTTGTTCTGGTCTCTCTTCTTCTGCTTGCGGTCCCCTCGGGCACTGGCAGGATTTGGATAGGGGGCTGGGCGAGAGGACGGAGGAGGAGGAGGAGGAGGAGGAGGAGGAGGAGGAGGAGGAGGAGGAGGCTGTTGCTGCTGGGGTGGGACCAGGGGCACCAAGCCCACATCCCCCTGCCCAACCTCACTGCGACAGTAGATGGCCAGCAGGTCGAGGGTATCCAGGGCAGGGGGCTGTGGGAGGTCAAAGGTGGGGAAGGGGAGGGGGAGGGAGGGTGCTGGTGGTGGTGGCGGTGGTGGGGAAGGTGGTGGGAAGAGTGGGGCTTCAAGGAAGAAGTCTTCCATCTGCTCCAGCTCCTTCTTGAGCAGGGAGGCCATGGCTTCCAAGTCAGGGGGAGGTGAGGAAGGTGGGGGGAGGGCGCCTGGGGTCAACGGGGTTTCCAGAGGGAGGAGGGCTGTAAAATCAACTCGCTCAGTCATCCAGTCAGAGAAGCCGTCACCTAGGGAGTGGAAGGGGGGACATAAAGTGCCCTGAGTTCCTGGTCCTCCACCCAATTAGGTGATCACTCATGTCTGTCTCAGGCTCATTTGTCTTATTCAATCAGTCAACCAACTAAAAAGTCATCAAACTAGTCAACAAGTCACACAGGAAAGGAAACAATGAACCAGTCAACCAACTAACCAATCAGTCATCCAACCATCAAGGAATCAACCAACCAACCAATCAACCCATTAACTAATTAATCAGTTGACTAAACCAACAAATCAACCAAAGTAAAAATCAGTTGACCAACTAATGACCCCATTGTCAATAAAATAGTCAACTAACCATTTTTTTAAACATCCAGCATCCTCTTTTCCTAAGGACCTGTATCTGTAGTTTCTCTGATTTATTCTCTATTTTTTTTTTTTTTAATGAATAGTGGATGGTGACCACCAGATTTTTATTTATTTATTTTTATGTGGTGCTGAGGATCGAACCCAGTGCCTCACATATACAAGGCAAGCGCTCTATCACTAAACTAAAACCCCTGCCCTATTCTCTATTCTTAAAAGGCAAGTAAGAGGGCTGGGGATATAGCTCAGGTCCTGGGTTCAATCCCCAACACCAAAAAAAAAAAAAAAAAAGGCAAGCAAGATCACATCACACACACAACCATTTTTTTGAAACTGGGTCTAGCCCAGGCTAGCCTTAAACTTCTGGGCTCTACAATCTTCCTACCTCAGCCTCCCAAGCAGTTAGGACTACGAGCACATGCTACCCACATCTGGCTATTTATTAATTATTGAAAACCCACTATGTGTCAAGCATTTGGGATATAATAATAAATGTGTTAATTTTTGCATAATGGTCCCTGCATATGCTATTCCCTTCCCTGAAATGTTCTTTCCTTCCATCTCCTGGCTCATTTCGTCTCATCCTTTAGGCCTCAGTCCCTACATGACCTACTTGGAGGCTTCCTGGCTACCTGAACTCTGAACCAGATCCCTATGTCATTTTTAGCCCCACTGCTGCTTTCCACTTCTCCCAGTTCCTCATCATCTGTCTCTTGCCTGTCTCCCCACTACTCTGTGAGCTTGAAGAGCACAAGGATTGTGTTACTCTTGTTGCCAGCTGTATCTCCAGCACCTAAACTGGCACATTGCAGGCCTTCAATAAATACTTATTGAATGAACAAGGAATGAGGAATCCTTCCTTTCCCCCATCCCCCACCTCCCAGCACACCCCACCTCCAATCTCCATCTGTCCTTACCTGCCAGGGGTTCTCCCCCCCCTGGAAGCCCGCCCTCCAGGGCTCCCCCAAGGACCTCATAGGGGCCCAGGGGGGCAGGGGCCAGGGGGAGTTTCCCATAGTCTACGAGCCAGCCCAGCCCGCTAGCTGGGAGCAGGGCCCTGTCTAGCTCCAGCCCCAGGGTCGCCAGGAGTGACATGACTGTGGCACAGGCGCTGGACACTAATGGCAGTGGAGGATGCACCAATAGCTGTGAAGAGGCTCTGTAGGCTGCTCAGCTGGGCAAAGACAGGCACCAAGGCAAAAGAGGAGGACCTGCACATGAGACAAGAGGGGTTGGGTCACAGTCAGGCTCACCCACCAAAGTGATGGGAAAACCAAGCCAGACCCCAGGCCAATGGGGCTCCTCCCTCCCCGTTCCAAGGGAGGTTTGGAACCAAGTCTTGTCCTTTCTGAATTCTAAATCTGCCCTTTCTTTCCCCAAATTTCTGAGTCCCACCTACTCCCAAGGGAATTCTTTTCTTTAGAATCCCCAAGGCCCACCTCTTTCTCCAGTACAGAACCCCAAGGGTTTCCCAGGAGAATTACCTTGAGCCCCTCCCACCCGCCTTATACTATTCCTCTCCATAAAAAAAATATTCAATCCCAGGGGAATTTTCTTCCAGCCATGCCCTTTTCTCTAAAATATTTCCATTAGGTCCAATTCCCTTCCCAGATGCCATCCCAAATCAGTTCCCAGGGGAATTCCCCTATGCCGCGTCCCTTCATCAATGCCATCCAACTCAAATGCCACTCTTCCCTTTCAACTTTAAGGCGACTTCGGCTGTCCCTACAAACCCCGCCCCTCATCACAAGGAGCTCCCCCATTGAGCCTCTACCCTACTACTGTGGGCCTAGTTCCACCCCCTTAATGACAGGTGATCCTACGCCCCGCCCTCTGTGCGGTCAATCTAAGCTAGTCCTCGCGCCAGCAGGTGCCCGCTTGAAATGAAGGGAGCTAAACTGTGATCCAGAGCCACGTGAGTCCCGGAGAGTGAAAGGAGCGGGCAGAAAACAGCAGCCCAACCCCCACCCTTCCGCGTGGTTCTCTCGCCGAACGTTAAGGCGCATGCTCCGTCCCTTGAGCCGTCCATTGTTCTCGCACTTCTCAACTCTCCTGGGGATCAGTGCGCATGTGCAACCGTTTGTGGCCCGCCCCTCATAATACAGGGCTCTAGTGGGCTCGTGCGCATGAGCAACCGCTCGAGGACGAAATCGTTCAGGAGAAAAAAAAACAACTACCCTCGCTGAAGGCTAGTGCGCAGGCGCAATAGCACGCGGGCCGACCTTAAACAGCAACTCCCTGAAAGAACTCACCCTCCCCCCCACCACTCGGGCCAAGTGCGCATGCTCAGTCGCGCGCCCACGACCCCTCTTCCCTCTTCTGCGCCTGCGCGACCGTGATTCCCTGCTCCTGTCTCCCCACCCTCAGGCCCTGTCGGGAGCGCCGCGAGCTGCTAAAGGGCGGGAAAGGCAGTTGAGAGAGGCGCGAGCGGCTACTCACTCCATGGCTGCGGAAAGGAGAGGCGGCGGCTGCCTCGAGTGAAGAAAGACGGTGGAAGCGGAGAGCGTAGGCGCGGTAAGCGCGGAGAGGGGCTGGGGACACAGATGGGTCGTGGCTACAGAGCCATGGCCAGGGCTACGCGGGCTGAGGCGGCGTCGCGGTAGCGTGAGGAGAGGTCGTGATCAGAGGACCGGGAATGAGGCAGCCTCGGGGACTAGGGACAGATATACTGGGGGCGGCGCAGCACGGCCCGCCCGGATCCTTCCGCGCCCCGCCCCTGCGCGGCCCCAACCGGGAGGCGACCCGGCCCCCTCTGCCGGATCCGCGAATCTGAACCCCAGCCCCCAACGGCCCTTGGGGTTCGCGGGTCTACCCGCTTTGGCCTGGGGGCGGGCGGGCCCCCTCCTTCCAGTCCTAAAGTTGCCACCTTCCCGTCCCGCTGGCTCGGATCGAGTTCTCCGTTTGACTCCGAGGTCCTTTCCTCTTTGTGATTTTGGAGATCCGGCCCCATCCTCCTCTCTCAGGTTCGCATCAGTTCATTTCTAAAAAATGAAGATAAAAATCAACTTCTTGGAGGGCTTCTTTGTGGAAATCAAAGCCCTAAGCAGAGAGCTTGACTCCTCCGTTCTTGTTCAAGGTATTTTATTATTAATAAGAACTCTAGGGCCCAGTCTCACCCCTTCTTCTGTGAAGAAGCCCCAGACATTTGACCATCCAGCGCCATCCTGAAGTCATTCTCACACCTCCGAGGTTTCAGTTTCCAACCATCCCCATTCCATAAGACAGATGCTCAGCCCGTTCCTCCACAGGGCTTCAGGCCCTGCTCACCTTTCCTCAGCTCTTGCCTGGCCATGCGGTTCATTCTTTTGTCCATTGCCCTGACTTTCCTTAAGTCCTTGACCTCAGCTGTCCCCACCCCCACCCTCACCCCAGACACACTGGATAGGAATCAACTCCCAATCCTGCTGAAAATGGGAGACATAAGTTTCCAGAGGGACCTTAGTAGCCATCCTTCATCCTTCTCCCCATGCACTGGGCCCTCCATCAGCCTGGGCGAGTGTAAGTCTTTTCTGTTGCAGAAACCCCTCCTTTTCCCACCATGCATTCATCCACATCAGAACATCGACCATAGAGTTCAGCCTTCTTCTATACCAGTTAAAAAACTGAATCGAGATAAAAAGAAGGTAGGGAGCCAGTGGTAGTGGTGCACACCTGTGATCCCAGTCACTCATGAGACTTAAGGCAGGAGTATTGCAAGTTCAAGGCCAGCCTTAAAGACTTAAGGAGACCCTGTCTCAAAATAAAAAAGAACTGGGATGTAGCTTAGCAGTAAAGCACCCAGAATTCATACCCCAGTACCAATGGTGGAGGACTCTGATCTTGACAGTTACAGGCAGGTTTCTTCACTCACCACTGCCCCTTTTCCTAGTTGTGCGCAGGATGTTTTTAGAATCTGATCACCTTCCCTTTAGAGCACTTTCTGCCCATTCTGCCAATTTTGAGTTCCTCTATATTCTCTTGGACCTGTAGGGGCTATATTGTAACCTAGGCAGTTTATAGTGTAGAAGTTAAGAAGATTCTGGAGCCAGGTTATTTGTGTTCAAACTGCACCACGCTTGCCAACTGTTATGACCATAGCAATTTCCCTTACCTCACTGTGCCTCAGTTTTCTCTATAGTAAAAAGTGACATTCATAGTACTCCTTAGGCTGTTCTGAGGATAAGTGAGTGATTTAATCCACATTAAGCCTTTAGAATAGTACCTAGCATATGGTAGGTGCTGCATAAGGGGTTGTTACTATTATCATTGAGGTGGATATGTTCCGTCTTCACTGATAACTAGTGTTTTAAAACTGTGACTGCTGGGCATTGTAGTACATGCCTATATTTCCAGCTTACTCAGGGTGCTGAGGCAGGAGGATAGGACTGGGGATGTAGTTCGGTGGTAAAATGTTGCTGAATTTAATCCCCAGTACCAAAAAAGATAACTATGACTGGTGTTCCGTGTGTGTGTGTATTACTAAGGATTGTACCTAGGGTCTCACACACGCTAAGCAAGTGCTCTGCCTATATCCCTAGACCTTTGCATTTTTGTTTTGAGAGAAGGTCTCACCAAATTGCCCACTCTGCCCTTAAACTTGTGATCCTCTTGCCTTGGCTGCCTGCCACTAAGATTACAGGTGTGCATACCACCATTCTCAGCTTGATCATCCACCATTTAAATAAGACTTGAGTACTGACTTCTACTCAGTATAGATGCTTGAAAACATAGCAGGTGGGATTAGAGTTAGGCTATTGGAACACCTCTGCTGGTAAGGAGGCTGTCTACCCCTGGCTATCCTAGAAGACTTTTCTAGATTATTCGGAAACTAAGTGGGTTTTTTGGTGGTGGTTTTTTGAAATACGGTCTCACCATGTTGCTCTGCTGGTCTGGAACTTGTAGGCCAAAGCCTACAAGCCTTCTGAGTAGCTAGCTGAGATTATGTGCATGGTCCTCTGCATCCAGGTTAAGTTTTTTTGGTTTTCTTTTTGTGGTGCTGGGGTTTGGAACCTACGGTCTCAAGTATGCTAGACAAGCACTTTATCACTGAATTACATCCCCAGCCCATAGGTTTTGTTTTGTTTTGGGGGGGGGGGTGTGTGCGCACATGCGCGCACACACACTTGGATATTTTTTGTTGTAGATTGACAAAATACCTCTATTTTATTTATTTTTGTGGTTCTGAGGATCGAACCCAGTGCCTCACACATACTAGGCAAGCTAGGCGAGCACTCTGCCATTGAGCTATACCAGTTTTTTTTTTTTTTTTAATGAACTTTTTTATTTTGGAATAATTTTAATTTTATAGAAAAGTTAAAAAGACATTGAAGAGAATTTCTGTATGTCCTCACCCAGTTTTCCCCCTTGTTAACATCCTGCGTTACTAGGATACATTTGTCACAACCAAGGAAGCAACATTAATTAGCACATTACTGTTGACCAAATGCCACTCTATTCTAATTTCACTAGTGGGTCCCTAATGCTTTTTTTTCTATTAACTGGGAAAACCAAGTGCAAAAAATAAAAAATAAACAAAAATGGAGAAAATAAAAAAAAGTGTAGTGGTGCTTTTCTGTGATCCCAGCTACTCTGGAAGAGGAGTGCAAGTTCAAGGCCAGCCTCACCAATTTAGTGAGAGCCTGTCTCAAAATAAAAAATAAAATAGGACTGAGGAAGTCATTCAGTGGTAGTGTGCTCCTGGGTTCAGTCTCCAGAACAAACAAAACAAACTAGAAATGTCCTTTCTCAATAGGAGAATCTTGTTACTGGCCATGTGTGGCACATACTATCTGAGAAGGTAATGGTGCCAGGACTCTGGCTCCTCTGTTTCATCCTCTTGTGCCCTTTTCTTTCTAGCTAGTGAATCCCACCCAGTTCACCAGTTCACCTAAGCCGTTTGACTTAGTTTTGCTGAATGGGTGCCAGTTCACACACCTAGCTATCCAGGCCTTCCTAGCATGTTCTAGTTATGGTGGTGGGTTATCAGTGACTCCCTGCCACCCCAGTTCTTGGAACCCTGATCCCTTACCAATGCCCATGCCTGACCCAGGCCCATGGCCCCTCCAGACTCACAAAGTCCTCAAGGGTCCAGGTACCCAGCTCTTCTGCTCCTCATTTGGGGTTGGGAGTAAGGGTGGGGCTGCTGGGGACTCTTTTTCAATGCGGAGGGGCCTAGCTTTGGGAGTGAGATGGCCGTTGCAGGCAGGTTGCATCAGCCCTGGCTCCTTGAAGGGGAGGGGGAGTAAGGGAATTCTCTGGGGGCCTGAGAGCACCTGGCAATAACTCCTGGGTAGCAGAGCCCTGGATAATAGCAAGGATCCAGCACAGCAAGGGAGCAGAGGTGCAGAGGGGGCGGGAGACCAGCCATCTGTGCAGGACCTTGATAACCTGAGACTTGATGACAAAAAGGAACCTCATATCACAGGAGCCCCCAAATTGGCTTGCAGGAGACAAGACTGAGGCCCCAAAAGGTAAAGGGGGTTGTGCAGAATCACATTACTCCTTAGATAGAGCCCAGGTATCATGACACTGCACAGCTTCCAGGCCCCACGAGGCCTCCAAGCCTGGACCTTCACCTCAGATTTGCTGCTGCTCACAATTGCCAAATTCTATTGATCCCAACTTGCCCCTTGCCATCCCCTTTGCCCTCAAGGAAGCCCTCTTTACCTGCCCTATTGCATCAACCTCTCACCGGTTTCCTAATCAGGGTAGCAGGTTAGCATGATAAAAAAGACTCTTGAATTTTCTGTCAGACGAATTAATGTTCTGGTCCAGAGCCCACAGCATTTAGTTCTAGTTAGGGGTACAGGCAAAGGCCTAGTGTGCCTAAGCCTCAGCTGCTTTCTGCAGAGTGGGTCAGAACCAGCCTGCTGGGTTCACATCCCAGCTCTGCTGCTTTTTGACCCTTAGAAAGTGTCATTATCTCTGATTGTTTTCTCACCCATAAAATAAGGCTGAAAAGACCCACCTCATAGGGTAGTGATGTGTATTAATGTAGGTAAAATGCCTAAAACAGAGCTGGGTGTATGGGAGGTACCTTCTGAGCATTCGCTCTTTCTTGCTAAGGCTTCAGGTGCTGGAGGATTAAAGCCTGGCTTTTACTGGGAGTTCAGGATCTATACAGGTGTCTTTCTTTTCCCATTCCCTTTACACTTTGTGCTTCTTTCAGAGCCATATCACAGAAAGATGTCACTGTACATGATTGATTCCCCGAGCACTTAGAGGTTGTCACTAACTGACTCTTCCCTAGAATTGTTCCCTACAGCTCCTAGCCCTATGCAACCATCTCCATAGGTATCAGTACATTTCTAGTGAGTTGCACACATGCACAGAGGCTAAAGAATTTGCTATCCTGGTCCCTGATCAGTGCCAAGAAGGGTAACTGTGTCACGCAGGCTGGGGGCAGGTATTGAAGGTGGGCATCCTGACAAACAAGGGCAGGAAGGCCAAGGCCAGTTTAGCTGGGGAAAGGACAGTGCAGGGGGCTGGGCAGGCAGAGCACAGGCTGCCACGTGTCCCAGTAGCTCAGAGTCCTCCAGAGCTCCTCCCTTTCCCTAAGGCTACCTCAACCCCCTCTTCAGAAGTAGTCTCAGCACTCAGAGCCTGGTTAGGTCCCATGCTCCTGACCAGCTTTGGCATCCTAAATGTTACCATCTGCTGTGACAGGTTGCCACAAATTCAGTGACTCAGAACAACATACATTTACTCCCTAACAATGCTGGAGAACAGAACTGTGTTCTCTCTGGAGGCTCTAAGAGAATCTGTGCTCTAGCCCTTATCAGCTTCTAGAGGCTACCACGTTCTTTGGCTTGTGACTTCTTCACACCACTCTAGCCTCTGCTCTCATCGTCATACCTCCTAGTTCCTCTTCATCTTCTTGCTCTTACTCTAATGAAGATTCTGTGATTACATTTAGAGCTCGCCTAGATAATCCAGGATACTGTCCCCATTGAAGATTCTTAACAATGTATGCACGGAACCATTTACTTTAGAAGGTAATGTTCACGGGGTCGGGGGTAGGACACAGACAACTTTGAGCAGCCATTATTCAGCCTACCACATCCTTCCTCTCACAGTCTCAGTTTCCTCATCTAACAGGTAAAGGATAGGCCAGGCCTGGGGTGCCTCCTCTCTTGCATCCCCACGGGGATTGGAAATAGGAAAAGAACGGGGCAGACTGAGAACAGTTGACAACCTAATGTTCTGGAGCCCAGAATGCCATCACTTATCTTTGTGTGTGGCTGCACCCATCTGTGCTGCAGTCACCTGATCAGGAAAATGCGGACAATATTATAGAGTCACAGAGAATTGGGATCATGCTCCTCTCTGCTGGATTGAATAGGAACAGGGTCTCGTTCAGATTTGGGCCAACCCTGTGTAAAGTTTGGCAGTACAGCACTCGGGCACAGGTACTTGCTAGGAGGAAAGGGTTATTACCCTATCTCTTCCTCATCAATCCTCCGTGCCCCAGTCAAAGGCCACCAGGAACACATCTCTCATTGCAGGGAGAGATCCACAGAGACCCTGGGGGATGGGCATCTCAGGGAGTGTTGGGAAGGGCTTTGTCAGGTGATTCGGCAGGTTCAGGAAAGTGGGCTTTGCTCTGGGTTGGGTGCTTGCACTGGGGGGGACTGAGGAGGACTACTGGAGCCAGTGCCATGGTTTGTTAGGAAGCACAGATCAGCTCTGAGCCAGGGGTGAGTGACCATTTTTGTAGTTTGGAAAACTTTCATGTTTTTGTCTGTGTTAAGATGTGATTCCAAGAGTGGTCTTTTCTCAGTGTCCCACAGTCACAGTGGTCTTGCCTGATACTAGCATCCAGCAGGAGAGCACCAGGGACTAGTCATTCTCACTGCTTCCGTTTCTCACAGCAAATATGTGCATCTTGCCAAGATGGAGAGGGGGATGAGAGAGCTAGCAGGACTGAGTGGCAGCACCCCTCCTTTGGCAGGCCATGATGCCTGGTTCCCACAGGGGCACCTGGGCATAGAAAAAGTATCTGGGCCTGGACCCAGCCAACTCTCCTGGGCTAGGCAGTCTTAGTGGAAGCTGAAGGGAGAAAGAGGAAGAGGAGGAAACTACAATGTGAAGACCTCACAGAACCCCTGGCCCTTGCTGTTCCCTCAGCAATATTGTGAACACTATCTGTGGAGAAGGTTGAGAGTCATGGCCATTAGAGTACCGAGCCTTAGTTCTGCTAGATCAAGTCCTTTGCTGTTTTTTCTGACCTTCCTCCCTGCCCCTGCCATGGAGCAGGAAGTGCAGAAACAGCAGGTGAGAGGCAAGAGCAGCTGATGCCCCTCTTCTTGCCTTACCTCTGTGCCATGAGGCAGATAAGATGAACTGGATTCAAGAGTGAAACCTAGGGCTGAAGAGATAGCTCAGTTGGTAGAGTGCTTGCCTTGCTAGCACAAGGCCCTGGGTTCAGTCCCCAACACCACACACACACAAAAAAAGAGTGAAACCTAAACTGGTCTGGAAGATCATGGAGATGACTGACCAAAGGTGTCATCACAGACGTGGCATGGGGTGGTGGTGGTAGGGAATGAAAAAATGTCACATTGGAAAAGCAGGAGGGGCTCAGTAATGGTGGAAGCTCAGCTATGGAGCCAGACCTAGGTCAGAGCTGTAACTAATTGTGTGACTTTAGACAACTTAAGTTCTCTTGACTTCAGTTTTCTTGTCTGTAGAATGGGAATATGAGTTCCCATCTCATAAAGTTGCTACAAAAGAGAGTCGATGCAGGTAAATCCCTGAAAATGGGACCCAGCACACAACAAATGCCTATGGAATATTAGTGTGGTGATTCCACCCAGGGGCCAGGATGGGAACTGTAGTTGGTTCTAGTTCTCAGATTCAAAGCCATCCTGCCCCCAGCTCTGGCTGCTTTCATCTGGTTCCCAGAGAGACTTCCTTCATGGCAACTGTCTCTACCATAACCTGACCTGGATGCTTCCCTCCCTCCCCACTGACATCACTATTTCTCCCCCGGGGAAGGTAGTGTTGAGAAGAGAGAGGCCTAGGAGGGAGCACAGTGATGTGCAGTTCTCCACCCACCACCCCCATAATGTCCACTTGCTACCCCCTCTTCAGGGCTCAGTGTCCTATCCACACCCAGCCGTGCTCCCTGTGGAACCTCCTGATGACCTGCATAGGTGACCAGAATATTTCAATTCCATTTTCTTCCTCAAACAGCATTACCAGCTACCCCAAGAGAAAGTGTGGTCCTGTCTCTACAACAGCCTGACTCCTGCCCACCTCTGCTACTTCACTATTGCCCTTGACCTGACCTTCAGACTGCTTGGTTGGTTACTTGCAGTTATCAGAGTATTTAATTTAGTGGTTTCTAATACATTGATAGAGTTGTGCAACCACTTCTACAACTTTAGACTATTATCATCACCCCAAAAAGAAACCCTTGGCTATTACCTCTCAATTCTTTTCCTGCCCAGCCCTAGGCAACTCTAATCTACCTCCTGTCTATATATATAACCTATTGTAGACATTTCATTTACATAGAATTATACAAATCATGACCTTTAGTTTTTGGCTTCTTTACTCAACATCATATTTCTCTTTGTGTGTGTGTGTGTGTGTGTGTGTACACCACACATGCATGCTGAAAATTGAACAGTTGAGCTATATTTCAAGCTCTTAAGCTCTTTTTATTTTTTGCAACAGGTTCTCACTAAGTTGCTAAGACTGGTCTCAGATTTGCAATCCTGCCTCAGCTTCCCAACTCTGGGATTATTGGTGTGTGCCACCTCACCCAGTTCAGCATCATGTTTTCAAGGTTCTCTGCTCTGTAGCATGTATCAATGCTTCATGACTTGTCTTTTCTTTTCTTGGTACCAGAGAGTGAACCAGGGTTGCTTAACCACCGAGCTACATCCCCAACCATTTTTATATTTTAAAATATTTTTAATTGTAGATGGACACAATACCTTTATTTTATTAATATACTTTTATGTGGTGCTGAGGATAGAACCTAGTGCCTCACACATGCTAGGCAAATGCTCTACCACTCAGCTACAACCCCAGCCCCCTTTTTCTTTTTTATTTTGAGACCGGGTTTCACTAAGTTACTGGCACTGACTTTGAGCTTGCAATCCTCCTGCCTCAGCCTCCCCAGTCACTGGTATTACCAGCGAGTACCACTGTACCCAGCATCAGCACTTCATTCCTTTTTAGGACTGGATAATATTCCCTTGTGTGGATGTGCTACATTTTTGTTTATCCCTTCATCAGTGGACATTAGGGTTGTTTCTACTTTGGAGCTCTTACAAATAATGTTACCGTCCTGTTCCTCAGAAAGCTGCTGTAATTATAGGCATGTACCACTGAGCCCTGCTACACAGCAGCTTTTTAACAGGGGTTATCTTGAAGGTGTTGTAGACCAGAGTGTAAGATAGTGTTCAAGGGAGGCTTGGTTTATCGGTGATAGCTCCAGAAAATATGTCTAAAGAAAGGATGGTATTAATTATATAGTTAAATTTTAAATGTTAAGCGTTGCAGTTGTGGCTCAGTGGTTGAGTGCTTGCCTGGCATGTGTGAGGCACTGGGTTTGATCCTCAGCACCACATAAAAATAAATAAAATAAAATAAAATAAAATAAAGGCATTGTGTCCATTTACAACTAAAAATTTTTTTTAAAAAAATTTAGATGTTGAAAATGCAATTGGGTGTAATTTTTTCAGTACAAGAAAGAAAACAGTTCTTAGCAAAAAGGTAGGAATCCTGGCACCAGAGCACTCCTCAGGTCTCTTCCAGTTCTATTGTTTTATATTAAGAGCAGTGGTTCTAGACTCCTTATGAACCAGGCACATTGGCATGCACCTGTATACCCAGCTACCTGGGAGACTGAGATAGAAAAATCATTTGAGCCCAGGAATTCAAGACCAGCTTGGGCAGCATAGTAAGACACCCCCCCCCTTTTTTTTTTAAGATGTTGACAGACCTTTATTCTATTCATTTATTTATACATGGTGCTGAGGATCAAACCTAGTGCCTCACACATGCTAAGCAAGCACTGTACCACTGAGCTACAACCCCAGCCCAAGACCCTTTTTAAAAAAAAAAAAAAAAAAGTTCTTCCTTAAGATCTATTCCTCTGATTATTTCCTGTCTTCTTTACTATGCATGTCTAAGCTGATTGGTGTTCCCATGGGGAAGATTGCTATTTGTCCCACCACCTGAGCTCCTTGGGTGTGGCTGGGCCTCAGGAGTAGGAAAGAGAATGTAATTGCTAATTAGTTGTGACTTGTTGGGAAAGAGTATTTTTCAGGGGAAAGAGGGAAAACAGAATGTTGAGGACCTTGAAGAATCCAAGAGTCATTTAGGTACCACCCTGTGTAGCAAGTGACAGACATAGGATTTGGGATCCTCAGACAGGTCAGTGCCTCAATTTCCTTATCTACTAAATGAGGAGAATAAGCCTGCTGAAATACATTAAATAAAGAAAGAACAGTGTGTCAGCATACTGTCTCTTAGGTACAAACAGGGAGAATACAAACCGCACATTTGCTTAGGTGCACAAAAAGCCTCTAGAAAGAGACACAAGTAACAACTTGTCTCCAGGAGTGAGAGCCAGGTGACTTGGGACAGGGGACCAGAGTTTTCCTTATTGTACTTTTTCTTCATAGAACTACAAGAACATAATAGCACCTGGTCACAAAATAAGGAGTTTTTGTTGTTGTTTTTGTTTTTGTTTTTAATATTAGGTAATGTGCATGTGTCATAACAAGGTTTAACGGGAGGCACAGTTCTCAGAGCAGTGTGAATGCTCAGTCATCATGCTTATAACTGAAAAGATCCAAGTTTGTCTTTTTTTTTTTTTTTTTTTTTTTTTTTAAGCCCATCAATATGTCATTGGTGTGGCTGAGAAATGGGATAGATGTGGTGAGGCCTCTGTGGCAGATACATGCAGGAACATATGAACATTTGAATGTTAAATGTCTGAATATGCACTAAAGATTACTGTGATTCATTCTGGAAGAAAAGATTCACTCACTACACAGATCACTATGATCTGATCTGTGCAGGGAAACTTCCTGCTGCCCCACCAACTGAGAAGCAGACAGACACCTGTTCTGTCTTTGAATAGGCCTGTAATCCTTAATGCAAGTAGGTGTATCTGGGAGGTTGAAAGGCCTTGGGGAGGAATGGGCTAGATGAAATTAGTACCAAATCCCAGGCAACTTAAGGAGGTAAGCAAGGTCAGTTGAAAAACCAGCCTCTCTGTTCTATCCACCCTCCCTGCTATTGGGGATGCCCAGGACTGTGGAAGAAGACAGTCCTGAGAGTGCTTGAGGGGTGGGCTGAGATCTCCTCAGCTGCAGACTTGGCTTAGAAAAGCACCTACACCGCTTCTCTGGCTGGTTTCCTGAAACTAGTGAGAAAAGTCTGCTCCTCAGTCAGGCCACCACGAGCTCCTGTCAGTAACCAGGATGAGTCTGCCCCGTGGGACTCCTCCTGTGGCTTACTGCCATCAACGCTGTGGCCTGGCCACACAGGCCTTTCTACTACAGAACCTGCCAGCAATGCCTGCCTCTCCTCTGCACTGCAGTCTCTTCCAGGAGCATTGGCACCTCTGCCTTGGCTGAGGTCTTAACACGGTGCTTGTTGTTCATCAGTTGGTTTCCATTCTTGAAGGCAGGCTCTGAGCTGGCTGGTGATGCTGCCCAGTGAATATGCTCAAATGGACAAAAGATGGTATTTTAAACAGGAAATCCCTGCAGAAACACTGGGTACAGGCCCAGCACCAACTGTGGGAGGGCAAGTGAGGGAAAGTAGTGCCCAAGAGAGTTTTTTTGTTTTTATTTTCAGACGGTCTCACTAAGTTGTCCGGGCTGGCCTCAAATTTGTGATCCTTCTGCCTCAGCTTTCTCAGTATTTTGGAGATTAGAGTCAGAACCTTGCTAGGTTGCTGAGGCTGACTTTTGAACTTGCAGTCCTCCTGCCTCAGCCTCGTACTGCTGGGATTACAGGCATGTGCCACCACACCCAGCTCCAGTGCCTTTCTTGACCCTAACTCTAGCCTGTGTTTTCCTGTCTATTTTTCTAAATTCACTTCTTTCTCTATTCTTCCCACTGTCCTCTTTCCCAGTTTCCTCTGGCTGTTCTCACAAACTTAATGGTTTAAGCAGTACAAAGTTATTCTTGTATAGTTCTGTAGTCCTGAAATCTAAAATGGGTCTACAGGGCTGTATCCCTCTGGGGGCTCTGGGAGAGAGTTCATTTCCTTACCTTTTCCAGCTTCTAGAGGCTATCTACCTTGGTTTGTAACCTCTTCATCTCCAAAGCCAGCAGCCTGGTGTCTCTCAGACATTTTTCCATAGTCGTCACTCTCTTTCCTCCTCTTCCTTCATTCTACTAAACAAACAGCCCATATGATTGCCTTAGGCCCTCATGGGTAATCCAGGATCCTCATCTCAAGATCTTTAATCACATCTGCCAAGTCCCTTTGGCCACGTGAGGAGTGTAGTCACAGGCTCCAGGAAAGGGTATGGGCTTGTTTGGAGACCATTATTCTTTCTGCTGTCCCCCCATATTTCTAATCCATTCTTTCTTCTTGATCCAAGGCTAAGGTCCCCCCATATTCCTTTTCAGACACAGCCCTACTCCAGACATCTAAGGAAAGGGGCTAAGGTTAGGGCAAGAGGAAATCAGAAGCATCCCAGGACTCAGTATCAGTGACACCTGCCTTCTTGGCCACACCGTCCTACTGTTTCTGTCCCCTCAGGACCTTGTTCCATCTCCTCACTGATCAGGAATGTTCTTCCCACTGAGAGGCCTTGGTTGATCCTCTCACTGCCTTTAGTCTTTGCCTAGACTTGAGATGCCTGCCCTGCCTACCACCTTCGCCTTGCACTGTGCCCCAGCTCCCCTTGCCCTGACCTTTTCCTTTACCCATAATGCTGAGCTTCTTCTAACACACACTAGTCAGTGATGTCTGTTGTTTCCTGTCTCCCATTAGAATGTAAACCCCACGAGAGCATGTCTTGCAGCCACATTTCCAGGCCTCAGACAGTGCCTGGTACAGCAAGTGCTCAGAAGTTTTTGCTACATGAACAGATGTAATGGAAGTAATTTATTTCTGCTCTATGATGCCCCCTCAGTGAACAAGTCTCTTGCAGGGATGGTTTACTGGGGATTAAACCCAGGAGCACTCAACCTCTGAGCTATGTCCCCATCGTTTTTATTCTAAGATAGTCTTACTAAGTTGTTGAGGCTGGCCTTGAACTTGGTCACCTCCTGCCTCAGTCTCTCACGTTGCTGGAATTATGGTCGTGCAGCACTGTGCCCTGCAGGAACAAGCCTTTATTCCCCTGTATTTTCATCACCTTACTCTGGGTAGTGCTGAGTGAACTATTATTCTAGTAAATAATTCAGGTGAAGTTAGAACTTGGAGTGGCAAAACAACTTAAGATGGAGGTGCGGTAGTACAACTGAGAGATGGTTGGCAATGACAGAAGAGAACCATGGTTCCCATGCTGGGGATGGGATGAATCTGTAGGTCACAATCCCAGGTGGGTCTTTCTTCAGCTCTCAGGGCAATGAGAAGTGGTAACAGTGTTCTGAAACACAAGAGCAGATGCATGGGGAATGGCAAGAGGGATCAGTAATCTCAGTGAGCTGCAGGTGGCTACAGCTGAGTCCTATCCAGCCCGGATCACCTGTCCTATCAGCCTATCACCTTTACAGGAAATGCACCATTTCCTCAGTTTGGGTTCCTCTCTGCTTCCTCCAGCACCATTGGCTTTTTTTTTTTAGGAAAACTCTCCCCTATGGTAAAAATGGAAATGCCTGTGTCAGAGCTCATGATAGCTTGCATTTATGAGAAACTTTCCACGTCTTGTCCGTCAGTGACCCTACAATTTTTGTGCTCATTTTTCAAACTGAGATTCTCTCACCTCTATGCTCTATTCTCAGAGTCCCAGGTCAGGCCTTGGGCTCTCAGCCCAGACAATTGCCCTAGCCTTAGTCTAGTGCCCCCTCATATCTGGCCATGATAATCCCCAAACACACACACCCCTTAAAGTCCTCTGTGGCTCCCTCAACAAAAAGTTTGAGTTGCCAGCCTAACGTTCGAGACTCTGCCAACTTCTCCTACCACATCTTGTCTAACTGTCCTCAAGACCACCCTCGGGCTCAGTGATTCACTCTAAGGATTCACCAAGCTCACCAGAACTGTTATACTCATGGCCAGTTTTTTACAGCAAGAGGCCACAAACTAAAATCAGCAAAGGGAAGTGGTGCATAGGTCTGGGCAAGACCAGGGATAAGCTTCTAGGTGTCATTCCTTGGGAGTTCATGGACAGCATTTAATGCTCCTAGCAACAACATGTGGCAGCACACATGGAGTACAGATATGCTGCTTGACCTAACATGATGCTGTGTCCTGAGAAACCCATCATAAATTGAAAATGTATGGAATATACCTAACCTGAACAAGCTGGTTTAGCAGCACTGCATACTTGAGATTGCTCTTATGATTGAAGGGTTGACTGCAAGCAACCCCTTGTTGGCTGCTGTCCAGCATCTCAAGAGAGGATCATTCTTTTTTTTTCTTTTTTTTTTTTCTTTTTTTTTGGGGGGTGCTGGGGATTGAACCCAGGGCCTTGTGCTTACAAGGCAAGCACTCTACTGACTGAGCTATCTCCCCAGCCCCAAGAGAGGATCGTTCTGTGTGTCACTGGCCTGCGGAAAGAGCAAAAATTGAAGTACAGTTTATGTTGAATTCATATCAATTTCACACCTTTTCGAAATCAAGAAGTTGTAAGTTGAGCCAGGCATGGTGGTGCAGGCCTGTAATCCCAGCAACTAAGGAGACTGGAGCAGGAGGCTCACAAGTTCAAGGCCATGCTCAGCAACTCAACCAGGCCCTCAGCAGCTCAGTGAGGCCCTGTCTCAAAATAAAAAACAAAAAGGGATGGGATGTACCTCAGTGGTTAAGCAGTCCTAGGTTCAATCCCCAGTACCAATTAAAAAAAAAAAAAAAAAAAAAAAAAGATTTTTAAGTTGAACCATTGTAAATTAGGGACCATTTGAAAGGCCAAACAGGGAAGTTCACCTGAACCTTGATATCCAAAGTGTCCATGGTGATCAGTTCCATGGACAAGGAACATCTTTGTAGATAAACTTAGATATTTGATTCTCAGTGTCCACTATGAATCAGTGTTGGTATAGACGATCTGGCATGGCCTAAGGCCACAGGAGAACCAAGACACTTATCTGTCTTCCAGGGTCTTAGACATTCTCTCCCAGGAGCTGGACAAGAGCCAGTCTATTTGGAATGTTCAGGATCTGGACAGCCCACACCTGCCACGTCAACCCTTTACTGCACATCCACTGTCCCATTAACCACTCCAGATCCATTTACACCCCAGAGATACCTGCTGTTTCAGGCTCTCTTGTGTTCTCACAGGATCCTCCCCCACCTGGATGACTTCTCCTCCTTACCCAGATCCTGGCTGGCCCTGACAACCCTGATTCTTTCAAAACACTTAGACTTCTCCCTGGGATCCAGGTCAGGGTAAGAGCCTCTTCCCTGCTCCTGTGACATGTGCCCCAGCCCTGTCTCCACCTGGAACCTGGTCCTGAAGCTCACATTTGACATACCTCTGATCACCTTGATGGCAGGAGCCATGGCTTAGCTCACAATTATGGCCCTCATAGTCCTGGTTGATAAGATGAACCTACCTCGAAGTTTGCTTTCAGGAGTGAATAATAATGTCAAAAGCACATAGAACAGGGCTGGATCAGCATGTATGCACCATAAGAATAGATCCCTGACTCTTGAGGCAACAGAAACTGATGGAGCATTGAATCAGTAGGGAGCCATTACACCAGTCAAGCCCACAGAAATTTTTTTTCTCTTGTAGTCTACTAGGATTGTTTTTTGTTGTTTTCCTCTTTGTAATACTGGGGATAGTACTGGGTGCTTTAACCCTGAGCCTACATCATTAGCCACCTTTTTTTGTTTTGTTTGAGACTGTTGAGCTAAGTTATCCAGGCTGGCCTCAAACTTGTGATTCTTCTGCCTCAGCCTTCTGATTTGCTGGGATTACAGGCATGTGCTATTATGCCTAACTCTTGTAGTCTTTTAATAGTAGTAAAGAACTTTTTATAAATGTTCTTTGAAAATTTTAGCTGCAACTTATTAATAGCAGAAGCTCTCTCAAACTGAGTTCTTGAGAACTGAAACGTAAATTTAGCCATTCAGATGTTTTGGCTTCTAATAACAAACCCAGTTCAAGGTGGCCCAATAGTGAGGAGGTATAGTCTCACACATGAAGAGGTCTGGGAGCCGAGACATCTGCCATGGCCTCTGGAGAGTAAAGGACTTTTGGGGGAGTGTGGGGGATTACCAGATATTGAACCCAGGGCACTTAACCACTGAGCCACATCCCCAGCCTTTTTTATTTTTTGAGACGGTCTTGCTAAGTTGCTGAGGCTGGCCTTGAACTTGGGATCCTCCTACCTTTTCCTGAGTTGCTGGAATTACAGGTGTACACCATGGGACCCAGCATGAAGGAATCTTTCACAGAATTCCTTAGGACAGCTTATAAAAATGACAAGGTCAGGATCCCACCTCTAGAAGGTTGACTTCCTTGACCTGGCAGTGTTGTCTTTTAAGTGCTCCCAGGTAGTACCACTGGGCAGCCAGTTGAGATCTACCAGATTAGACCAGGCCAATCCAGCATGTGACCCTGGGGACATCTCCCACATGACTGTGGAAAAAATAGGGGTCCATGAAGAAAGCAAAGGACACAGTGAAAGGGATGAAGACAGCTACGGTAGGTTTCTTCTGACTTCAGCTAGGAGGTGAGTTCCTGTTAACACACCCAGAAATAAGAACTGGCTTGGAGAGGGAAAAAGAAACAGACCCGTCTCAGTTGTGACCTTGTTTATTCTTCACAAGAGGGTGGAGATTGCTTTTGTTACGTACAGGGGAAAACAAGGCATAGAAAACTTTGGAAGAACTAGTAAGTGGCATAGGCTACACAGAATTCAAGCTTTGTTCTTTTCCTTGCATCTGGAACAGACTTTGTGCCTGAAAGCAGAAGGTACCCTGAAGCTGCACTACCTCAGCTCTTTTTGGTGAAGGGAAAATCAGAATTTGAGGGTGAGATGGAAGGAGGGGTGTGTGCCTATGGAGCTGGAATACAGAGGGTGGTGTGGTACATGGCCCACTATAGGATAGGAATTGACTGACAGCCCATTTCCACCTCAGCCTTTTTCCTGACCTGTGCACAGGGACCAAAATCCTGACCTCCCTGCCAGGACAGTTGGGAGGTTAGCTGAGGGTCTGGGTGAGGAAAGGGTGTAGTAGGGAGTTGGCCACACCGAGTTGTCAGGGTTGACGTCAGCTGTCCAGAAAGCTCCAAGAATTGACATTTGTAGCCACACAACCCACAGACACACTAAGCAGTGGTAACAAACTGAATTCGTATTAAACTTGAGGTCAACCACACCTGGGGTCTTTTACAAAAGAACTTCACAGCTGGTGTTCACAGTACCTCCCAGCTCCTTTCCTCACCATCTTCCAGAGGTGTCCACAGTGTGAAAATGCCATTCTGTTCCTTCCTTGTTGCCACAGTGAGAGTGAGTACCCTGGCTTTTACCCTTCCTACATTGGTTATACATCAGTACCCTAGGTGATACCCCAACTTTCCTGAGGAGATAACTGAACTCAGAGGTTTGCTATACCTTATCATCCAAGAGAATGACTTGAGTCCCACCTCCGATCTACTTCAGAACCGTATTCCTTTCCTCTGGCTACTCTCACAAATTACCACAAACTTAATGACTTGAACCGACACACATTGGTTCTCTTATAGTTCTGCAGGTCAGAAGTTCAAAGTAAGTTTTACAGGGCCAAATCAAGGTATAGACGGGGCTGGTTCTTCTGGAGGCTGTAGGGGAGAATCCGTTTCCCTGTCTTTCCCTAGAGACTGTCGCTCAGGTTCTTCTGTTCAGGGAACATACTTCCAGGTTCTCCATTTTTTTATTTGAAGCACATTATTTCAATCTCTGTTTCCATCATCACATGACCTTCTCATCAAATTTCCCTTTGCATCCACTGCATCCATCTTACAATGTCATATGTGGTTACATTAGAACCTACTGAATATCCGGGATAGTCTCCCCATATAATATTTGTTTGTTTTTTGTGTGCATTTTGGGTTTTGTTTTGTTTTGTTGTTTGTACTGGGGATTGATTGAAACCAGGGGTTCTTTACTCCTGAGTTACACCTACAGCCCTTTTTTTTTCTTTTTCTTTTCTTTTTTTTTTTTTTTTTTAATTTTGAGATACAGTCTCACTTAAGGTTTTGCTAAGTTGGAGACTGGCCTCAAACTTGTTATCCTCTTGCCTTAGCCTTCTGAGTTGCTGGGATTACAGGCATGTACTGTTATAACAGGCCCTACTACAAGATTCTTAATCACATCTGCATAGTCCTTTTTAATATATGTGGTGACATACTCCCAGGTTCCAGGAATTAGGCTGTGGACATCTTGGGAGAGTCATTATACTGCTTGCCACACCATCTGTACTAGAAACTAGTTAGGGCTCCCCATTGCTTATATGGAAATATTATGCTCTTCATGCTTGGGCCAGACCTGTATGGTTTGCATATGCCATTCGCTGCTGCCTTTAGCTAGTCTGTGGTCTCCACCTACCTGCTCTTGAGCCCCTTTCCCCTCCTCTCTTTTTTTTTTCCTCCAGTGCTGGGGATTGAACCCAGAGCCTCGTGCATGCAAGGCAAGCATTCCACCAACTGAGCTATCTCCCCAGACCTCCCCATCATCTTTGAGGCAAGGCAGAGTCTGACAGAAAGCCTGCCTAGGGTGACTTGTTTAATTCATTAACTCGGTGTATTGCATTTGGATTGTGTTTATAAAACTGGTTGTGAGAAAAAAAAAAAAAAACTGGTTCTGAGGCCACTAATACCTCAGAATTAATTCACATTCTATAATTTGGTTCTTTCAAAAACCAAGGCCTTGAAGGGCATGGTGGCGCATACCTGTGATCCCAGCTACTCAGGAATTTGAGGCAGGAGAATTGCAAGTTGGAGGTCAGCCTTAAGCAACTTAGTGCTTAGATAGACCCTATCTCAAAATTTTAAAAAAGAGCTGTAAGGACTGGGGATATAGTTCAATTGGTAGAGTGCTGGCCTTGCAAGCACAAGGCCCTGGGTTCGATTCCCAGTACCACAAAAAAAAAAAAAGGACTGTAGATATAATTCATCTTAGTGAGACCCTCAGCAACTTAGCAAGATCCTGTCTCAAAATAAAAAGGCCTAAAAGGCCTGGGTATGTAGCTTAATGGTAAACACCCCTGGGTTTAATTCCCAGTACCAAAAATAAAGTGAATGGAGATGTGCTGGCCCTGGAAGCTTCTGGGTTGCTCTTTATCCCTCTCTCTTCTCTTTCCCCAAACCCATCACTCTCTGGTGGCAACTCATTGCTTCCTACTATAGATGGCTAAGAAGATGCCCAGGGGGAAGGCCTATATTCATACCCTCTGTGGTTACACCTGCAAATAAAAGAAGGTATTGCCTTTTAGCCTGGTGAAAAACCCTAGGGGAGCACTTTGACTGACTGACCATGTCTTGATTTATTCCTGAGCCAGCACCGCATCCAGAGGCATTAGTGCCCTGACTGAGCACTCAGGTCTCACACCTGTCCAAGGAGGACATAGGCTCCAGCCTGCCCTCCGTCCCCTGATGTTGTGAGGGATGTATGTGGATGCTGCCTTCAGCAGCCAGGGTCCATCTCTCAGCAGCATGAGCCAGATTATTTTCCAAACACTTTGCTTGCAGCCAGCAGGGGAACCTCACTGGGTCCCACCCTGGGAACAGGTCCCACAGGAGTTATTTTGTGTCCTTCTAGTTCCATTCACTGGAAGTGCCTCCATTTGAACCTCCTCAGGGTCCATCTCCCACTTTCTTCCTTCAGTGGAATGCTCCCACTATCCTGAACATGGTTGCACACTGCCAGGCACATCTAGTCCCTAGCACCTAACCCTTTTTTTTTTTTTTTTTTTTGTGGTGCTGGGGATTGAACTCGGGACCTTAGTGTTTGTGAGGTGAGCACTCTACCAACTGAGCTATCTCCCCAGCCCACACCTAACCCTTTGAGCATGGACTTTGTGCTTCTGGATCCTTTGCTAGTTTAGCAGAGTCTAGTTAAGGTCATACAGAAGGAAGAGGAAAGGTTGCTGCCTGTTCTAATTGTCTAGCCCCACCACCCTCCAAACCAAGCATGCTCCATCATGCCACTGAGGTTGCCTTTCCAAAACTGCCATCTGATCATGTTGCTTCCTCTGCTTTAAAAATCTTCCCCAAGGTTGCAGAAGCTGTTGAATTTGCTTGGAAGCCGGAGTAGCTGCCGCCACCAGAGTCTGGAGCCATGAGCGGGTTTAATTTTGGAGGCACTGGGGCTCCTACAGGAGGGTTCACGTTTGGCACTGCAAAGACAGTAACAACCACCCCTACAACGGGGTTTTCTTTCTCTGCTTCGGGCACTGGAGGGTTTAACTTTGGGACTTCCTCACAGCCAGCTACAACCACCCCTTCAACTGGCCTGTTCTCACTCACTACCCAAGCTCCAGCAACACAGACCTCAGGGTTCAGTTTTGGAACAACTCCTTCCTCTGGAGGTACTGGCTTTTCCTTAGGAATCAATGCTCCAAAGCTAAATTTGAGCAACACAACTGCCACCCCAGCCACAGTGAACCCCAGTGGCTTTTGGCTTGGCAGCAGCACCCTTACCAATGCCATATCGAGCACCGTCACCTCCAGCCAGGGGGCAGCACCCACTGGCTTTGTGTTTGGCTCTTCTACCACCTCTGCAGCCCCAAACACCACATCTGGAGGGTTCTCCTTCACCGGTGGAAGTACGTCCCAGACTGGGACCTCTGGTTTCAACATTGGCTCCGTGGGCAGTTCTGCCCAGCCCACAGCACTTACTGGATTACCCTTCACTCCAGCAACACCAGCAACCACTGGAGCAGGGACCACACAGCCGGCCGCTCCCACACCCACTGCTGCCACCACCAGCGTGGGGCCTACCCTCTTTGCCTCAATAGCAGCTGCTCCGACCTCATCCACCACCACAGGGCTCTCCCTCTGTGCCCCAGCAACCACTGCTGGAGCTCCTGGAGCTGGTATGCTGGGGTTTAGCTTAAAAGCCCCTGGAGCAGCTTCTGGTGCCTCCACAGCAACATCCTCCACCACCACCACCACCACCACCACCACTACTGGCTTTGCCTTGAGTTTAAAACCACTGGTGCCAAGTGGGATCCCCAGCAATGCAGCAGCTGCTGTGACAGCTCCACCTGGCACCAGTACAGCTGCTGGAGCAGCCACCTGTCCCGTGATGACCTATGCGCAACTGGAAAGCCTGATCAACAAGTGGAGCCTGGAGTTGGAAGACCAGGAGCGGCATTTCCTCCAGCAGGCCACCCAGGTCAACGCCTGGGACCGTACACTGATTGAGAATGGGGAGAAGATCACCAGCCTGCACCGTGAGGTAGAGAAGGTGAAGCTGGACCAGAAGCGGCTGGACCAAGAGCTTGACTTCATCCTGTCCCAACAGAAGGAGCTGGAAGACCTGCTGAGCCCACTGGAGGAGTCAGTCAAGGAGCAGAGCGGGACCATCTACCTGCAGCATGCTGACGAGGAGCGCGAGAAGACCTACAAGCTGGCTGAGAATATTGACGCACAGCTGAAGCGCATGGCCCAGGACCTGAAGGACATCATCGAGCACCTGAACACATCTGGAGGCCCCGCTGACACCAGTGACCCTCTACAGCAGATCTGCAAGATCCTCAATGCGCACATGGACTCTCTGCAGTGGATTGACCAGAATTCAGCCCTGCTACAGAGGAAGGTAGAAGAAGTGACCAAAGTGTGTGAAGGACGTCGCAAGGAGCAGGAGCGCAGCTTCCGAATCACCTTCGACTGAACGCAGGGCTGTGGATTTGGGGCAGGGGGTGGTGGGGGTCGTTTTGTCTAGTTTGGGGTTTCTTTCAAATTACTGTGCTGTTGAGAGAATGGTTCTGTGGTTGGACTTTTCCCATTAGCAAATAGGAAATATTCTGAGTCTTCTGGTGCAGGCAGCAACCTAGTGGCTGGATTTTGTGTTTTGTTTGTATCTTTGACCCCTTGCACCTACTACAACTACCCACCTCTTCCTTCTTGTTCCTGCTATGTGATAGAAAAATGCTTGATCTGTCAAAGAACAATCTATTCCCTATCCAGGGTTTGTGTTCAGCAGCCACTTTGTCCAACTCAGTCTTGGGTAAACTGAAAAAAAGACCAAGGTTACTCCCTGTCCTCTGAGGAGATGGCAACCTGGTCTTGGAGTACATGTGTGCTTATGAAAGTTAACCACCATGACCCAGAATGGGACCGACAATGGGATAGTTTCAGAGGAGATGGTCCCCTAGGGTCCACAAGGGATGGCAAAAGGGCAGGATTCACACCCAGAGGCCTCCCTTTGCCTGGTTAATATGCGTGCTCATCCACCAGGTCTTGCCTTAGGAAACCTTGATTGTGCAAAGCTGGGTTAGGTGACCATCCTGTGGTCCCCATAAGACACTGGGCTAGCACTTCACACCATATTGTGTTGACTGTGTGCTTCTCAATCTCACTATTAGATTGTGAGCTCCTGTGGACAGAGACTGACTGTCGTTCCCCTTTGTGTCCTCATCACAGTCCCTGTCACATGTTCAATAAACAGTGAAGATGAAACAGCAAACACTAGTCCACACAAGTACCTGTTGATATGACCTGACTTGCCAGAAGCAACCAGACTTGGTTCTGAACTTCCCATGGTCAGAGTTAACTTAGTCATAGTAAGGTCCACAGTGTCTTGAAGGCCAAAGCCAGTTGGTTATATTCCAGTTGTCTTTTTTATATCTTATCTTTGTACTTTGCTGCATTCTTTGAAATACCTATGACGGTATGTTGCTTTCCTAAATAAAGTGCATTGTGAAACAAAACCAGCCGTTTGGGTAGATATTAGGAGAAAGTTGCTTTTCAGTTTGAAAAGCAGACTACTTGAGGGCTGGGGATATAGCTCAGTTGGTAGAGTGCTTGCCTTGCAAACACAAGGTCCTGGGTTCAATCCCCAGTACTGCAAAAAAAAAAAGACGACGACTACTTGAAGCAAAACTACACTCTTTATAGACACCCATCAATATGTGATTGGACCTTTGGTGAGAGGGAGCACCACAAGTTCAAGATAGGCTTTCTGCTGACGGGATAGGTACTACAGGTGGAAGAGGAGCACCTAGGCAGTCCTGCCCCAGGGCCATGTTTATTGTAGAATTCTGTCTTACCATAATGTGTGAGTGCTGTCATCTGCCACAAGTGGGTATAAGTGTCATGGCGACATCATAGACTGCCTTCCTCTCTGTCCCACAGTGCCAGCTGTAGGGCTTAGGTTATGCTTTAGTGAAGCTAATGCTAGGTGAAGCTCTAGGGAGTGGGTTTGTGTGGGAGGGCAATTTCCAGGTAAACCACCCCCGCCCATGTGCCTCAGCCCTCCAGACACCCTTGGGCTCAAGTGATGCCAAGTGCTTGAGTCTTGCGCTTCTAGGGGATGGAGAATCAGACCCTTGGGCTTTCCTCAACCTGTTCCACACTAAGCTGGGCCACACATTTTGGAGATTTATGGCCCAGTTTCCAGAAAGAAGTCTTCCAAAGTTGAGATCATGGGCACTAAAGAACAAATTTTGTTCCAGCAGAAGCCACAGGAGAGGGAGCAGAATGAACTAGAGGAGGGAAGCCCTGACTGCCTCAGTGGCTTCCCATTAAAGCTGTGCCCACTACTGTCCTTTTTCTGCCATACCTTGATGCCTATCCGATCCCTTTGCCCGAAGGAAAGCCTCAAGTTCCCCTAGAAAACAGGAAACTATTTGTTTTATCTGTTTGTTCCTTCAGCATCCATTTTTGGAGCATCTGCTTCATACCAGTTCCTGATCTGGCATTGTAGTTAGGAAATGGAGTGATGTTTCTCTCCCATAAGATCATCACTGGCAGGAGCCACTCAGATGTGATTAGAGAATATTTTGAGCATACATTTCACGTGTGTGTGTGTTTAAATATCCCTATTACTTCCAGACCCAGTGGCATGTACCTGTAATCCCAGCAACTCTGGAGGCTGAGGCAGGAGAATCATAAGCTCATGGCCCCTGTCAGCAATTTAGCAAGACCCAAACCCTGTCTCAAAAGGCTAAGGATGTTCAGTGGTAAAGTGCCACTGAGTTTAACCCCAGTACAAAAAATATAATATTCCTATTTGCATATTAAGCATGAGTAAAGCTTAATTACTTTCTTACAGTTGGGTTTTTGTCAGGTGTGGCGGGCAGTGACAGGAAGGATTTTGTGCTTAGGTGTTTTAACCCAAGGCCTCATACCTGCTAACTATGTACTACCCTATGGAGCTATACCCTCAGCTTTCTTGTGTTTAAAAAATAAACAAATTTAAAAAACAAATTGGAGTTCTGATATTTTCTTATGCCCTGGGGGATCTTGGGCACCCCACTTTGAAGAACACAAGCAATTAGGCTAAATAAGAATCACCATGTGTAGTGCTCTGGATCCAGAGGGAAATGGCCCCAGCAGGCCTGGGGGCAGTCAGGGAGGGTCCCCAAGAACAAAAAGGATTAGCAGTGTACTGGGGCCTCCCTTAGCATGACGACTTCATTATAATTGCAGTTTGTCCCTTTTCAGGAAGAAAACAGGCAGATGTGCTTCCTTGCCAGTCCAGCAATTGGTCCTTCCACTTAAGTTCCTCTTCATTAAATATTATGAAGACAACAAACAAGTGGTGACTAGGTTTGGAATCCAAGGCTTTTAAAGGTGATTCTCCTCACAAGCTCTCCCTGCATTCCCTTACCTTGTTTAGGAATGACCCTCAAACAATTACCCACCTTACTGCCCAACCCCTTCCCCTAGATGGCATCCCTATCCCATCAGGCTCAGCGTGGCATGGGAAGGGTCAGATTTCTGAAACAGCTTTAAGTTTCCAGAAAAGGGGTACCTTGGTCCCCTGTGGAAGGTTGGAATAGATGGTTCCCTTGCAGTGTTAACACTGGCAGTGTATTAACTGTTCATCTTGGAGTGGGGAAGCATAATGGCAGTAGATGCCAGTCTATATGGTTGTATGTGCTTCCTCACACCACAGCTGACTTCTAACTGTCCATGTAAGGTTGGTGAACACAGACTTGGGAGGGGACACACCAGTACAGAAGATACATTTACTTCAAGAGTATGTGTAATAGGGTAAAACACTCATATGAAGTGGTGGTGCATGCCTGTAATCCCAGCAACTCTGGAAGAAGTTGGGATTCCTGGAATGGAGCTCAGTGGTAGAGTATCCCTGGGTTTAATTCCCAGGTACTGCAAAAAAAAAAAAAAAAAAAAAAAAAAATTAGGACGTGATGGGCTTTAAATATTAATTGTCTTTGTTTTTAATAACATTTATTAAATTGTAGGTATCTTTTTAAGACTGAGTTGCTTACAAAACAAAATCCTGAGATTTTAAATCGGCTTTTGTGAATCTGATGGAGCCAGTGCCAGCATACCACTGATTCTAAATTTTGAGGGAACCCCAAAATTAAGTGCTTTAAAAAAGTTTGCCCTTGCTGGGAGTGGTGGTGCATGCCCATAATCCCAGCAGCTCAGGGGGCTGAGGACTGTGAGTTCAAAGCCAGACTCAGCAATTTAGGGAGGCCCTAAGCAAGTCAGCAAGACCCTGTCTAAATAAAATATTTAAAAAGAGTTGGGATGTGGCTCAGTGGTTAAGTATCCCTGGGTTCAATCTCAGGGGGTGAGAGGGGGAGTAAGTTCCTATCTTTTAGATGAGAGAATGGCAAACTGTGGTCCTATCTCCTATTATTGTGAATAAAGCTTTATTGGAACGTAGCCACACCCTCACCTATACATTGTTTTGGGTAGGACTACATTGAAACAGACGTGGCCTGTAAAATCTCAGTCATTTACCGAAAAAATTTGCCTTTCCCTGTTGTAGACAAACATCCTGAAGTATATATTTATGAAACATCATTTGGGATTTGCTTCAAAATAATCCAGTTTGGGGAGGAAGAAAATGTAACTAGAAGCAAGGCTGTGAGATGGTGGAAGCACTTGGTTTCATCATCCTCGTGTCTGCTTTTATACATGTTGGAAAGTTTCCGTAATAACACACATTTAGGAAAGGAGGGCCTGCCCTCCCATAGCTTCCCAACTGCTCTAACCCAAACCAGGACCTGGCATCCCTGACCCAACAAGGGCGGCACGACAAAGCCACTGCCATTCGTTCCAGTTCTGCATACGTCTGATGATGACTTCTGTCCCAGGCTAACCAGAAAGGCCATGGGCACTGAGAAAGCCCCCCACAGCTGGCCATGCAGTGAGTGCCCCCGAATCTGGGACCCAAGGGTGTTCTGGAAATGGGAGGAAGGGACAAGAGGGCTCTGTGGGAAGGGAACCCCTTTTTAAGGGTCAGGCCAAACATCAGGAGCCTTAGGTAAGTTTGTCCTCTGCTCTCTCTGCCCGCCATATCCAGGCTTGGACCTCTGACTTCTCCCTGGGTAGTCCCTGCCCCTCTGTGACTTGGATAGTGCTTTGTCATCATTTCAGTGCTGGAAACGGAATCCGGGGCTTCATGCATGCTAAACAAGCTCTCT
Organism: Sciurus carolinensis; assembly: GCF_902686445.1. Lineage (NCBI taxonomy): Eukaryota > Metazoa > Chordata > Mammalia > Rodentia > Sciuridae > Sciurus > Sciurus carolinensis. Next base: position 58,633,047 of record NC_062228.1, on the reverse strand, counting down.
GAGATACACCCCATCCCTGTTTTTGTTTGTTTGTTTTTCTTTTTTGTAGGCAGATCCTCACTAAGCCAGCCTCAAACTTGGATCTTCCTACCTCATCCTCCTGAGTGACTGGGATCACAGGCATGGGTCACTGTGCCTGGCTTGGGGAAAATTTGAATGCTGATCACTCAGGGTCTTCAGATAGACTCAGAGAAAAGCATACAAAATGCCACGCAGCAGCCCAGTCCCTGGGACGTCTGCATGGTCACTGTCAGCATTCTCTGCCCTGAGGGGCCACAGGGACCCCCAGTGGGATTGGGGCCAGGTCTCTGACTCCTGTGGATGTAACCTAAACCCCATTAGAACTGAAATTATGGTTCTGGAAGTAAAACAAAATTGGGTAGGGTTTTTCCCCCTAAAGGCCATTTCTACCTAGAAGGATTAAACTTGTCTTCTGGAAATTCCATCTTAAATTCCAGGATTTCCCAAAACCAAATGAAACAAACAGATGCTTAGTGTGGCCTCTCTCAGCACCACCGCACCTCTCACCCCCTCGTCTGACCTCAGCCCTCTGTCTGGGCATCCTGTCCTGTCTCCTGCCCACACCTTGGACACCAAGCCTAACCTGTACTGCTCTTCTTTGTGGCTCTTACCTCCCTGATCCCACCCTCACTTTGCCCCCCGACTTCCCCTGGAAACACTTGGTTGTGTCCAGAGACATTTTTGATTGTTGCCCTTAGTGGAGGGTAGGGTGTTACAGCATTTAGTGGGTAGAGGAGCCACTTGGCACCCTGCACTGCACAGAATAGTTCCACCCAAGATTAACTGGCCCCAATGTCAATAGCACCAAGCTAAAGAGACCCTGCCCTGACCCATAAATCTGTTGAGCTGGGTTTGGTGGCACATGCCTGTAATCCTAGCAACTCTGGAGACTGAGGCAAAAGGATGGCAAATTTGAAGCCAACCTCGGCAACTCAACAAGGCCCTGGGTCAAAATAAAAAATAAAAAGGGCTGGAGATATATAGTCCAGTGGTAGAATGTCCCTGGGTTTGATGTGGCTTAGTGGTAAAGTGCCCCCTACTTCCATTCCAAGTACCAAAAAAATAAAAAATGTGAGCTTGTTACAGCAGAAGCAGTTGAGAATACAAGCCTGGAGCTGGGCTGCACATGTCCGGCACAGGCTCACCACTCCAGCTAGTGACCTAGCCAGGCCTCAGTTTTATCCACTGTACAATGGATCTAGCATACATTTAAGTACTACTGAGCAGTAGCTGCTGTCATCGGTAGCTTGGGATTTATCATGCTTTATGTGATAGGACTCTACCCTCCATTGTAGCCACCCTCCTGCTCCCTAGATTCCACCAGGTGAGGGGAAGCCATGAACAGAGCAGCCCATTGCCAGAAGGACAAGGGACTCACCCACCCTGGGGACCCAAACACCTGCCCTGATGTGTCCTAGTAGTCCTTGGCTCTGCCACCTCCACCCCTTTTCATGGTGGTTTCTAGTTCCTTTAACTGGTACAGGATGTGATTATGAGACTACAGAGGTCAGGGTCTTCAGGGCAGGAGCCAGGCCAGCAAGGATCGAGGAACCCCCAATGCTGTTGCTCCCACTGTGGGACTCAGGGCAAGTCCTTCCCCTCTGAGCCTTGTGGTCCTCCTTGCCATGGTTGAGCCTCAGTTTCCTTATCTGTCAAATGCAGGCCTTGTACGAGTCACAGTGAATGTAACATTCTGAGCATAGGGTGGCCCAAGTGGAGACTACAGCTGAAATGGTCCCTTAGTTCCTTGTTGCTGTCCGTGCTGATTTGAGCTCTTTCCCTCAGCATTCTGGCTCTGTCCAGCTCACTGATTTTGCCCCTTGGCCACTCCTCCCCAACCCCTGCATCAAGTTCTCTGACTCATTCCCATTCACCCAATCCTCCTCACCAAACCACATCCCCCTTTGATTTACTGCAGAATTTCCCAGCCTGCTCTTTCTTGGTATTGCCCCCACCCTGGCTAGAGAACCAAATACCTCTAACTTTTCTCCTCAGCAACCCCTCCCTCTCTCCAACCCCCTGTTGCTTCTTCACCATTGGCTTAGGGGCTTAAGTATTGCCCTGTGTAGAGACTCAGATGACTCCAGGTCATCTGGTCTCACTGCTGCCTGACATGAAGACCTTAAAGAAGTAGAGGCTCTGGGGGAACCATTTCTTCAAGGTGCCACCCCACACCGTGGCCTGTGCGGAGTGCATGGTATTCTCAAGGCAGGGATAGAAAGGAGGGGCAAGCATCCAACTGCCAGGTGGCCACTCAGGAAGCCCCCAGTCCCCCTGCAGCCACCATAGCTGACCAAAGGAACAGGTTCTAGTCTAATCCAAGTGCTATATGCAGGATCTTACCTGGATTCACCATATCCCTTCACACTCTAACAGCGCCCACTTGACAACAGCATTCAGGAACCATACACTGAGAAGGCAAAGACCCTGGCTGGTGGGCACTGGATCCAGGATCAGGACAGGCTGACCTGGAGCCCACATCCTGTTCACTGCACTGCTGCCTGAGAGAACACTGCTGTTCTCATTCCATAGAGGGGAAATTAAGGCTCAGATGGTATATGGGAAGGGAAATGGAGCCAGCAGGGGCCCCACAGGCACAGCCATAGCAGACAAAGGGAGGACTCAGAGGAGAAAGGAAGTCTGACCCAGTCACGTGAAGCCCCAAGACCAGAAACCCTTGGTCCCCCTGCCCCAGGAGTCCAAGAAGCAGAGAGCACAGGGGAAGTAGAGACAAGGACCTGGTGACCAGGATGGGGCAGGTTCTGGGGGAAGCCCCCACCCTTGGTATGGTTACCTGAATACAAATTTCTGGCCTCCCGACTGCCCCAGAACTATTTGGGGCAAGAGGAAGAAAATAGACTGGGTTACTTCCTCCTGACCTCTTTCCCCAGGCTGCCCTCCAGGTTAGCTCTGACATCTGAGACTCCAAGAAAGCAGTTTCATTTCCCCAGCCCAACTTCCCAAGGGAGGGAAGGGTGGGGCCAGCTACTTTAAGAAGAGAGAGGGGGCTGCAGAGCCAGCCCTGCTGCCCTGTCCTCAGAGAGCTGAAGGTAGAGCCTCGGAGGCTGGTGTGGGGGTGGAATGGAGATGGGCCTGCAGAGAGCAGGGCTGATAGGGACAGTGGGGAGGACAAAGAGACACAAGAGACTGTCAGATGAGGAGACAGAAACAGGGCAGAGAGAAGAGAGAGAAAGGGGCAGAAGCGGGGAGATAAGAGCAGAGGCAGGCTGGAAAGTTAGGGCCAAGTCAGGGGACACAAGCCCAGAGAGAAAGGCAGCCGCAGGGCAAGGGCTCAGCCAGGCAGGCCACTGGGGGACAGTCAGGCTTGGGGGAACACAGGTTCTGGTCATAGTAGCCTCTGTTTTTCCTCCACCCCAGACACCATCTCCACTAAGAGTCATGGCCCAGTTGGGTAAGTTAGCAGGGGAGTGGCCCTGGGACAAATGGGGCAGAATCCTGCCCCCATGTATGCTCTGACCCTTTCCTTCTGTTCTCAGCCCTGCGCCTCCTCACCCTAGTGCCAATCCTCCTCAGTCTGGCAGCCTCCCTGGACTGGAAGGTGGCCTTCAGCCAGGACCCCTTTGAGAAATGCATGCATGATCCTGACTATGAGCAGCTGCTCAAGGTGGTGACCTTGGGCCTCAATCGAACCTTAAGACCTCAGAAGGTGATCGTGGTTGGTGCTGGTGTGGCTGGGCTGGTGGCTGCCAAGGTGCTCAGTGATGCTGGACACAAGGTGAGAAGTACTTCTTATAGTCCCCCTGGGAGTCTGGAAAGAGGACACCCATCCCATCTGGTGTGGCAGGGTGACGGGGTAGAGAGAGACTTGTCCTTTCTCCTGAAACCTCTGCTCTAACATGTGTGCCCTGAGAGATCTTTGACATGCTCTGTTCCACTCCCTCTAAATCACTCTTCTTGTTTTTTGGTACCAGGGATTGAACCCAAGGACACTTAATCACTGAGCCACAGCCCCAGCCCTTTTGTATATTTTAGAGACAGGGTCTCACTGAGTTGCTTAGGGCCTTGCTAAGTTGCTGAGGCTGGCCTCAAACTTGTGATCCTCCTGCCTCAGCCTCCTGAGTCACTGGGATTACAGGTGTGCACCACCATACCCAGCTCTAAATCACTCTAAACGTCAGGTGGGAGCAAGGATGAGGATTTGTGTTCGTGGAGGCAGAAACTCCAAGGGGAACTGACACTTTCAGTCTAACCACAGTCTCCCCTACTGAAATCTAAGAATGAGAATGAGCCAGCCCAGGGGCTTCTATGCATTTGGGAAATCACCCCATTCCTTTCCTAAACTGGGAAGTCCCTCTGCAATCCAGCCAGTGACTTTCCTGTTAGAAATGCCCACTTTCTGTTCTTCTACCAACCCCTCCCACCACCCATAAAGAAAGGAATCTTCAACTAGACATGGCGGCACATACCTGTAATACAGCTAACTTGGAAAGCTGAAGCAGAAGGGCTGCAAGTTCGAGACCGTGTCTCACAATAAAAAGGGCTGGGGATGTAGCTCAGTAGTAGAGCACTTCTGGGTTCAATTCCCAGTATTGGAGAGGAGAGGAAAGAGAAGAGAGGGAGAGAGGAGAAAGAGGAGGGAGAGAGGGTGGGGAGGAGGGAGGAAGCAAGCAATCCTGATCTAGATCCATACCACTGCAGGATGGAGGAAGGGAGAGTCTGGCATAGGGTGGGAGACTCAGTAGGAGGAACTGAAGGTCCCTGCTTTCCCCTCGTCCCTCAGGTCACCATTCTGGAGGCAGATAACAGAATTGGGGGCCGCATCTTCACCTTCCGGGACCGGAAGACAGGCTGGATTGGGGAACTGGGAGCTATGCGCATGCCCAACTCCCACAGGTAAGGCCAGACTTGGGTGCCCCCAGCCCTGCCTCTGTACTCAGACACAACCAGAACCCAACCTTGATCCCAGCACCAGCCTCCAGTGTCTGTTTTTATTCTTTTTATGGTACTGATGATTGAACCCAGAGCCTCATGCATGCTAACCAAGAGCTCTACCACTGAGCTACACCCCCAGCACTCTGCTCCAGTTTCTCACCCTCAGGCCTAGATGCCCCACACAAGTTGGGTCTGTACCTAATCTGCAACTTCATCTTTCACCTAATGCCAACCTCATGGTCCCCTGGCACCAGCCCCGCAGTGGTACCTGCTGCAGGGCTCAGGTCACCTCCTCCAGCCAGAGCCCCTAGCCCAAGCCAGTGCCATCCCATCCCCTGCAAGCCTCCCCAATTCTCCCTCTCCCAATGCCCTCAGGACCCTATGCACCAGTGTGACCACTGTCTCTGACCCTTTCCCCATCCCTAACCTCCAGCTGTCCTGAACTCTCTTCCTGTTCTCAAGGCAAACCTGAGCTCCAACTTCATTCCCAGTGAAAACCAGTCCCTACTCCTGACCCAGTCCTCATCCTGGTTCTGCTCTCAGCCTTCCAACAATGTCTCCATTTCATTCCCATCCCCAGCACTGATGATCCCAAATCTACTCCAGCCTCATGCCCATCCCCACTTCCCTCCTCCAAGCCCCACTAGGAATGCAAACCCTGGCCCTCACCCAACCTCTCCCACATTCTCAGGATCCTTCATGAGCTTTGCAAGAGCCTGGGACTCAATCTGACAAAATTTACCCAATACGATGAGAACACGTGGACAGAAGTGAATGACATGAAGCTGCGGAACTATGTGGTAGAGAAGATGCCCGAGAAGCTGGGCTACAACCTGCGCCCCAGGGAGAAGGGTCACTCACCTGAAGAAATCTACCAGATGGCTCTCCACAAAGTAGGTGGCCCCACATCCTCCTCCACCCTGACCTTCTGTGCCCCACCTTCCCTGTCGTCCCTTACTGTCTCCTGCCACTGGCTCTTGCCTTTAACTCCCCCACCAGAAGCTTCCCCTTCCCACTGCGCACTGTCCTGGACCATCTTTGGCTAAAACTCTGATCACCCAGGTGATGTTTCCTAAATCTGTTTCCTGCAACCCAGACCTGTGCCATGTCCCCTGACCACCCCTCAGCCCCACTGAGCTCAGTATCTTTCCCTAAACCCATTTGTACTCCCGGGTTCCATCTTAAAATGGCTCCATTCAGTCACATGGGAGACCCCCAGGTGCCATTCTCACTCCCCACTCCCTTTCCCACCCCCACCACATGTTCCCACCTTTCTATCCAGCCCAAGCCCAAGCCCAAGCCCTCTGAATCCTCACCCCAGCCTCTTCCCTGGCTGCCCAGCCTCCTGCTTCCACAGCAGTCTTCCCACTCAGAGCTGACCCTGCCCACAGCACTCTTTGGCTCTCCAGAGCCTTTCAGACAAAGTCCTAGTCCCTGAGACTCATGTGCCAGCTCTACATGGCCTTGCCTCCCCTTCTTCAGCCTTTTCTTCTCCAAGAAATTCATTACCCCCCAAAGTCCTCCACTGGTCCAGACACACCCACTCTTTGCTCCTTGAAGCCTGCTCCACTCAGCCGTCATCCCATACCTGCACCCTCACCACATCTCCTGCTTCCCCACCAAGGAGCTCCTGCTTGTCCCTTGAGAGCCAGCTCCCCAGCTCCAGGAGGCCTTCCTGATGCCCTTAGGGTGGACTGGCCATAGCCAACTCTGGGAGCCCCTTCCTTGTCCATTTCCCTTCACAGACAAGGGTGAGCACCAAATCCTGGTCAGCTCTGTGCCCTGACATTGATAGTACAGAGAGCCTAGGGAAATGCCAGCCGAGCGAGTGAGTGAGTGGCAAGTGTAGGGGCTTATCCTTCTGTGGGGGGTTCCTGGTCAGGAGGGAAAAGCAGATGGACAAATGAGAGGGCTGAACTCTGAACTGAGCAGCAAGGCTTCTGGTAGGGACTGTGACTTGGAACAGAGACTGAAAAGGGTAGTCACTGTGTGCCAGGCATAGATGAGGCAGGAGAATCACAGGGCAGCGATGGAGGCAGGAGGGTCCAGGGGCAGCCTAGGCACTGGACATTGTTCTGTAGAACCAGAGCTGTCTTGAAAAAGGGAACCTGGAACACCAGGCTGAGGGGGAGTCAGAGGGCAGTGGTCAAGAGAAAGGTTGGGAACACACCTTCTCAGCCATCATGTCTTGGCAGTGCTGACCAATGGCAGAGGGGACTTATCTTCTGTCCATGCCAGCAGTGATCCAGAAGAACACAGCTGGGCTGGCACAGACACAGTTCTTGGGTGAACTGAACTCATGAGGGGTGAGGGGAACGAACATTTAAGATATTCCTCCCCACGGTGTCATCAGAGTTGCGGTGGAGGGCAAGGCTGGTGGTGCAGCATGGGTGGAGGCCTGGGGACTTGAAAGAGTGGTGAATGTCTGGCCTTGGGCAAGAACCAGGGGAACCCAGCCCTTCCTGCTGGCACATTCTGCTTGTTCCCCGGACAGGCCCTGAAAGAAGTCATGGTGCTGGGCTGCAAAAAGGCAATGAAGAGGTTTGAAAGGCTCACACTTCTGGTGAGTGGTGGCTTCGATTTTTCTGTCAGAAACGAGGGCAAAGAGGGTGCCCGTGGGGCTTTCCCAAAGAAGTAAGGAATCCAAGGCTCCAGTCTGGCTGCTCCCTGGACACGCCCCCTTTCTGGACCTCTTTTTCCCTCATGGGTTACAAGAGGGGACCAGATCATTAAGGTCCAGAGCATAGAAACAGGAGGCCCAGTCAGGGGTTGGTTCTCAGGGAAGTGGGGACAGAGGTAACAGCTGGCAGGTGCAGCCAGCTGATTTGGGCCTGCATCGGCCCACAGGAATACCTCGTCTGGGAGAGCAACCTGAGCCAGTCGGCCGTGCAGCTTCTGGGAGACGTGATGTCCAAGGACGGATTCTTCCACCTCGGCTTCACCGAGGCCTTGAGGGCACACAGCTGTCTCAGCGACCGGCTCCGGTGAGCGGCGGGTGGGCGGGGCCAACCAGGCAAACAACCAGGAGTGGGTGGGTGGAGCTGGCGCGAAGGGCGTGGTCTGCAGGGGGGAAGGAGTGGGCTAAAGGACGGAAGAGGCCGGCGCATCTGGTCTTGCTTTGCTTGCCCGCAACAGAGGTCCTCCAGAGGACCTGGTAAGAAACGTTCCAAAGAAGGGTGTGCCCCAGGGAAGAGGCGGGGCTTCCCAGTCCTGGATCCTACTGGGGCCTGGGGCCCTCCAGAATAGACAGGGGCGGGCGAGGGGGGCGGGGAGGATGAAGGGGCGGGGTCAAGGAGGTGCCACTAGGGGCCAGAAACGCGGGGCCTGAGCTGAGGAACCTAGCGGCAAATATCAACTCACTCTCATCCCGGATCGCAGGTACAGCCGCATCGTGGGCGGCTGGGACCTGCTTGCCGCGCGCGCTGTTGAGCTCGCTGTCCCAGCCAGTGCTGCTGAACGCTCCAGTCATGGCGGTAACTCAGGGCATGCACGAGGTGCACGTGCACATTGCGACCTCGCACCCATCGCGGAATCCGAAGGAGCTGACCGCAGATGTAGTGCTGCTGACCACGAGTGGGCCCGCACTGCAGCGTATCACCTTCTCACCGCCGCTGTCGCGCAAGCGGCAGGAGGCGCTACGCCAACTACACTATGTGCCCGCCACCAAGGTGTTCCTTAGCTTCCGTCGGCCCTTCTGGCACGACGAACATATCGAGGGCGGCCACTCGAACACCGACCGCCCATCGCGTCAGATACTCTACCCGGCACCAGATGAGGGCGCGCTGCTGCTGGCCTCTTACACGTGGGCAGACTCCGCGGCCCCGTTCGCGGGTCTGAGCCAGAATGATGCCATGCGCTTGGCACTCAACGATTTGGCGTCGTTGCACGGGCCCCTTGTGTACCGGCTCTGGGACGGCAGCGGTGTCGTTAAGCGCTGGGAGGATGACCCACATAGCCAGGGTGGCTTCGTGGTGCAGCCGCCGTTTCTCTGGCAAACTGATCAGGACAATGGGCAGGACTACGACTGGGTGGTCCCCTATGGCCGCATCTACTTCGCCGGGGAGCACACTGCCCACCCGCACGGCTGGGTGGAGACGGCTGTCAAGTCGGCTCTGCGGGCTGCCATAAAAATCAACACCCGGGAATGGGCCGGGCACGTGGATACGACCCACGAGGGGCGCACAGATACGGTCCACGAGGGGCACGTGGACCACGAGGGGCACGTGGTCCACGAGGGGCACGTGGTCCACGAGGTCCACGATGGGCACGTGGTCCACGAGATCCACGATGGGCACGTGGTCCACGAGGTCCACGATGGGCACGTGGTCCACGAGGTCCACGATGGGCACGTGGTCCACGAGGTCCACGAGGGGCACGTGGACCACGAGGGGCACGTGATCCACGAGGGGCACGTGGATCACGAGGGGCACGTGGTCCACGAGGGGCACGTGGATCACGAGGGACACGTGACTCACGAGGGGCACGTGACTCCTGAGGGGCACGTGACTCACGAGGGGCACGTGGCTCACGAGGGGCACATGGACCACGTGGATACGATCCACGAGAGGCAGGGGGATGTCCCAGAGGAGACCGGCTATGTCCCATGCAAAGAGGGAAAGGGAGAAGCCAGCCACCGTGCAGCCCATCGCCTCCCATCTGTCCGGCACACCACCCACGTTAGGGTTTCAAATTAAAAGTATTTTCCGGAAAAGTCACGTGGTCCAGCCTTCTCCCTGCTCTGCTGCTTCCCCAGTTTGCCTGGACCGGCTACTCGCCCGCCAGTTCAAAGGGTAGTGCTTCTCCTGGAGCCCAGAAGCTGTCTCCAGCTTCTTTCCTGACAGGGGTCTCTATGGAAAGGGGTACAGGACAATGCACTACTCTCGTAAGTGGGTCCCCACCCCAGCCTGGTCAGGAGGCTGTGACAACAGAAAACCTGACTCCCAGTGGGCTAAACAAGTTTATTTTTTTCACAAGAGCAGTAGCCAGTAGGCAGGATCCCAGTGTGCAGCTCTGCAGGCCCCTTACTGCCATTATGTCCAGCAGGTGGCTCCCGCCACAGCCCTGAAACCCCCCCCCCTTTCTTCCAGAGCCCCAAGTCAGGCCAGCTGGAAAGCCCGCCTCCACACACTCTCCCAGGGACCTCCTCTTATGTCTCATTGGCCAAGTCCGAGTCAGGTGGTCAGGCTTGGGCTCCGCTCAGGGGTCACATGGGTCACTACCTCCTCATCCTGGCCACAGTGCCAAAAAGTAATATGTCAGTTTAATGAAACCAGCTTATCAGGGGTGTGGCAGGGAGCCACGCTTCTCACAGGTCCCTCCCTCCCTGGCCAGAGGCCCAGGGCAGATCAAGTGGCTGGTCAGTGGGTTAGGAGTCCGCACCTTCTTCCTCCTCTGGCAGGATCTCTAGGCTGCTGTCAGGCTGTGGGGCTGTGTCCACTGAAGGCGGCGGGGTCGGCAGGGCCCGTGTGGGTGATAGTGGCAGTGGAGACACTGGGGGCGAGGGGCTGCGGGGCTCTGAGGGCGGCACCAGACCCAAAACCTCCTGCACGTTGTGGGGCAGCTCCTAGGGGCAGGGAGGCAAAAATCGGGGGTGAGCTAGCGGAGGAGGAGCAGGGAGCCCGCTGTGGGGGGGGCCAGGACTCACGCGGCAGGCGGTCAGCTGCCGGTAGAGGGCCTCCGCGCGCGTTAGCACATCTTCCACGCTCAGCTTCATGGTCAGCTCATTGATATGCTGTGGGAGGGGGTGGGTCAAGCTTATGGCCCTCATCACCATCGCTGCCCAAGTGCCTACTCTGCACCTGCCTGGTGCTGGGGAGTGGAGGGAAGACAGGGCTGACCCTCTGGGGGCTCAGAGCAGGGATATGGGGTCAGGGAGCCAGGTTTCTCAATCCTGCAGCCATCATTCCCAGCACTCACTGCTCACCAGACACACTGCATAATGAAGGGAAGTAGCCTGAGTTCATGTACGGGAGGCCCTACTCACCTGCTCTGTGGCTACGATGCTAGAACCCAGGCGGGGAAGGGGGAAATCAGCAGGTCCATTCTGACAGTGCTCACAGCCAACCATCCATTTGAGCACTGTAGCACGGGCCAGGCAGTGCCAGCCTCCAGGTGCCACAGCTAGGTCAGGGTGGCAGGGGGAACCCTCACCTTAAGGATCTCGTTGGAGCCAAAGCCAGACAGCATGAGGGTGTCACGTTCCATGTCCAGGATGGCACAAGCTACTAGCAGGTGCAGATTGGGACCAGGAAGCCCTGTCCACAACACCTGGGGGTGCCAGAAGGAACCTGTCTGAGATCCTACCCGAGTCTGCCCCACTCACGTCTGTTCATCTCCCTCCAATCTTCCAGCCCCTCCCACTTCTTCCTCTTCAACCCTCCCACCCGAACTGGCTGGCCCACCTCCCACAGTCGAAGGATATCTGGGAAAGGGAATTCTCTCTTGAACCAGATGAGTAGCCACCGGAAGCAGAAGCAGAGAGAACCAGAGTCCTGGGAGTCTGGGGGAGGACAGTGCATGACTCAGCCTCATCCAGAGTTGGTGCCCCATAACAGACAAACTCAAAACCAATTCCAGTTCACAACATGCCCAGCAGCTGGACAGAGCCTGAGTGGTCCTGGCTGTTAGGCCCTCCCTGGGTACAGACAGGTCATGTGTGCTGGCTGAGGGGCTTCAGAAGCTCATTGCAGGAGCTTTCCCACCAAGGCTGCCACTTTCCAGAGGACGTGAACTACCTCCACATTCTCCACTGTGCTGAGATGAACACACCCAAGGAAAACAAAATCTTAGCCACCAGTGCTGTGAGGGTTGTAGACACAGACACCCAGAAACACTGTTGGCCAAAATGTCAGTTGGGGTGGTAACTGCAGGTATGTGGTGACCAGGACATCACTTCAAAAGATGGCACATGCCTTTAATCCTAGCAACTCAGGAGGCTGAGACAGGAGGATCACAAGTCCCAGGCCAGCCTAAGCAACTTAATATCTTATCTCAAAATAAAAACTAAAAAGAACTAGAGATGTAACTCGATGGTAAAGCACCCCTGGGTTCAATTCCCAGTTTTGGGGTAGGGGGCTATAAAACTTTTGCAGTGCTGGGGATGGAGCCCAGCTAGGCACACAGGCAAGTGCTCTACCCCTAAGCCACACCCCAGCCCAAAAGCTGTAAAAGTAAGTGTTGCCCTTGACACAGTCAGTCCCCTTTTTGAATTATGACCTTAACTATCTTCCAGACTATTGGTCCTGATGAGAAACTGCAAGTGACTTGAATGTCCAGCAGGTTAAATCACTCCTAGTGTGTCCTTCAGGAGACAGAATTCCATGCATTCAGAGGAGACTGGGAGCATTCAGGCTGTAGACATGTTTCCATGCATTCAGAAGACAATGTTGCAGAGAGGCAGCTCAGGTCCTCATGTCCCAGAAAAGTGACACATGCTTTCCCAAGAATCAGTTTCTTTCCTCTTTAGTAAGGCGAGGTCAGGTATATATCATCTCCCTCCCCCAGCAGTCCTAGAGCTTCTTTAAGGAAATGTTTGTAAATGTTTGTTTGTTTGTTTTTTGTTGTTGTTTTGTTTTTTTTGTGGTGCTGGGGATTGAACCCAGGGCCTCATGCTTGCCAGACAAGCACTCTACCAACTGAGCTACATCCCCAGCCAAAAATGTTCGTAAATGAATTACCTTATCATTGTCTTTTAGTTTTTTCTTCATCTGAATTTTCAGTATTTTTTACATTGAACAAATAAAAAGAAAAAGCTTATAGATAGCATGTAACAGCCCCACCCAGGGGCCAGAAAACGAATTTCTGATCCTGGCCCAAGGTGAGCAGGAGCAGGTGGAGAGAGATGGCGGATTCCCACAGAGGTCCTCGTTTCTGAAACATCCTGGGCAGGCTTAGCCACACTGAAGCCAGCTCAGGTGGAGGTGGGCATGGGCGTGGGCAGTGCCAAGGTTCAGCAGCAGCTGCCGTTCGGCCCTAACACAACTTCAGGATCTGGGCTACCTGAGGATGTTTCTCCTGTTCAGATCAAGGCCAGGCGTCCCAGACCTTCTGTGGCTACTGACAGAATCTTGGGCAAGGTCTGTGAATCCCCTGTCCACCCATCCCACCACCAGCCCTAAGGACATACCCAGGAAGTCACACAGCGGCTGGTCCAGCACCCTCAGGAGCAGCAGGAGTTGCCCAAGCTGCCGCTTCATGGTCTCCTGACTCTCCTCAAAGTTTCCATGCTGCAGGGAGAGGAAGGCAGGGGGCAGGTGAGGAGCCCCAGCCCTGACTCTGCGAGGTCTGTATCCCACCCCCATGGTGGGCCTTACCACAAGCTCCATGAAGCCACAGAAACACCAGAAAGCATCCACTTCACTCTGAATGACGTAGAGGATCGGGGAGAGAAGGTCACTCATGCCCTGGACATAGCCTGGGGGGGACATGAAGTCAGGGTCTATCCCAGAGCTCCCCCACCGGACCCCAACCCGGGGCCAGTTCCTCACCGAGGTCAAAGTGGTACATGCAGTACGTGAGGAGGATGTCATGCAGGAGGCCCAGCCCTGGGTTCTCGGGGCCCTCGTAGAATTTGTTGGTCCTGTCAGTGCGGCTCACATCTCTCTCTGCAGGAACCCAGTGCAGAATGCAAACATGACAAAGGTGAGGGCCCCATCTCTCCTGGCCCCAGCACCAGCCCTGCCTACTCTGCTCCCTGGCAGCCCCCAGCTTCAGCGCTCGCTGTGGGGCAGGAGTAGGACTGGTTCCAAAATCATCACTAACACTCCTGCTGTGAGGCACTGGGCTTCACTCACCAGCTCACCCTATCCTGCGAATGAAGAAACTGAGACCCAGAGATTTAAAATCACTTGTCTAGATCTCCCAGTGACAGCTGACACTTGAACCTGAAAGCTCCCCCACCCCCATCCCTGTCCTGCTCCCCCTGGCCATTCCTACCACACTCTTCACCCCCATTTTCCTCCCCAGAGGACCTCATCCCTGCCCCGGCCCAACCCACTACTTCCTATCTCTCACCCTACCCTTTCATCTCTGTGCCAACCCAATACCTAGCACACCCACCAATGAGGCTGCGGTATCCGTGTAGGAGTGAGTTCCTCCGCTCCTGCTCAGGACTCACAGACTTCCACTGCAGCTTCATGCGGAAATACTCATCCCTAAGGAGTGGGGAGGGCACACAGCTGTAACTAGTAACACAGCATGGCCCAGGAAGGAAAGCAATGCAGGTTGGAGACAGACCACCCCGGAAGGCAGGTCTGCCTGGTCCACCACCTTATCCTATGGCACAGGACAGTCCCAGCATATGGCAGGCTCAAAACCAGTGTTTGTGGGACAAGCCTATTTATCGTCTGTAGTGTGCTGTGAAAAGCCAGGTATTGTGCTGGCTCGTGGGGACATGCTGTTGATCAAGAAGCTCCAATCCACCTGGGAGACTAGGGAGGTTGAAGCCAAAGCTTTGCAGGGCAGAAGTACCCCAAGAACACAGAGGTCACATTTTCTCACTCACGTCTTCTTGCGCACATGGGCCTTGTGCTCCTCAGCTGAGCCTTCCCAGCTGAGGTAGCCCAGGAGGAACTTCCAGGCCTCTCGCCGCAGGCTGGGGCTCAGACCCTGAGGGTAGAGTGGCATAGACAGCTCAGAGGACCTCCTGATGCCACTAGCCCATCCCATTCCCCATCCTCTGGTGCTCACCCCTGAAAAGATCCGGTTCTTCAATTCAGACACCTGCTGCAGGCGGCCCTCAGGGCCCACGTGGAGGGCCCACTCCCCCTCTGTGACTGGAGAAGCCCGTTCCACAGCTGGCCGTGGCCCCAGTTCTACCTGCAGTGTACAGGTAGGTGAGCCTGGGGCTTGCTGGATCTGGCCCTCAGCCCCATCTCAGTCCACCTCCAAGGGAGCTCAGAACCCTTCTTAGGTTTCTGTCCCTTTTGATAAGACAGGGACAGAAGGGACAGAAAGCAGCTCCCTCCCTGAGTCAGTAGCAAAGCCACGCCAGGCAGGACAGGCCTCAGCGACAACAGCCATCGGGTGTGCACTGTGCTTGGCACAGCAAACATGCTTCCATGAAATCACTCCCTCTTCTTTTCTTTCTTTTCTTTTGGTACTGGGGATCAAACCCAGGACCACTGAGCTACATTCTAAGCTTTTTATTTTTTTTGAGAAGAGTCTTGCCAAGATGCCCAGGCTGGCCTCAGGATCATGATCCTCCTGCTTTAGCCCCACTCCAAGTTGCTGGGATTACAGGGGTGAGCCACTGTGCCCAGCCATACTGTCCCATATTATCAAGGAGGAAATGGAAGCCCAGGGAAATTAAGTCATGTGCCCATGTGACACAGCCGGAGAGTAACAGGCAGGGCTCATTTGATACTCACGCAAGAGATGACCTCAAACCCAGGCTCAGGCTCATCATCAGGTGGTGGAGGAAGATCAGGGGAGGTCCCCTCAGGGTGTGGCTGCAGGGCTCCCCGGAAAAAGTTGGTCACTCGGGAGAAGCTGCTGAAGGTGGTGGAGTAGGGGTCCTGGAGGAAGCGCTGGGCACGAAACAAAGATTATCATGGACCCCTCTGGGTCCTGCCCCACTCCCACCCTGCTGGCCTGGTACAGAAGATACTCACAGACACCACATTGGAGCTGTCCTGGTCAAAGAGCTGCAGGTGGTGAAACGAGTTGGAGAGGGCAGAAGAGTCGTGAGGGAAGACGAGGTAGAGGCGGGAGTCCTGTGGGGAGCTGGTAGGTGGGAGGGGATGCACAGGTGATGCGCACGGAGGGGGAGGGCCCAGCGTCCTGGACTGTCCAGGCACACATTTGTCCATTTTGGCATCCCAGCTGCCCTTGGGAATCCCTCATCTCAGAGACCACAGGTGGACCGCAGGTGGGCACATGACCCAGGGCAGGGCAATAAGGGTCTTGCACTTCCCTGGCCAGGGTGGCTGACTCAGGGATAAGCCAGTGAGAGGCAGATGTAGGATTCTGCTGGAATGCAGTGGAAAGATGTGGAAAGTGGAAAGATACAGGGGCATTGCTAAGCCTGGGCTGCTGGGGGTCCAAGGATGACAGAAGCTCAGAGAGAAAAAGCACAACCTCCAACATGGTGGGTCCCAGGGCCTGACTGAAATCCATACTACTCTTGGGCTTCTGTTTTTTTTTTTTTTTTTTGTTATTGTTTTGTTTTTTTGTGGTGCTGGGGATTTGAACCCAGGGCCTTGTGCTTGTGAGGCAAGCACTCTACCAACTGAGCTATATCCCCAGCCCAGGCTTCTCAGTTTTGTATATGCCAGTCAATTCCCTTCTCTTCATTTAAGTCAGTTTGAATTCTGTTTTGTTCACAGAGCCAAGGGGTCAAGCTGTAGCTGCAGAGGGACAGGACCTAGTCAGAGGCCCAGCACTGAGAGAAGACTCACCTGGCCAACAGCAGGTAGCGACTGAGGACACGGAGCAGGGCTCGGGTGCCCCCACGGTGGAAGTGCAGGGCAGGCAGTGAGCCTCCAGCCTGAGTCACCAGGACCAAGTAGGCCCAGCTGAGTCCTGGCTTGGACCGGCGGATGGACTTGAGTTCCCCCAGGCTCACTGAGAAGGCCCAGGGGCCCCTGGTGGAGCTGGGCTCTGCACCTAGGGAGAGAGCATTGTGTTGGAAGCAGTATGGGAGGACAGAGGCATCCTAGTCAGCACAGTTGTCTTCTGAGGTCCCACAAAAAGTGGCCCCCATGTCCCAACCTCTGGGAACTGAACCATCTTATATTACTTAGGGAATACAACTGAATAAAATGAGGAAGAAGCCTGGTGGACATGTGCCTATTCCAGAGGCTTCCCAAGCCCTCACAGCCTTCAGGGTGGAGACCATATTCCTCAACCTGGTACCAGAAGCCCCGCAGGTCTGTCCCAAGTCAGACACCTTCCTATCTCACCACCAACCTCCTTTTCACTTCAGACTCCACACTTGAACCACAACAAAAGGTGTGGGGCTCTCTATAAAACCCTCTGTACTGCTTCCTCTGGCCTTGCTGGGAGAGAAAATTCCCGAGTGTCCCTCAGAGCCAAGCTCCTCCTCTCACCAGAGAGGATGGATGCTGCCTCTGGATGCCCTGCTATAACTGTCACATCCATCAGCCTGGAAACCTTCAGGGGTAGGACTCAGGGAGAGCCTAAGGCTAATCCATTCCCCTCTCCTGGGACAGGAAGGTGGTCCAGGTGGCCATCTTGCCTAAGCAACGAAACCTTTGCCACTGAGGGCAAGAGGCGTTCCACCTGCCTCCCAGGGACACCAGTTCAGCCTACCTTCTGTGGGCTCTGAGTGGTGCAGCCGTGGCCGCACAGTGCTGATGACAGCCCAGTCGGGTTCATAGCCTGGGTCAAAGGTAGGGTCCTCCTCAGAGGTGCAGGAATCACCCCCACTGGAGTCCTTGGGGGAAGAAAAGAATGAGGTGCTATGGATTCTGAGTCTCCAGATCTGAGCCTCAAGCATCCGCTAGAAGGCAGTCCATCTGAACAGGGAGAAGGCATAAAGATGGCACAGCACTGGAACAAGATCACCCAGCACAGCCAGGGACTGAACCAAGACTTGAACCCAAGTCTTCCAGTACATGGGGAGGTGAATGCCACTGAACAAGTAGCTTTTCAGTGAGACCTTGAGGCTGTAGTACTTAAAGGAACCTGCTAGCACTTGTCAGGGAACTTCACGTCAAAACCACCATAAGATGCCAATCACAGGTTGGGGGTATGGCTCAGTGATAGATCACTTCCTAGCACACATGAAGCACTGGATTCCATCTCAGTACCACAAAAGAAAAAGAGAGAGAGAGAGAGAGAGAGAGAGAGAGAGAGAGAGAGAGAGAGAAAGAAGATATCATTTCATACCCACCAGAATTGCTGAATCAAATACATGATAACAAATGTTGACAAGGATGCAAAGAAACCAAATTGCCTACACTGCTGGTGGGAATATAAAATGATGCCACTTCTCTGGAAAGCAGCCTGGCAGCTCCTCAAAAGGTTAAACACAGTTACCATAATGAGCCAGCAATTCCATTCCTAGGTATGGGCCCAAAAGAAAGGAAAACCTCTGTCCACACAAATACTCAGACATGGTCATAATACATAATTCATAATGGCCAAAAGGTGGAAACCACCCAAATATCCATCAAACTGATGAAGAAACAAAATGCTGCACACCCATGTGACATGAAGGCCAGATACTATTCAGCCTCAGGGGCCACACTACAATATGGATGGTCCTTGAAAGTATGAGTAAAAGAACTGCATGATTCCATTTATATGAAACATCCCAAATAGGCAAAGTCAAAGACAGAAACAGATCCACAACTGTACAGGCTCTGTAGAGTGACTGCCAGGAGGTGCACAGCTTCTCTGGGGAATGATAAGTGTTTTAGAATTAGTGATGATAGTACGTACACTCAACTACACACTTTGGATTTTTCATTTTACTTTAAATTAAAATGTTATGGTGAATTATATCTCAACAATGAAAAAAAGTAGTTCACTCACAGACTGTTATGAAAATAACAAGTCCCCACCATGGGGGCTGGTACACAGTTAAGAGTCAATAACAGTGGTTGCTTTTAATTTTGCCAGCTCAGGGGCTGCTGGGCAGATTCTGTGAAATGGTACAGACAAGGGCCGAGTAGAGTGAAAGCCAGTGGTGCTAGTGACAATCCAGGAAAGACAGGAAACGGACAAAGTACATAAGAACTGTGAGGAGGGAACAAGTGGGTAAGAAGCCTCAGTGAGCTGTTCTCTATGCATGATGGCAGACTACCTGAGAAATGTCACACCCCTTCAAGCAACTGGAATCCACAGGCTGAGCTCTCCCCTCCCAGCCTAGCAGGGCTCTCCCAAGGAG
Organism: Sciurus carolinensis; assembly: GCF_902686445.1. NCBI lineage: Eukaryota > Metazoa > Chordata > Mammalia > Rodentia > Sciuridae > Sciurus > Sciurus carolinensis. The sequence goes on along the minus strand of NC_062228.1, from coordinate 58,614,281 downwards.
CAAAGGGGGCAGGAGCAGGTGTCCTCACAGCCATGAATGTCACGGTCCTCTTCCCTTGAATGGGCATTTTCAGCCCATTTCACAAAGAGGAAACGGAGGAGTGGAGAGATCCTAGTACTCAGCCAGACTCACACGTGTCCCAGGCATACTGCCTAGGATGGCACCCAGGTTCCTCAATGCCTTCTGCTGCTCAGACCTAGAAAACAGTAAGAAGTGGGATGCGATGGAAGCCTACCTTCTTGGAGAAGAGGATTTGGGTGGAATCTCCAGCCTCCTCTACAGGAGCCCAGTGCAGAAGGACGTCACTGTCCTGGGGGCAGTGAAGAGGAATTAGAGGGCTCTCCAAACCACCTCAAAGCTTTAGTACAGGTTCCCAAATTCTGCAGTCCCCACCCTCAACCTTCCACACCCTACACCCCTGCCTTCTGAAGGCCCTGCTCTCTTTCGGCCCACCTTCTCCACAACACGAATGACACCTGCAATGAGCGAGTCCGGATCCTGGTGCTTTTTGGCGCTGGTGTGCAGGTACACGCCTCCCTTCTCAAACACCACCTGCCGGAGCGAACCAGGGAGGGTGAAACACCGCCAGGGCAGACGCGTGAAGGAGCGGCACCGGGAGGGAGCCAATGGGAGCGGGCCTGGGAGGAGCTAGTACCAGGGGCGGGGCCCGTGACTTTGTGAAGGACTTAGGGAGGGTGGGACCAAGCCCAAAGACCTGCCCCGCGTTCGGGCGTGGGCGCGCATTCCAAAGAGGGCGGGGCTAAAAGGCAGGGTGTCCCTTCGGACAGCCAAGCGGAGGGTGACAGCGCGTTTACAAGGGAATGGTGTTTGCTAAGGCTTTGCCTGGTTCCTATAGCCCCTGCACGACCAGCAGACCATTGGAAGGAGGTGATCTGTATAGACAGAAGAGAAGGAATAGGTTCTGAGTGCTTACCCTGTGGCCAGATCCCTCCATAGCTGCCACCAGGCCCCACTGCCCCGGCTTCCTTCTTTTCCGGGTCAAAGTGGTGTCACATCCGGAAAGGACACTCCCCCTCCAGTCCAGATGGTGGTAGCGTCCCTACCATTCTAAAGCAGGAGTGGATTAAACCACCTTTCAGGATGGGGTAGTTGAACTTGAACTGCAAGGGTTCGAGTCACATGGCGTAGACGTTGAAGGTGGAGCTGTCAGAGTGTGCGCAGGCGCAGTGTCGCCGCTCTAGACACCGAGTAAACAAGTAGGAGGGCCCAAGAGCTCCGCCCCCTAGGTAGAGTTCGCCCCAAAACGTCTACTTCTTTTTCCATATTGTATACTGGCATCGAAGTCAAAGAGGAGCCATTTTGCTCAAGGGCACGGTCATAGCAGGTCGGCCGAGGCCATGTTAATGCGGGGCAGTCTCATTTCTCTGCGGGGCACGACAGCGAGGTGTTGGAAAAGAGGAACAGATAAAGAAGGTGAGAGGAGATGTACACAAGACGTTCGGAGGGGCTCGGGATAGCGGGATGCAGCCGTAAATGCCGCTGGAAATGAAGCTGTCCCAGACGAATTCTGAGTCACCGTGGAAAATGGGCTGAGCCGCCATCTTGAAGCTGGGCAACCGAAGCAAGAAATGCTGCCATATTGGATCTTTGCCAGCTGCCATATTGGATATTTGCCAGTCTTGGTGCAGCAGGGGGGTAGGTTGGGAGGGAATATCCATATACATAATGGGAAAATGAAGCCAGACTGGCTGCCTTGTCGCTGATGGGCACTGTTTTACTCCACTTTCGTGTCTGCGGAAAAACAGTTACGCGTGAGGGATGTCAGGTCACTTGCCTGAGTTTATTGCAACCCTGTGTGAGCATCTGCGGTCAGCCATATTTCTTGGAGGCAAATCGAAGTGGCTTAGGCTTGCGCGGAAACCTTTCTTTCACCATCTCATTTATGGGCACTCTGCTGTTACTATTGCCCCATTGGTCCAGATGAAGCATCAATGGTTGCCATTTTGGTCTCGGGCGGCCCGGATAAGGGAGGAGGAGTGTGCGGAGTGGAGGAGGGGCAACTGCACGGAAGTGACGCAGCGCCGCCATGCCTTTTGAGGGCGGCGACGGCGCCGGGCCGGCCATGCTGGCTACGGGCACGTGAGTGGAGGCGGCGTTGTGAACCGTGGTGTGGGGAGGATTTGGCGTTCCGGAGGCAGAGGGGGCGCTGGGAGGTCTAGCGGTTCACGGAAGGGGTACGGCCTGCATAGGTCAGCGAGCAGAAATCGTCCAGCGGACCTTTGGCTGAATGCTGGAAAAGGGTCTCCCGTGGGAACCGTCATGTCTGTCCTGAGGAAAATCCTAGACAACCTTATTTTCCAGTGTCCATGCCCACAGGATCCTTAACCTTGACCCGTGAGCCATGCCACTGGGTCGAGGTGTCGCCCGGGGGGCTCGGGGCGCCCCTCACCCGTCCAAAGGCGGGACTTCCGGTCCTGGCCCCACCTGGGCGGGATTTCCTGTTTTTCCTGGAGAAGTGGGGCCTCCCTGGACCCCGGGCGTGGAGGGAAGGGGTCTCAGCGGCAGAGCCCACCCCCGACGTTCACCCTTCCCGGGCTACGGCGTGCATTCTCGCGTTCCTCACCCCTCCGGGCGAGGGTCGCTTCCAGCTTGACAGGTGTGGGGGGCTTCGCTAGCATCCCTCATGCTTTGGGGACTTGCCCTCACCGCTTCCTGGAGTGTGTTTCCTCACTCGTCTTCCTCTCCTCACCTTTCTTTACTCCACACCCCATCCGAAGGGACCAGTAGTCTTGCCACCCCCCTGCTGTAGGGGACACTTCCCACCCCCGATCTTAAACTCCACGGGGGGCGGGGCTCGCTCCCGGAGGAGGGGGCGGGAGGCTCAAAGCTCTTAGCTGCTACCCTTTTGGGGAACGGTCCAGAGAGCCCCCAGGCCTTGGCAGAGATGTCGCATAAGTCACCCTGCCCCTTTTTGTCCCTGCCTCCTGTCTGAGGTGCGGGGACCTTCAAAACCCACTTAGCCCCCGCTTTCACACTGGTCAGCCCTATGGCCACTCCAAAATCTAGTGCAGAGAGGTAGTTGGATCTTGATTCCTCTTCTATTTCCTGCATGTCCATAGTGGCAGGAGGCACAGGAAACTGAGTGCCCAGACTATGTCGGTCACTATCAGGCCTCACCTGTGACTTTGGACAAGTCTGTTCCTGCTCAGAGCCTGGGTTTCCTTCATCAGATGGGAAGGACTTGAGTGGGTAGGAGACACTGGGCTCCTCCCAGTGCTTCACGGTTCAGAAGTCAGGCAGACAGCAGTTTTAGCCCCTCTTCTGCCTTGTCCCGCTGTGTCTTCTGGCCAGTGTCTTAGGCTCACTGAGCCTCATTTTCCCAATCTCGATGAGAAAATCATGAATCTTCCCTCCTAAGGCAGGCAGGATGGCAGGCAGAATTAAGAACTCTCTTGATCCTGTCCTAGTCCTGGCCCCAGCCCTGCTGTTTCTGGCTGTGTGACCCTGGTCACTGTGCTGAATTTCCCTGGGCCAGAGTTTGCAACTGTGAGGTGGAGTGGGGTGATACTCTCTCCCCTCCCCTTAGAGAGTTGGGAGTGAGATGAGAAGATTTGATTCCACCCTCAGGCCCTGCCTGGTGAATGGAAGGTGCTGGGTAGACCTCCCTCTCACCAGAGTTGTGTACTCTGAACCCTGTTGTGGGTTAACAGACCCCTCCTTGGTGAGGACGTGGAGTGTCTGCACCTACTAGGTACGGCAGACACTGGCTTCTGTGGTCATGACTCACAAAGAGCCTGAAAGTTGAATTCAGATTCCTTGCTTCCTTTCACTGTGACCCTGGTGAGCTTGACTCTCTCCAGTGACAGGGTACTTAATTATGTCTCCAGGGAAGCTCCTCAGCTGCCCAGCAGCTCTGGCTCACCACTCTGGTTAACAAGAAAAAGGAAGAGGGGATGGTGGCCCGGGGTCATGTAGCAGGTCAGAATCAGGGCAGGAAGCCAGCCCCGGGTCTCTGGCTCTTCTCACCGCTATTGCCTAGGGCTGACTTGTCCTGGAGACAGATTCCTGCCCTTGGGGAGCTCAAAGTCTGAGGAAGGAGTCAAGCAGTGGTGCAGCTGTCACTAACTCAGGTGACATGAGCTAGAATGGAGGGAGCCCAGGCATTGTGGGGGCTGAGGAAGACTTACAAGGCGGCAAGACGGCATCTCGAAGGCAGTGCAGAGCTTTCAGTGGGCGGATTTCCAACCACAGAGCAGCTCACGTGGCCATTTTTTTGCCTTTATTCAATGCCTGTGCCCATGGGACTCTGTCATGGAGCCAGGCAGTCCTCTTCTAAGGGAAATGTGTGGTGACAGGAGGTTGCTCAGACGTGGGAGCCCAAGGAGGGGAGCTGGCTCAATCCCGGGATAAGGGAAGTTTTCATCCACTCAGGATGAGTGAACTTTTGGCAGCGAGTGGAGGACAGCGTCCCCAGTAGGAACCACCTCATCCTGGGAATTCGGCAAGGGGCAGGGTCAGCTCCTGGAGTAGAGGGCCCTCTGGGCCTTGTGTTAGGTGACTGACAACTGAGGCAGCGGCGCAGCTCATTCAACAGAAATGCACTGCCAGCCTGCCCTTGTGAGTTACAATTTCCTAGAAGCCATTGGAAAAAGAAAACAGATGAAATTCATTTCCGCCATCTGTTTTATTTAGCCATTATGTCTAAAAGCCATCCTTTGAACGTGGGATCCAGAATGAGCGGTGGCTGCTGAGCAGTTTGCCTCCTGCTGCTCCTAAGTCTTCAGAGCCGGCATGGCTGTGACACTCACAGCACCTCTCTGCTTATAGCTGCCACATTCCAAGGACTCCTGACTTGCAAGTGGGACAGGGCAGAGCCAGGAGGAGACCCCGGGCTGGGAAAGGACAGTGCAGACATTTGGGGCAGGAGGGAGGTGGGTGTGAGTGAGGGGTGGCACGAGGGGCCCTGGGAGGTAGCAGGTTTGCAGAAAGCACCGAGCTCATCGGGGACAAAGTGGATGTGAGGGGCGTGAGTTGCATTCGGGGGCAGGTGAATATGGCTGGGTGGGGACAGTATGGGCACCTGAGCTTCATCCCCCTTTGTCCTGCTTTGGCCCACAGGGCGCGGATGGCGTCAGGGCGTCCAGAGGAGCTGTGGGAGGCCGTGGTAGGGGCTGCTGAGCGCTTCCGGGCGCGGACAGGCACAGAACTGGTGCTGCTGACTGCTGCGCCACCACCCCGCCCAGGGCCCTGTGCCTACGCAGCCCATGGACGTGGGGCCCTGGCTGAGGCTGCCCGCCGCTGCCTCCACGACATTGCCCAGGCCCATAGGGCAGCTGCTGCTGCCCGGCCACCTGGCCCCCCACCAGAACCACAACCACCCAGCCCTGCTCCAAGCCCACTCCAGCCTGTCCTGGCCAGGGAGGATGAGGAGGAGGATGAGGATGAGCCAACAGAGACAGAAACCTCTGGGGAGCGTCTGGGTGGCAGCGATAACGGAGGTAAGAAGAGGCCAGGCGGGGGCTGGGGTGGTCTAGTCCTGGCCAGCCGCCTGCTGTGGACTTTCCAAGGAAGCCAAAGCCATTGGAGGCTATTGGGGCTGCCATCTCCATGGAACATCCACACAGCAGAAAAGGGCAGCACTGCAGCCAACTGTGGAGGTTGGGTGCCTCCCAGAGTCTGGACTCAACACCAAGGCTCTGAGGAGTGAGAGGGTGACAACAGCAAGAGTATTCCTATTTATTGAGTCCCCATTGCTGGAGAAAACCTGCAAAGTGGGAAGGCACAGATTGGAGCTAGGTATTCTGTGTTGAAATCCTGGCGATGTCACTTACTAGCTGTGGGACCTCAGGCAAGTGATATGATCTGTCAGGGCCTCTGGGTCTCCATTTGTCAAGCGGGTGTCATAATTGTGCCATATTTCTCTGAGCCTGTGTTTTGAGTCACATCTATTGTCCCACCCAGACAGATCTTAGAGGTTCCTTGTTAACTCAGCTAGTTTTTTTTGCACCTGAGGGTGTAACAGGTTGACAGATGAATTCTGCTCATGCCCAGACAGATAATGGGCACCAGGTGTTTGAGTCTGAGAGCATAGTAATTGAGTAGCTCCCAAAAGGCAGTGGCAGTGGCTGGAGTCGGGGCACTTGTAGCAGGATGGGAACCTGACTGGCCAGGGCCTCTGACACCATCCACAGGGCTCTTTGTGATGGATGAGGATGCCACCCTCCAGGACCTGCCCCCCTTCTGCGAGTCAGACCCTGAGAGCACAGATGGTGAGTGTACCCCACTGTCCCCACACCCAGGAACTGGGATGCGAGCAGGGACAGAAGCTGAAGTTCCCCTTTCTTACAGATGGCAGCCTGAGCGAGGAAACCCCAGCTGGCCCCCCAGCCTACTCAGTGCCCCCAGCCTCAGCACTGCCCACACAGCAGTATGCCCGGTCTCTGCCCGTGTCGGTGCCTGTATGGGCCTTCAAGGAGAAGAGGACAGAGGCGCGGTCGTCAGATGAGGAGAATGGGCCGGTGAGGGGCAGGTGGGGCCGGGAGTGCTCAGAGCTACCTGCTGCAGGAAGCCCTCAGCTGTGCGAGGCAGGTTTCCAGCCAAAGCCCTGCAGCTTTAGCCACTGCACCTCATGATATGCCCTAGGGTGCTGTAGGGAAGGCCTCCTCTGCTCTCCTGGGGCAGCTCCAGATACCCAACACTGACACTTCCTGAAGCCTGGAGGAAACAAGAGGCACTGAGAGGACACTTAGCTTCCCAGAAGTCTGGGCCTGCGAGGGGCAGAGCTGGGACTGGAACCTATCTTCCTTCAGAGGAGCTGTGGGCTGCAAGGGAGCACCCTGGGTCCCCATTGTGCCGCTCAAAGCTCATTGTCTTTACTTGCAGATCAGTGATCAAAATTGCCCGCAGGCTGTAGAAAGGCTTAGTGAGGCATCAGATGCAGCACTGCTGTCCTTGTTGGCAGCTCTGGTCACACACAGTTAACTGACTAAACTCCATGGCTTCTCCCAGTCTACTGGAAGACTTTGATGGTGGAACTCGAGGTGGATGTGAGATGTGAGGGTCCTTTCTGTGCAGTGGTGGCCACTTGACAGTCCTCTTCCTTGTGGTCTCCAAGCTGATGATCTAATTTCAGCGCTCACAGGGGCCTATTAGCCCCATCTTTCAGAAGGGGAGACTGAGGCCTTGGAAGGCAGAATCTTGTGTACAGCTAGTCAGTGGCAGAGGTCTGATTGGAACGCGACAGAACCTTTAGTCCAAATCTGACCCGAGATCCCTCCCTGCGGTGGCACAGACAGCTGTGATGGCACACAGGCCAAGATGGGGAGGGGTAGAGGCCAGGAAGGCTGCCTGAGGAGCAAGATGGAGAAGGACATGGCTGGCAGTGGGCATCGCGGGGCACAAGCGGGAAGACGGGACATGCCGGGAGTGAGCCTGGTGCCCAGGGTGCTGGCGCTGAATGCTGGACCTCAGGGTGGGTGCCGCAGGCCCTGAGGGCACTGACCCACCCCGCCCATGTCTCTGCAGCCCTCGTCGCCGGACCTCGACCGCATCGCGGCGAGCATGCGCGCGTTGGTGCTGCGGGAGGCCGAGGACACCCAGGTCTTCGGGGACCTGCCGCGACCCCGGCTCAACACCAGCGACTTCCAGAAGCTGAAGCGGAAATACTGAGGCAGACGGAGGAAGCTGTCGGGGCCCGCGTCTGCTCCGCCCACACTACACCCCCGCCGCGCCCCCGGGTCTGGCCAATCCCCGCCCGAGCTGGGACGGCCTCCCCGCGAATCCGCGGCCCCAGGACTGACCCGCCCAGCCAATTCCCGTCGCCCTTGCAGCCCTCCACCTCCGCACGCAGGAGCGGGATCCCGCCAGTCTCCGCAAGGGGTCTGTCGCCCATTTCTTTGCCCAGCGACAGGTTCTTTGCTTCGCTCCGCCGTCGGGGGCGTGGCGGTCCCTAAACCCTTCCCGGGTCAGCTCTGCCTAAGCGACAGTGGTTTCGCTCTGGCGGCACTGACCGACCCTGAAGGAGCACAGCCAAGCCCAGGATTTGGGGAGTGGCAGACGAGCCTGGTGAACGGGCAGCTCTTTCTTTGATCGGCTCGAGTCTTGTCGCGGGCTCGGTCAGTCTCCCGAGGTCCGCCCCCGCCCTTCCTGAGTTCTCCCACCTAATTTGGCTCCGGCCCCTCGGGCGCCCAGAACTGACCTGCGGCTTTCAATTTATGGCTTTACACTACTGGGGTTGGGGTCGTTTTTGCCCCTAGTCCTGACAATTGTGACCCTGGCCACCTCAGGGATGGCCCAATCCTGTCCCTGAGTCTGATACCCCACTTCATTGATTCCATCCCACAAAACCCTGCCAATCGAAGCCCGTCCTCGCATCCAGGACGGAACCAGCTCCCGTTCCTCTTCCCCCACCCCCACAGGTGCCTTAAAGTGGCCCTCGTCCACCAGAGGTGGAGGGCAGGGGGCCTCACTCTCCGGCCCTGGTGTGGGGGAGAGAGTTGGGGGGGGTCGGAAATTAGGGGGGCTCTGAGATAAAGAGTTTTACCTCTTCAAGTGTGTGCGAAGTGTTTTGGGTGTTTTCACGAAGCCAAAGAGCAGCAGTTCATTGGTTCTCAGTGCGAAGCTGAAAGTTGGGATTAATGTCCCGTTTTTAATAAGAAAACGGCTTTTCACAGTGTTGAGACCATTCCAGTCCTGTGTGACTACGGAACTCCAGCCTTCGTGGGAATGAGTGATGGAACCGTGATGGTCCTTAATTAATCGATCTCTGGAGGGCAGCGCAAAGATTCCCCAAGCAAAGCCAGGAATTTTGAGGCGGGGCCACCTTAAGAAGATAGCTGGCGATTATACAGCAGGTGGAACCTGGTCCGAAATTAGGACTAGGTTCGGGCAGGCCTTGGTGGAGCGCACATGTAATCCCAGCGACTCAGGAAGTTGAAGCAGGAGGATAGCAAGCGCAAGGCCAGCCGGAGCGATTCGGCGAGACCCTGCCTCAAAATAAAAAAGGGCGGGCTGGGGAGATAGCTCAGTCGGTAGAGTGCTTGCTTTGCAAGTACAAGTCCCTGAGTTCGATCCCCAGCACCACAAAAAAAAAAAAAAGAAAGAAAGAAAAAAGGGCGGGGGCGGGGAATGGCTCGGTGATAGAACACCTAATCCCCAGTACCAGAAGCAAAAAAAAAAGGGGGGGGGGCGGGTAGGTAAAAAATGAATCTTCATCCCCCATCTTCAGACTACCACCTGAGAAGTGAACAGTGAAAAAGACTTTAAAAGGGTCTACTGTCGCTCACTTTTACAAGCTATTTACATATATCAACTCTTTATCTTCCTATAACCCCACAAAATGGAAACAGTTATCTCCACTTTATAGAAGAGAATCTAACTGCAGCATCGAGGGTGAAACAAAAGTAGGACGGATGACTAGGGGGCATGAGTTTCTTCTGACGACGATCGTCAAGTCGGAAATCTTCCTCCTGTTGTAATTCTCTCCAGCAAAGGGGATGAAAATAAGAGATCAAAATGGAAATGGGAAATCTGTGGATGGAGGATCCACCCCGCCTAATGACCTGAGCCTCGCGCTGCAGCAAGAGGGATGCAGGGCAGAGCTGCAAAAGGACCCTAACAACAGGAGAACTGAGGAGGGCGGGGCTACCGCCGAGGAGGAGCCCCGCTCCCTGCGTAAGCGAGTCATTTCCGTTCGCCGGAAGCAGAGAGGCGTCTACTGAGTAGCCGGCAGAGCGCCTCGGGCGGGGCCTCTCTGGTCCAAGCGGCGGGCACGGGTGAGAGTTAGGGGTGCGCGCGACGCTCTCGACTTTTGCCGGGAGAGGTGAGCCCCTCACCAGGTTGGGGCCGGCGTTGTCGCCTGGCAGGCAACACTAGCCCGAAGACAGCGAGGGGGTAGGATTTCCGAAGCCGGTAATACAGGGAGGGGACTCCTAGTCCCGGAAGGTGGACCGAGGCGGGACTTCCTGTAGCTCAGACCCCGATACTTACTTCCCCCTAGGCCGGCACCAGGATGGCCGAGACGGAGGTCCAGGGCCGCCTGTGGCTGGAGAGCCCCGCCGGGGCAGCACCTCCCATCTTCTTGCCCTCGAACCGGCAAGCCCTGGTCCTGGGCCGGGGACCCCTGACCCGGGTTACAGACCGGAAGTGCTCCAGAAACCAAGGTGCGGGCGAGCTTGAGCTGGAAGGGGTGTGGCCTGCTTTACAGGCAGGAACAGGGCCCTAAGGAAAGGTGGACGGTTATCCGACTGAGGGACGCCGGCTAAGGGCAGAATTGCGTGGTGCATCCAACCCTGAGGTTGATTGGTGCCTTCTGGGGAGCAAGGGGAGAGAGAGGTACCTGACCTTGGGGGAGAAGGTGTGGAGCCAACCCCGTGAGAATTGTCAGTGGGCCCAGGAGGCTGTTCTCAGGCCATTTGAAGGTTTAAAACTGGTCACCATCTTTGTGAAGAGAGAGAGGATCCTACGGAGAAAAGTAAAGTCGGGTGATGGTAACACGGCAAGCCCAGGACCTGCCTCTAGCCACACTTTGTCAAGGAAGAGGCCAATTCTATATATAAAAGTATCTGCCCTGTTACTAGGCGAGGACCAGAGTCACAGGCAATCCTAGGGACTCTAGCTGTGGGAGCCAATCCCACTGAGAAATAAACTGTCCCCTGCTCCCTCCGGAATGGATGCTGTAACACCATGTCGTGGCCTGAAACTGGCCACACTCCCCAGTATGAGGGGGCCCTTAACACAGGAATGCGAATACTGACTCCACCCCCTCATCCCGTAGTGGAGCTGGTTGCAGACCCTGAGACCCGGACAGTGGCTGTGAAACAGGTACCCGTGCTTTAGCAAGGGGCAGTGGTGCCTGGGGGTAGGGCCTGGAGGAGAGTCGAAAACTGACAGGGAATAGACCCATTAGAAAACTGGCCGTGCACCTGTGACCCCAGTTTTTCCTCAGCAATGGTGAGGTGCTAAGCAACTCGGTAAAATCCTGTCTCTAAATAAAATACAAAAGAAGGGTGGGGATTGACTCGGGGGTCGAGTGCCCCTGAGTTCAATCCCCCGTACCACTGCCCCTCCAAAAATAAACCCCACAAAACTGGCCAGGAGAAGGAGGTGTGCCAGTACAAGAGTTGCCACCTTCGCTAGGGTATTCAAGAAGCTTGTGGCCTTTCCAAAGTCTTGTTGGCAGTAAAGAGGTTACACAGTTAAGAGGTGGGGCTTAAGGGTCTGATTGATAGGTGCAGCAAAGCAAGTCTTGCACTAGGGTATTTGGAGGAGGTTCTCACGGTGGGTGGGGCTGATCCCAGCCCCTCCCTCTCTCTGCAGCTGGGCGTTAACCCTTCAACTGCTGGGACCCAGGAATTGAAGCCAGGGTTGGAGGGTTCTCTGGGGGTAGGGGACACACTGTATTTGGTCAATGGCCTCTACCCGCTGACCCTGCGCTGGGAAGAGACCTATACACCAGAATCCCAGCCAGATACTCCGCCTGGCACCCCTACGGAAGCTTTAGATGAAGAGCAGGAGGAAGAGGATCCTAAGCAGCAGAAAAAGCGCATGCGGAAGTCATCCCCTGGCTGGGAGAATTTGGAGAAGCTGCTAGTGTTCACAGCACCTGGGGTGAAGCCTCGGGACAAGGTGAGGGCTGCTTGAGGTGTCATAGTTTGGCATGTAGTCTGAACTTCACAGTGTGATCCTGGGCAAGTCTTCAATCTTCTTAGCCTTGGGGGAAATGCATGTTGGCCCCTGCTACCCCTTGGTAGCCACCCAGGAATCAGCCAGGATGGCCATGACCAGGTCAGCAGGGGCTCTTTACACTTCTTAGATGTGTTCAAGGCCACGCTAAGTCTACATCTCACCTCTGAAATGATGACTCCCTGAAAAGTATGTGGCCTGGCCCCTGACAGGCAGTTAATACCTCAACAAAGCTTTTCTCCTGTTTTTTTCCCCACTGGTGGTTACTAATCACCAAGGTGCAGAAGCCCAGGGGAGAGGGTGGTAGGATCCTAATCCTCATTGTTAAGACTAGAAAGACAGAGGCAGAGGTGGGGTGGACACAGTAAGGATCTCAGGTACTGCATAGAGGTGTCCTGGCTCAGTTTCCCCATCTCCCTGCATTGCAGTGTTACTGTGACTCATCCTGTGAGTGAAGAGACAGGTGTCACAGTGCTGCCTTTCTTCTGTTCTTGGTGACACCAGGTAGCTGCCTTTGATTTGGATGGGACCCTCATAACCACTCGCTCCGGGAAGGTGTTTCCCACTGGCCCCAGTGACTGGAGGTGAGGAGGGGCAAGAGAAGAGAGTGAGTGGAGCCAGGACTCCTCCAGGCCCCAGGTCACTTGTCCACTTCCCGCCCACGCTAGGGTTTTGTACCAAGAGATTCCACGCAAGCTGCAGGAGTTGGAGGCAGAGGGCTACAAGGTGTGTGCCTGTGTGAGGGAGCACTACAGGGGTCTCTGATGAGGCGACCCTGGTGACACTGTCTGCTCCCTAGCTGGTGATCTTCACCAACCAGATGGGCATCGGACGAGGGAAACTGCCAGCAGAGGAGTTCAAGGCCAAGGTGGAGGCTGTGGTGGAGAAACTGGGGGTTCCCTTCCAGGTATGACTAGAATGGAGGCTAGGGCCTGGATAGGGGACAAACACCCTCGGGTGGGAGACAGACCCAGAGCTCTTGGGGAATGTGTGGGACAGAGGCCTCCACTGGGGTCAAGCCATGGGCAGCTCTCTGGGGATTGGTGTTCGTGGAAGAGCTGAGGATTGCATATGACCCCTGCCCCACCGCAGGTGCTGGTAGCCACACATGCAGGCCTATATCGGAAGCCAGTGACTGGTATGTGGGACCATCTGCAGGAGCGGGTGAGCTACATTTCTCCTTTCTTGCTCCAGCCCCTCACTCCTGGGGCTTGTTCCTCTCTCCTCTTCCCCCATAGTTCTTGAGGCATGTCCTGGGTGCTGGTGTGAGACAGTGCTGTTACATTCAGAAAGTCAGAGGTTGGATCACATCTGTGTTCCAAACTACTAGGGAGCGGAGACAGACAGGAGGATAAGTTTGAGCCATCCTAGGCAATTTAGGGAGACCCTGTCTCAAAATATAAAATGAAAGGGCTGGGGCTGTAGCTCAGTTGTAGAGCACTTGCCTAGCATGTCTGAGTCCCTGGGTTCCATCCCCAGTACCATCAAAAAAATAAGTGTTTGAGAAATTGCTCATTGATTCCCGGGTCTTCCGTGCATGGCATCTTCCGATGCCCACTTACATTGAGTCGAAAATACTGGTGAAAACACCTGTGTGCCCGCTCCAGCAGGGCTCACAACCAGCTGCAGACCACACAGAGGGTGGGAGCTAGCAGAAAGAGGAAGCAAGAAAGCAGGGTGTGGTGGTCATTCTGGTGGCCAGGGAGGACCTCTCAGAGGTGACATTTGAGTAAAGGTCTAAGGGAGGTGAGGGAGGAGCCACATGGATGTCCAAGGAAGTGGTCCAGAGTGACAGTTTGTGCAAAGGCTCTGAGCCTTGCGAGTTCCCCAGTGTGGGTGCCCGCGAGGCTGCACCCAGGTGAGCAAGGGCAGGGCCGCTGGTAGGCCAGGGGAGCAGAGTGGGAACACGCGCCCTCTGGCGACCACGTGGGGTATAGGTGGGGATGGGGGCCAGGCCACCAGCAAGGTACCTAATGAATAGCCCTGGCCAGACTGAGTCAAGGCAGTGATGCATGAAAAGAGCCAGGATGAGGAGGAGGTGAAAGGTTTGCCATCTGGCCTGATGCAGGGCATAGACCAAGTGGAGTGGCCCCAGGGGGCCCTCCAGTACACAGGAACGAAAGTTGTAAGGAGGGGGTTCTGTCTGTCTCTCCAGGCCAACGAAGGCATTCCCATCTCCATGGGGCACAGCATCTTCGTGGGAGGTAAGGGCTTGGGGCTGCTGTGGGGGCACCTGGACCCCCCCACACACACACACCAAACCTGCTGGTGGTGAAAGGCATTCTTGCGTGTTCCAGATGCAGCAGGCCGCCCCGCCAACTGGGCCCCTGGCCGCAAGAAGAAAGACTTTTCCTGCGCTGACCGCCTGGTGAGCACGCCCCCTCCCTGAGCCCTGCCCCCTCTGACCTCTACCTGACCTCTGCCTTTGCCCCAGTTTGCGCTCAACCTTGGTCTGCCCTTCGCCACCCCGGAGGAGTTCTTCCTTAAGTGGCCCGCAGCAGGCTTTGTCCTCCCAGCATTTGACCCGGTGAGGCCCGAGGGACGGGAGAGGGGAACAAGGGCAGCAGTCAGTCTCAAGCCTCTTGTCCCACCCCTCCTAGAGAACTGTCTCCCGCATGGGACCGCTCTACCTCCCAGAGTCCAGCTCCCTCTTGAGCTCTGACCCAGAGGTGGTTGTCGCCGTGGGATTCCCTGGGGGTGAGATGCCTTGACTGCCATCTGGATGCCTGAGTGTCCTTGTGGGTCCTGAGCACCCACTGATACTGATCTTGTGTCCCTCAGCTGGGAAGTCCACCTTCCTTAAGAAACACCTCGTATCAGCTGGATATGTTCACGTGAACAGGGTAAGAGGCTGCCTTGGTGCCATCTCATCCACGAAGTCCCTGACCAGTCCCAACCCAGCCTTCAGAGCAGCTTCCCAGCCTCCACCTCCTGCAGCTCTGGTGCCCCGCCCTGCCCCCACCAGAACATCTTCTATTCCCCAGGTTGGACCATCCCTGCTTGTGACCTTCTCTCTCCTGTTCCCAGGACACACTGGGCTCCTGGCAGCGCTGTGTGAGCACGTGTGAGGCCGCTCTGAAGCAGAGGAAACGGGTGGCCATCGATAACACGAACCCGGACGCCCCGATCAGGGCCAGGTACTTGACCCCTGGGAAGTCTCCAGTAGGGCAGGCAAGGGCCTGGTGACAGCCTTTTCCTGGCCTCGACAGGTACATCCAGTGTGCCAGGGACGCAGGTGTCCCCTGCCGCTGTTTCCTCTTCACTGCCACGCTGGAGCAGGCGCGCCACAACAACCGGGTGAGCCCCTGGGCTGCTATGCCTGGGGCCTGCACCTCCCTCCTGCCCCACCCCCTGGCCCCACCCACCCTGACCTGCCCCTGATCGCCACGCCCTGCACCATCCCCCAGCAGTTCCGGGAGATGACCGGCTCTTCCCATGCGCCAGTGTCCGATGTGGTCATGTTCGGCTACAGGTACCTCTAGTTAGTAGGCACTGGGTGGCTGGGTGCGCAGGTGGGAGGGGCTTGGCCTCCCCTCACCACCCCAGTCTACCACCTGCCACCAGGAAGCAGTTCGAGGCTCCTACCCTGGCCGAAGGCTTCTCTGCAATCCTGGAGATCCCATTCCGCCTGCAGCTGGAGCTGCGACTTGAGCGACTCTACCGGCAGTTCTCCGAGGGCTGAGTTGCCCAGTCCCATACCCCTTGCCCACACCTGGCAATAAATACTGTTTTTCTCCAAGCTTGGCCAGCATTTTGCTGGGAGGAAGGGGTGGTTGTCTTGGGGTTCTGCCCTGCACACAGAAAGGTTTCCATTTGATCTCATACAGAGAGAGGCCTTAGAAACATTTTTGGGTGACAGAAAAGGGGAGCTGGATTAGCTCAGGCCGGCCCTCACCCAGCTCATGTTCTACTCTGAGACGTTCTGCACCAACCACTCCACCACCCTGGACATGAAAGGGATCTAGGTGGTGGTACTAAGGTCAGCATGGGCAGGTCAGACAGGCAAGTTGAGACATGGGAAAGCAGGGCACTGACAGACCCCTCAACCAGCCAAAGCCAAGACGGCCCATGAGGTGCTCAGAGGCAGCATCCTTGCCAGTGCCTGAGGCCCTGGATTCAACTCCTAGTACACATGAGGACAAAATCCAGGCCTGGGTTCTGTAGCATTGGACCTGCCTGCAGCTGAGCAGTGGATCCCCTCCAGTTATAGGAGGCAAAAATGTCCCTGTCCAGTCGAGTGTGGTAGCACACACCTATAGGCTCAGGAGGCTGAGACAGGAGGACCTCAAGTTCAAAGCCAGCCTCAGCAGCAGCAAGGCACTTAGTACCTCAGTGAGACCCTGTCTCTAAATAAAATACAAAATAGAGCTGGGGGTGTGGCTCAGTGGTCAGTGCCCCTGAGTTCAATTGCCAGTAAACCGCCCACAACCCCCCCCCCCCCAAAATGCCCCTGGCCTATGCTTTCTTACAGCTAAGTGAAGTTGTCAAAACTCCAGAGAAAACCAGGAGCACTACCTGCGAGGCCCTAGCAGCAAGTGCTGGAAATGCAGAGAACAGATACAAAGGCCCCAGGAGACAAGGCCACCAACCACCCCCACTTGTCACAGCTAGGGAAGAACCCATGCCAGGTAACTCTGGAGGCCCTTTCCCTCCCACCTTGGGTGATAGGGATCTCAAAAAGCAACTCCTGAACAGTAGCCACAGCTTTTCCTAGCACCCTGCTAAGGACACTCCAGGCCCCTAGTGAACACCACCAGCATCTCAAGGGCTGGGAACTTACATAGGCACTCAGGTGAGGACTGCTGCCAGGACAGGGGCTCAACCTCCTGCCATGGTGTCTGATCCCGCCACAGCATCTGGGCAGCAAGCTGAGGTGACAGGTGGATTTTTAAAAGACTTTATTGGGGAAACGCAAAGGGACGGAGACCGTCCTTGGAGACTTCAGGACGCTGTCCTCCGTGTTGCTGGGCAGTTGCAGTCCCAGGGGCCCCAGCACAGAGGCATCTGACCTGGGAGGCAGGGGATGTAGTGGAAGGGGCTGGACACAGCATCTCAGCAGCCCCAGCAACTGTGGGAAGAGCCCTTACCATACCTAGGCCTGGAAGCTGCTGCCCCAAGAGCCAATTCCCCGCCAGGGTGGGGCTAGTATTCCTAGGTGGCACAGACCACTGGGGACTGCAGTGTTTCTCTCTGGTCTTCCCCAGGCCAGGGTCACCCTGCTTCTTCCCAACACCCCAGGCAAGTCTGAGGAGGAGATCCATCTGCACTGAACAGGGTTGCCACTCACCAGTCTCTGCAGGGACCTCATCTGTGACTCCTGGAGGGCCCGGCCTGGGGGAGGGGCACTACCCCCCCATCTGTAGAGGAAGTGAGGGGCAGAGTCAGCAGTAGGGAGGGTGGGGGGTGCAAGGCAGGCATTGAGGCTGGCCTCACCCCTCGCTGCTGCTGCTCCTGCTCCAGATTCCGCTGCAGGACCTGCTGCTGGTTGGCTATGACACGCCGGATGCCATTAACGAAGTTGCTCTGGTCATGGGGGATGAGGCCGATGAAGATCTTCTTCTCCGAGGAGTACAGGAGCATGAGCACGCGGATCTCACACGAGGCTTTGTAGGAAAAGTGCACACAGCCAGCCTGGCGGGCACGGGGTGCATGTCACAGGTTGTTCCTGTCCGCTCTTCCTACACACTGCCTCCCTCAGCCCCAAGCTGGGGCCAGCGATTACACTGCCTGCCCAATGCTGCCCACTGCCCTGCCTCGAAGCCCCCATCTGGAGGACAAGGAGGCCGAGGCCAAGATCAATGAGTGGACCAGAACCAACAGGCCTCCATGGAATGGCCCAGCAGTCTGTGGGTAACAAGCACTGCTGAGGCTCGAGCAGCAGGCACATGGGAGGCCTCCAGAAGAGCCCATCAGAACAGACCAGCACCGTGCCTCCACTTCCTGCAAACTCGGCCTCCTACCAGGGAAAAGTGAAGCAAAGCTGCTGGAGATGGCGCCAAAGCCCCACCATGGCCAAGCTTCCATGACCACAGGTCTCAGGCAGGCTTCAGACACATGGCTGACCAAGGGTTCATCGTGGCTGTCCCTGATGGATTCCACTGGATTCTGCACAGGAAGTTAACCCTCCCACATTATAGAGGTAAAACCAAGGCCAAGAGAGGGAAGGACTCACAGGCCCCGCCCAAACCAGAAAGGACTCAGCCCTGCGTACTGCTTCGGGGCTGTGGTGCAAGGGTACCAGGAGGAAATTCTTGAGGAGCTCCTGGGTAGGGGCTGTGCCTGTCCCTACCAGAGCCAACAGAGGGATGGGGCCTAAACAGATTTCCCAAGAGACCTGTAAAACCTATATAACCATACCTTCAAAAGGACGACTTCATGGCTACTGTTACAGACTAACGTAGAGGGAAATATGGTGGTGACTTGTGGATAGATGTCATCCAGGCATGGAAAGTACCCAGAAGGAGGACATCCTTGGTTGAGGGTTCAGAAGCAAAGAAGGCCACTCTCCTCACCTCAGTGAGGAAACAGGTCCAGAGAAAAGACTCAGCTGAAACCCAGCCAACAAGACAATCCCAAGTGCTTGGGATCTAAGCTGGAGGCAGAAAGACCTCCTGTCTGGGAAGGGACCTAAGCTCAGAGCCCCAGTTTTCCCATTGGAAAACCCTGGGCAGGGGGCAGGGGGAGCACAAGGAAGACCACATGTAGGGCCTATAGTCAGTGACACCAGTCCCTGGGACCAGCATTATAGGGGTGGGCCTGGAATCCATACCAGCTTAGGTAGAAGTCCCAGGCCCATTTCCCCATCTGTGTAACAGAATCAGGACAGCTTAGAATACCAGGGAATGTCTGGAGCAGCACAGGTGCCTGTGCAGGGCACATGCCCCCTTCCTTTGGGCACAACCACTCTGGCTGGCTCTGCAGAAAGTCACACTCATTTATTCATTCATGTTTGTCTCCAAATCCAGAAGCAGCCTCCTCCTACCCCAGCTGGACGTTCCCTGAGGCTCCAAGCTGTTGCTTGGTGGCCTGCCTCTGCCTGTGTGGGCCCCACTCACAAAGCCGTTGTCCATGATCCGGCACAGGCTCTTCAGCGTCTCCAGGTCCTTGGTGAAGTGGAACTGCACCAGACGGGAGTTCCGAAACAGTGGCACCAAAGTGGTCTGTGGGAAAGCCAAGGGGCTGACTCCATGGGCCCCTCATTCTGGTCACCCACCTCCCACACCAGCCAATGTGACCTGTTAATATTGTGCCTGCTCTCCTGTGTGCCTTTACCAGCTCAGAAAAATGTCACCTCTGCAAATGCTGGGGACCCAAGAGTCCCGCCCCCCTCCTATTCCTCACCCAGCCCTGTGCCGAGGGTGCCCCGACAATGCAGGTTCATTCGATTTCGCCTATTTTCGGCAGCTACCATCTGGTGCAGGCCACCTCTGCCCTGCCTCTCACTTCCCTCACAGCAGCCTATACCAAGTCTGGACCTCACTCAGCCACGGGGGGCCTTATCAACCCTGCTCTCCACACCCCTACTCCACCTGCTAGACAGGCCGCACAACCCAAGGCCTCAGTGAATTTTGTGCTTCCACCTTTGGCCTGGCTTGCTGTCCAGCTGGCAACTCAAGAGCCAGTGCCTTACCCTTGCTGCCCCCCCATGGCCCTGATGCCTCGGCTGGCTGCTGTCACATGGGCACACCAGTTAAGAACTTGCCCTCCTGCAACTCACCAGCAGCTGCTGTGGGATGAGCTGCATGTACAGCTTCCTTGGCCACTGCTCAGTCCTCCTGCGGGCACAAGGGCAGGGTCAGGAGTCTGTCTTGCTAGGAGGTAGCCTCTGTTCCCAAACCTAACACTCACAAGATCTCTCCTTGGTTCACATAGACATGGGACGGCAGCCACCTCTTGGACCGACTGTTGGGCTCAGGTCTAGGCTTTGGGGACAGAGAAAGAGAGAAGCCTAAGGGGTGGGACACCAGATGCCAGCAGCCCTTGAAGCCCAGAGTGAGTGAAATACACTGGTCCCAGGGTCCCCAGCACGCTAGGGCTCACCTCCTGCCACTCCATGACACCACTCCATGCCAGGAACTTATTGTTGACAATTTGCACAGGGCCAGAGTGGACTCCACCAGGTCCCACCACCTGTGGGAGGAAAAGGCAGGGTGGGCTGTGCACCAGGAGAGGCTCCCTGGACACTGCAGCACTGTCGCAGGGCTCCCGAGCCTTCCTCCTGCCCTGGCCTGTCAGCTCCAGCTGTACCTACCCTCCCACCTCAGTCTGCCTTGACCACAGCCCCAGGGGAATCTCAGGGCTGGCCATGCCCCCTTGCCTGCTGAATGTTTCCTGGTGATTCCCAAGTGTCCTGAGACAAGTCTTTTCCTGTCACTTCGTGTACAAAGCCCATAGGGCCTATAATTTGTTGTAAAAGCTGATGCCCTCCTGAGAAATGGCAGCACTATCAGTAATTGACAGGCATGAGGCATAAACCAGGACACGTCACCCTCCAGAGCCTTTGAGCCTCACATCACCCCTCCCTCTGAGGAGCAAGCCACACCTAATGCTGCCACCCTGCTCCAGAGGCTTTTCTGTTGCCAGCACCTGACCTCCATTGTCCCTCCAGCCCTTTAAAGAATCACTGACAAGCCCTGATGGAAATGAGCCACGGACTCCAGAGTTCCCCTAATGCTCCCTGCTCCAACTGTCACATCATGCTCTGCCAAGATGAGTGCAGCTGCCCATGTCCACCAACTGGGGGCCAGGCTGTACCTGGCTGGCACACCTGACCTGTTTGCGGGTAGTGATGACCTGTCGTATGGCGTTGACAAAGCCACTCTGGTCGTAGGGGATGAGGCCCATGAAGATCTTCTTCTTGGATGAGTACAGGAGCATGAGCACGCGCACCTCACAGGGGGAGATGTGGGGGAAAAGCATACAGCCCGCCTGGGGGAGAGGCCAGCAGGTCAGGAACCCCGGGCACTACTGAGGAGCCACTCGCCCCTCCAGGCTACCCAGAGACTGGGAGAGCAGTACAGGTCGTCAGAGTCCAGGCCGTGGTCTTCCTGCAGGTTTGTGGTTACAGTATACCTTCCCAAGAGAATGCTGCATCACGGCATCTCCCCTACCCTGCACTGACTCAGGCGGGGGTGGCATCTTGGACCCACACTTGTGGTGTGAGGATCCTGAGAGGCTCCACTTCTGCAGAACCTGGGTGGCTCCCAGGAAGGGCCTGGGCCACCTGGTGACAGCAGCCTGGCCTGTGGTTAAGAGTACAGATATCAGGCCAGGCTGTTGGTACAAACACAGCTCTACTACGTCCTTGCTGGGGTGCTAAGGCAAGTCACCTGTTTCCCCACCTGTAACACAGTTAATAACAGTGCACGCACTAAGTACTATGTGAATGCTCATTACATGAACTTCTAACATCTTCGATGGCAGGCAGGAAGACAAGAGCTTGACAAGACATCCCACATGTGTCTGGAGAAAGGAGGTCCATGCCAACCTCAATGGTCTGCCTCCAAGAACACCTGGCTCTGTGCTACCTGCCCAACTTGTTTTTTAGGGAGGTGGGGGTACAGGAGATTCCACCTGGGGCTTTGCACGTGACAGACAAGTACTCTACTTTTATATTAGGGGGTGTGGCCTAACTCGCTAAGGCTGGCCTCACTTGCAACCCCCTTACCTCACTGGGGTTACAGGTATGCCCCACCACAACCAGCAGCCTAACCTGATCCTGACCTCAGTGCAGGATCCACCTGCTCAGGGACCACATCCCAGGTCACACTGTGAACACTATGTGCAGATGCCCATCTCCTAGCAGTCTGGGTCTTGGGGACCAACACATCCACCCTCACCAGGTACTGAGTGAAGAGGACCTGCTGGCTAGGAGACCTCACACCAGTCACAAGTCCTGGTGTGTCTAAGTCCTGAAGGAATGGAGAGCCACCTAGACGGGTCTTGGCACAAATGGCATTTTTGGAGGAGGTGGCAGAGAATGGGAGGGGCCAACTATTCAAAGGAAACAGGGACTGGGGATGAGCCCAGAGCCATGTCCTCTGGGTATCATAAGTAGATGACTCTCACCCTGCCCCCAGAACCCAACTTCTACAGGCAGGCAACTTTGAGGGGGCCAAGGGCCACTGCCAAACCAGGGCCTAAAAGGGGACATTCTGGCCCAGAACTCCAAGGGGACTCACTTCCTGACCTGCCTTGTGTCCAAACCCCAAACTCTTCGGCAGTCTTACCAGCTCACATTTACTTCAAGTCACTGTTATAAGCACTGTACACAAACATTCCATCTTCTCAGAAACCCCATGAAGTAAGGGCTACTGGTAATCCCCCTTTTTTTCTTTTGGCAGTGCTAGGGACTGAACCCAGGGCCTTGTGCATGCATGCCAGGCAAGCTCTCTACCACTGAGCCATATTCCCAGCCCCAGAAGCCCCATTTTGGAGAAGAGGAAACTAAGCCCCAACACACACTGTGTTAGCCTGCTCCTTTTCCACAACCACACCCATTTACTAGGTTCAGGGCATGTTCTGGACCCCAACAGGGCCAGACCAGGTCCCACCCAGGTCCCTCTACTCACTCCCATCCCTATGGCAAGCTCCCAGGGCCTGAGACAGACTCAAGGGGGGAAGGTACTGTTCTCTTGGCCCTACTGAGAATTTCTCAAGAGACGGAAAACAGCAGCCAGGCATGGAGGTGCACGCCTGTACTCTCATCAGCTCAGGAGGTTGAAACTGGAAGATCCCAAGTGTAAGGGCGGCCTCAGCAACTTAGTGAGAACCTGTGTTAAGACTGGGGATGTAGCTCAGTGGTAAAGCACTCTGGGGTTCAAACTCCAATACCACAAAAAGAGAGACTGAAACACATGCAGGGGAACAACCACCCCCAAACCCTGCCTTGCACTGGGGGTAGAGATTTGCCCACCCACTGCCCAACTCACAAAGCCGTTGCCCATGATGCGGCAGAGCCCCTTGAGGGAGTCGCAGTCTCTGTTGGTGAAGTGGAACTGTGCCAGCTGGGAGTTGCGAAACAGGGGGCCCAGTGTGGTCTGGGGGCAACAAGGCAACAGCTGGGTCACCACCAGAGCATGGGGTGCTCTGGCGGGTAGATTAGGCGGGCTGGAGGGAGTCTCACCAGCAGCTGCTGCGGGATCAGCTGCATGATCAACTTCTGTGGCCACTGGTCGGTCTCCCTGTAGGAAGGAGCAGGTCAGGGAGCACCTTCTGGCCATGAGCCCACCCAGTCCCCTGTCCAGGTACTCACAGGTTCTCGCCCTGGTTCACATAGGCCTGGCAGGGCAGGGCCCGTTTCAACTTTGCGGTAGAATCAGAGTAGGGTCTGCGTTTCTGTGGGAGTGAGGCAGATGTGGGTCATAGGACACAGGCTAGAAGCCCAGGCCAGCCCCCACCTAAGCCAGGCACAAAGACTCCAATGAACCTGACAAAGACTTGCTCACCTCCTGCCACTCCAGGACTCCGCTCCAGGCTAGCAGCTTATTGCTGAGCCGGTGTTCACTTACAGCCAGACCCCCAAGAGAGAGGCCCGGAGAGGAAGGCCCGATGGGACCCAGAGCTCCGAAGACCCGAGCACCTTCCTGTGGCAGAGAGGGGTGAGGAAACTCAGACCAGGAGACCTTCCAGGACAGGCAGTCCAAACACAGTCCAGAGGGGATGTTCTAATGTTCAAATTCCCTGCTAGACACTCCCAACGTCCCCGTCAAATCCCTTGTCTTAGTGGTCAACACCCCTCAAGGTTGACCCCCATGTCCTTTTTCTCCACCCCTCTCTCCCACAACCCACTGGTCACATGACACTGATCCAAATGGATCCTGAAAGTCACCAGCCTATTCCCCCCCCAGCTTCTACTCCAGCTGTGCTCAGTCTGGAATGCCATTCTGCCCCTTTAGAAGATGCCACCACTCATCCTCTGAACAATTTGTCAGACCCAACTCAAAAGCCAGCTCTCTAAGGGTTTCCTGTACCCAGCAGGGCCTGCTGGGAGCCCCCTGAGTGGGATGTCCTGCACACTGGCTGGTCCTGTCCTTCCAATACTCAGAACCCTTCTAAGACTACCCACCACCCTCAGGAAAAAGTCCAAACACCCTTGCTAGCTTGTGCCAACCTTTCTACGCAGAGGGTGACCTTTCTTGCTGAACCCAGGGAGGAGGGAGGAACAGAGTTATCCAGGAAAAGCAGGGAGGAATCTGGAAGAGGGTTACGACCAACCCTGGAGGAGTCACACCAAAATGCTCACAAAACACCAGAAGGCACAGTACAGCCAAACCAAGCTACAAGTTATTCTAACAGGACGCTCTCTAAACTCTCTTTTTTAAACCAAACACATCAAGCAAACAAGGGAAAGTTTTAGAAAGAGGTTGGGAGTAGGAAACCTGTGAAAATCTCAGTAGAAGGTAAAAAGCAAATTTCTAAGGTGGTTACCTTTCATCGTATCACTAATGGGTATCTTCTACATTCCTTATTAAAGCATATAGAGATACTTTTATCCCAGAATAATGACAAGCAGAAAAATTCCTATTTTATCAGAGCTTAAGATGAAGAAAAACATGAGCAAGCATGCTGTCCACCTGGACAAGTGAATCTGGGATTTGGGCAAATATACAAGATCAAGAAGAAAACCAGAGAGGACCAGAGATACATTGGAGAGAGGGGGAAAAAAAAAAAAAAAAAAAAACCACACAAGAAGAAGAAAACAAGAGAACATTCCAGTATAAGAAAGCATTGGTGTGCTTAAGACTGGAGTGTGTCAGGGACAGAGAACAGGTGCTGAAGGCCCAAGTTTGCAGTTACCCACCTGGGAGGCTCAGCACCTGAGCAAAGGTAGGTAAAACACAGCTTCAGGAGTCCTGGGAGATGAAGGTGTACTTATAATACATAAGGCCCAGGAATTAGGGTGTGCTTGGACCTGGGCTACCTAAACTGTATACATGTTCTGGGACAGAACACATGGCCAAAAACGTATGCATTTACAGCCACAGATGAGCTTAAATTAAGAACAGGTGAACACATTTTTCTAAGGGCCCAACATAAGATCCAGCAACACACTTAAGGTCTGCTTGTCTAGACAGACAGACAGAGCCCTAAGAACCTGACATATTTGGATCTGTACCTACCTACATCTGCAACTTCAGGATGAACATATCGAATCAGGAGGATCACATTTAAGGTCTACACTAAAAGCAACCCCAAAGGAAATCTCTCATCTAGGTAAGTGTGTGCAAAATTGTGCTGATTTTCTATTTATTGCATAGGGTAGCTCTGTTGGGATTTGGAGGGAAGTTTAAAGCGTTCCAATGCACGTTTGAGGATTTAGGAAGCACTTTTGAGCAACTAGATGGGAACGCTTCAGACAGCGGGAAGGCAGTGGAGTGAAAGGTGTAAACTGGACGATGATTAGAGTTTAAGCATCTGTTTCAGAACCGCGGCAAAGAAATGTTTGAGGCTTAAATAAAGCTGCCTCAGCTCTCGGCCATGGGCAACGTCTGGGCAAAGTACTAAGTGAGCCTGAGCACAAGCGTAGGGGAAGTCTCACATGTGGACAAGTGTGCATGGTTTGACTGCGCGTGAAACGCCGTGGTGTACAGTTTTACCGCCCCCAAGTAAACCTTTTTACGATTTTTGAAAAGAATGTGCACGTTTCGGGTCTGGGGAAGTATGTGCAGCCTAAAATACCTCCAATGTTTACCTTTAAGGTCTGGGTTCACTGGAATTCATAAAGACATCCCACATCTGGACGTGAGTGCAAATTCTAGGTGCGAATGCCACAGGCATCATTCGGGCACCGGGGGAGAACACCCCCGGCTGCAACATCTGGGTGCGCGTGTGCAAAACGCTGCCCCCACCCCTACTCGCCGCCGTCACCCAGCCCCTCACGCATTTCCAGATTTCCTGCCCGAGGAGAGACCAACTTTTCAAATGGAAAAACAACCCGGGCGGCATCCGCCCGCCCCCAACCCGCGTTTAAATAGGGCCGCGGAGTCAGCAGTAATTTGAACCCACCCCGCCCCCGTACCCCACCCCCACCGCAGTAGAAACGCGTAACAAAGGCGTGTACCACAGGGGGTTCCATGGGGGAACCCGGCCCTGGGCGGGACCACCCTTCCGGCCACTAGGGAGACCCCGGAGAGGAGGGGGCCTCGGACAAAAGCGTGATCTCGGGGGAGGGGCCGGCGGGGGCGGAGCCGTGGAAGGCTCTGGAAAAAGGGCGGGGGGCTCACCATGGGAGGGGCCGAGCGGGCCCGGATCCGCGGCGGCTGCGGGCCTCGAGGGCTGGCCGGCCAGGAGCGCGAGCGGACCGCACGCACCACTAGGGGCCGCGGGGGACGGCCGCGACCCCCGAGAGGGCCCCCAACGCCAGAGCGATGCGGGGCGCGGCGCGGACGGACCATGGCGAACGCGGGCCGAGCGGGCTAAGGGCTGCCACGGGCCACTCGGGGGGCTGCGAGCTCCACCGACTGAGGGGCGCGGGCGCGCGGCTTCGGGGGAGACGGGCTGAGCCGTACCAAGCGCGAGGGACGCACTGCCAGAGGGGTCGCCGCGGCCAAACCACTGCGGCAAGCGGGGGAGCCTGGCGCGTACCAACGGCGTCCGCGAGGGGGCGTGGTCGGACCGTACCAAAACGGGCTGGGGGAACCTTTGGAAAAGAAGGTGTGTGAGAAGAATGGCAATAGGAAGATACTATGGGCCGCTCCGGCATGGGGGGAGGGAGTAGGTCCGAGGTACGAGAAACAACTGTGGGGGGGCGTGGCGGGAGCCAAAGACCGTACCAAAGGGTGGTGGGGGGTTGATGGCACCAGGTGATACCAAGTCGGCTCCCAATTGGGGGTTGGGGAACCTCACCTACAGCCCGGGGGCCGCTACCAAGACGCCGAGGGCAAGGGTAGCACCACGCACAAGGGGAGGGCTTTAAGGTTGTAGGGGTGACGTGGCTAGGTGGGTAGGGGACCACAACTCCCAGCGGGCCCTGGAAACTCCTCCAGTCACAGGCTGCGCTCCCAGGCTCCACCCCCTGCGCCGCCTCCGAGCTTCTGCCACTCACGTCTCACCCGCTATTCGTTGATTGACTCTAGCTTCACTAAAATTAAGTGACTGCGTAGCCATTTACTAGTCGCTGCATACGATTTCTTGCTTCAGTCTCTCTTCAAGTATTATAATATCCAACTTAGAGTGATTATGAGGATCAAGTGAATGTAATAAAATGTTAGGACCAGTGCACTACTCTTGTTACCTTTTAAGAAGAAGAAGAAAAAAAATCCTATTATTAGTACCCTGACTGGTTCTGTGCTGGGCAGTGAGTATACTGCGATGATCAAATTACTCCAGGTCCCTCATTGAGCCCTTAATCCATTGGGGAAAACAAATATCAGAAGTTGCGGTGCTTGTTGACTAGAGCAAATGCACAGGTCTGTGGGCTGATGACCATGGGGAAAATTTAACAAGGGGAGTTAGGAAAGTGACCTTTAGCAGCCCACAACTCGAGATAAGAGGGAAGAGTGTGCTACATGAGGTTACAGCAAACATAAATCCTTAGAGTGGATAGAGGAAGGGAGACAGGTGCTGCTGCGAGAGCAGAGTGAGGTAAAGGAGAACTGGTATGTCAGGAGGGTTCTGTAGAAACCCAAAGAATTTGGGTTCTAGCCTCTGCTGGGGGACCACCAAAAGATTTTTAGCAAGGAGCAATAGTCTCCCATTGTAAACAAATCATTCGTAGAACGTACAGAATCTAGCTATAACTATACAGAGCCGGGCACTGTAGTACATGCCTGTAATCCCAGAGGTTTGGGAGGCTGAGGCAGAAGGATCACAAGTTCAAAACCAGCCTCAGAAACTTAAGGAGGTCCTAAGCAGCTCAGCAAGGCCCTGTCTCTAAATAAAATATTTTAAAAAGGGCTGGGGGGGGGGTGCTGGGGATATAGCTCAGTTGGTAGAGTGCTTGCCTCGCAAACACAAGGCCCTGGGTTCAATCCCCAGTACCACAAAAAAAAAAAAAAGGGCTGGGGAACCTTAAAGAATGAAATTATGGCATTTGCTGGTATATGGATGGTTGGAACTGGAGAATACTACGCTAAGCCAAATAAGCCAATCCCAAAGAACCAAAGGCTGAATGTTTTCTCTAATACATGGATGCTGATTCACAATTGGGGGTGGTGGGGTTGAAGAAGGTATTTTGGACTAGACAGAGGGGAGTGAAAGGAGGGTAGGGGACCTGGGGGTAGGAATAGTAGTAGAATGCATTACCCTATGTGCATATATGATTACATGACCTGCACAACTACATCATGTGTAACCGGACGAATGAAAAGTTATGCTCCATTTATGTGTGACGTGTCAAAATGCATTCTACTGTCATGTATAACTAATTAAAACAAATAAAAAAATATTTTCAAAAAAGGGCTGGGGATCCTGGGGTTGTGGCTCAGTGGTAGCACACTCAATAAGCATGCATGAGGCCCTGGGTTTGATCCTCAACACCACATAACAATGTGTGTGTGTGTGTGATTTAAAAAAAAAAAGAGTGGGAGCCGGCCATGGTGGCACACATGCCTGTAATCCCAGCCAGGAGGCTGAGGCAGAAGGATCACAAGTTCGAAGCCAGCTTCAGTAATGGCAAGGTGCTAAGCAACTCAGTGAGACCCTGTCTCTAAATAAAATACAAAATAGGGCTGGGGATGTGGCTCAGTGGTTGAGTGCCCCTGAGTTCAATCCCCAGTACCAAAAAAAAAAAAAAAAAAAAAAAGGCTACAGAAGCAGCAAGAATCCGTAGTCAGCTCTGAAGAGAGAAGGCAGATGTAAGGTGAATAAAGTGGGGTACACAGGGATGAAATGGAGAATCTGTTCATTTTTCTCTTACCTTATACAAATGTTATCTACTGAAGAATAACTTTTGGAAGGTTTTTTTTAAAGGATCCCTCTGGCTGCTATGTTGAAAATAACAGTGAAAACACAATCGAAAGTTTGCGGCAATAATTTGGACAAGAGGAACCGACAGGATGCATCAAGGGCAGGATGGCTGCAGTGGAGGTGGTCAGTTTCACAACTGATTTTCAAGCTGAAGCTCAAAGGATTTGTGTAGAGAGAGTGAGAGAGAAAGTTGAACCAGGTTTTGGCTTGCATAGGAGTACTACTAATTGACATGAGGAAGGGAATTAGTGACACTAATTGCAGCTAGGGAGGGAATTGCCACTTCTGTTTGAGATGTTGACTAAACAATGTAGGCGAGAGGGGTCTGGCTATGGAAACCAATGGTCCTCAGTGTTTGAGTGGATGAGGAACATGTGTGTTGTGTGCAGATTGAACTGATCACTCCAGCCCTGTAGCTTTGGGGCCATGTGGAGCAACCAGCAAAGGGCACAAGAGTGGCAGGTGAATAGGGAGAACCCCTAGGCCACATCAATTCCCTGCCCCACTAAGCCTCCTGCCCAAGGGCTTCAGAGGAATAGCTTGAGCCCAGAATATGACCTGGATTGTAGCCAAAAGGTGAGTCAGTGCTCCTTGACAGACAGCAAGTTAGATATGAACAGTACCTCTATAGCAAAGAGGAGAGAAAATAGAGACAAGAGTTTCCAAATCCTCTCTTCTCCCCATTCTCATTGGTCCAAGCCATCTCTTACCTGGATGATATCACCTAACTTTTGTCACTTTATTTTTTTTTATTTTTATTTATTTATTTATTTTTTTTTTTTTGCAGTGCTGGGGATCGAACCCAGGGCTTTGTGTTTGCGAGGCAAGCACTCTACCGACTGAGCTATCTCCCCAGCCCAACTTTTGTCACTTTAATGCTCACTCCTCCAATCAAATCCTACAATGGCTTCTCAGTGTCTTTAAAATTAATCCAAATTCCTGGTCATGTCCCCTGCTGCCCTCTCTAGATCATCTCTCAAGCTCTTCTCCATCCTTCTTGTTCTTTACCTAGTTAACACCTCCTTTTCCTTCAGACTCCATCAAGACACACATGGGGATGAATGCCCAGGACCATACATACGTGGAGAGAGATACGCTCCAGGGTGACCAAACTGGAAACTGATGTCAAAAGGTGAAAGGAAAATGTAGGCTGAAATTCTATCAGTAATACTGTAGTAAAGCTCTCTGAAATCATGTCACCTACCCAGTCTGCCAATTTGAAATAAACTCTCCAATTCATCTGTAAAACCTGGGCACAGGCTATCAGGTCAATATTATGACTTAGCAGCCCTGCTCCCATCTGTCAGATTATATACTTCCTGTGAGATATTTGTTCCCAAACCTGTGTATGCTGATTGTTCTTAAGTTAATAATTTAATCCAATAATAATTTAATCAAATATTAATGTAAGAATTGTCTTATGCAAACCAGGTTACAATGGAAAGAATGAACATGAGTTGCTAGAAAGAAAAAGATGCTGCCGAATTAAGTGCAAGCAAAGCAACTGTAAGTGATTAAATGGATAAGCTCATAAAAACCTAGGAAGAATCAGCTCTCAGTTTGCTTCATAAGTGTGTTTAGGCTCTCAAGTCACTTAAAGGCTTAATTAAAAGTGAGGTCACGCATTGTGATTTGTGAACATAGTAAAATACAAGAATATGATGCTGTATGCTAACTGGGAGACCAATACTGAAAGAAAAGGCCTTTGTTCTAAATGGAGCTAAATGTCTGTTTAAATAGTCTTGATTAAAATAAAACACATAGGGGCTGGGGAGATAGCTCAGTCGGCAGAGTGCTTGCCTTGCAAGCACAAGGCCCTGGGTTCGATCCCAGGCACCAAAAAATAAAAAAAATAAAACACATAAAGTGTTAAAATGTTAATTAGTGCTACTTGCCATGTATTTGTAACTCTCTACTCTCTCAGAAAGTGAACCCACTGTGGTTGAGCAGGATAATAAATAAGCAGAAATGACATATGTACACCTGTAATGTGGGCTAACTGAGATAGGAAGATAGCAAATTCAAGGTCAGCCAGGGCAATTTATCAAGACCCCCATCTCAAAATAAAAATTTTAAAAAGGGCTAAGGGTGTGGCTCAGTGATAGAACACTTGCCTAGCCTGCATAAGGCCCTGGGTTCAACCCCCAGATCTGCAAACAAACAAACAAAAAAAATAAATAAATAACTAAAAAACCCACCTTGACATATGTGAATTCAGTCTGGCACCACGCTGACACTGAATGCAACATGAGAGAAACCTACCCTTATCATTTCCAGCCCCTGCAACTTAGGTGTTATTGCACTACATGGGACCTGTCCTGACATGGGCATGTCCTTTACAAATAACCATTTTACCCAGCATTTGTTTAAAGTGAACTGCCAGTCTGAGTTTACTAAAGGGATGAACTGGGAGCACATATAGGAGGAATGTTATTTATGACAGATAAAGACATGGAGACACATGAACAAATAAAAACATACTGAGAAATGACAGTAGCTGGATCTCTGTCTTGGGTTACTTTTTCATTTTCATTTGCAATTACAAATGATGTATGATTAAATTTTATCAAAGTCTGCCTGATACATGCTCCACAAGCTCTGTATCGTCTACCTTCAACTTTCTCATCGGAACTTGTGATTAGACTGGGAGCTTCTTGAGGAAGACGACGTCTAACTTACAGCTGTAGCCCACGTGCCCAGCACAGAGCAGGAACTGAAGAACCACCTGCCAGGTGGATGGTGACACAGCTCCTCACAGTGGGAGCATGGCCCCATTTCCAGTCCCAGGCAGTTAAAGGCAGTGTGCACTCCCCATGGAGGTATGGATGGTTACTGGGTGAAGGGCTAGAGGGAGGAGCCTGACCCACCTCCGTCAGGGACACAAAAGGGAGAGGACTCTTTAATGCCATTATCTACTTATCATGTATCCTACACTGTCCCCACTCGACCTGCCCTTCCCTCCAGGTGTACTATCAAAGAATGACCCACAATGATGGACAGTTACATTTACCAACCAGGAAAAGGAGTTCTCACTTAACTCTCAAAAGGGTCCTTCAAGTGAAGCTCAACAGAAACCTTACAGTTGAGAGGGACCAGTACATCGAGTCACCTGGCCACTTCCCACCAACTCAGGAGGGCATGACTCCAACTTGTGTTTTCAAATGAATGAACTGCAAATCTATGACCTCTGACTTTACTAGGCCCTGCTGCTTCATCCTAGAGTCTGTACATTTTCCTTATTACCTGCTGTTCTCTCTCCCTCTACTTTTTTTTTTTTTTGGTATGGCGATTAACTCAGGGGCGCTGAAGTCACATCCCTAGCTTACCCCACCTTTTCCTTCTCCCAGTACAGGGTCTCACTAAACTGCTGAGGCTGGCTTTGAACTTGAGATCCTCCTGCCTGAGCCTCCAGTCACTGAGATTACAGGTGTGCGCCACCTACCAGTTTACCTGCTCTTCTCTAGATGCGTTCAGCCCCTCCACTGTACAACAGTAAACCCACGTCAGTGAGTTGGTGCCCTGCCTGCAACACCTCATTTCTTAAAAAATCTTGGAAAAGCAATAACAATTATAATTCTTTTCCCCCCCCCTGGTACTTTTTTTTTTTTTTTTTTTTTTTTTTTTTTGTGGTACTAGGGATCGAACTCAGGGCCTTGTGCTTGCAAGGCAAGCACTCTACCAGTTGAGCTATCTCCCCAGCCCCCTCAGGTACTTTTTTTTTCCTCGAGTACCCAGGGCCTCACACTTGCTAGGCAAGCTGCCACCCCAACTCTGAACTACATCCACAGCTCTTTTCATTTTATATTGAGACAGGGTCTCACTAAGTTGCTGAAGCTGGCCTTTAATTTATAATCCTCCTGCCTCAGCTTCCAAAAATAGCTGGTATTACAGGTGTGAGTCACTGTACCAGGGGTTAGTTAATATTTCTTAAAACACTTCATACCTGCAGGCCATATAGCCCATCTCGTAGAGTGCCTGCCTCTCATGCTGGAGACCCGGGTTCAAGTCCCCAGCACTCTGGGATTGTGGAAAAACACTTCATACCTGAACTCACTGAATCCTCACCACAAGGCCATTCTATTGATTATAATTATTACCCTCATTCGAATGAGGAAACCAAAGCTCAGGAGGCAGAAGCCTGTGCTCACAGGCTGAGGAGATGGACATGATGAGGTCAGGGCTGGGCTTTAGCTTCAACAGAAGGCACCTGGTGGGAAAGTGTGGTCCCGAGCAGTGTACCCCCTCACCCTTCATTCTGGCCCACTTGTGACCATCAGTGCAGGATGGGACATCCCCGCCTATCACTGCAGCCCTTCACAGCTGCCCTCAGCACCCCACTCTCCAGCACACACTGCCCCAAGTGCTTGGGCTGTAAGACCCAGGCCACAGCCACAACTCCTCACGACAGGGCAAGGAGCACTGAGCCTGCCACACACCCTGCCTGTCCCCTGCCTGCTTTGGCCACCAGGGTGACCCACACCAGGGGAACTGGTGATAAACAGACTAGTACAGTTGATGGGCAGCAGGGAATGGCTTATGAAGGGGGTGATGGGTCAGTTCTGTCTCAGTCTAAAATAGGTACTGAGGGCTGGGAATAGAGTTCAGTGGCAGAGCATTTGCCTAGCAGGTGCAAGACCTGAGTTCAATCCTCAGCACCACCAAAAGCAAAACAAAATAGGGACTGAAAGGGCATGGTGGCACATGCCTGTAACCTCAGTGGACTTGGGAGGCTAAGGTAGGAGGAATGCAAGTTTAAGGTCAGCCTCAGCAAGAGGCCCTAAGCAACTTAGTAAGACCCTATCAAAATAAAAACTAAAAAGGGCTGGGGATGTGGCCCAGGGGTTAAGCACCCCTGGATTCAATCCCCAGTATCCCCAAAAAAGGCACCAAAGATCAGAAACATCCTCAATAAAGGGCTGGGGAGATAGCTCAGTCGGTAGAGTGCTTGCCTTATAAGCACAAGGCCCTGGGTTCGATCCCCAGCACTGCAAAAAAAAAAAAAAAAAAAGAAAAAAGAAACGAAACATCCTCAATGGACAGCAACAGGGGGCTGATTAAGAAAATGGTACACACAGGGCCCAGTGGTATTCACCTTAGCCCTGGTCACTTGGGAGGCTGAAGCAGGAGAATTGCTTGAGCCCAGTTCAAGACCAGCCTGGGCACCACAGTGGGACCCCCATCTCAGAGAAAGAGAAAAGGAGCGAGGGTGAAAGAAAAAAATGGCACATTCATAGGAGAGACCACTCTGCAGTCCTGATGATAAGCACAGGGCTGTCTGTCCTGCATAGACTTCAAGACATGTTAGATTTAAAAAAAAAAAAAAAAGCTGAAGAATAAAGTAGGCTGCCTCAGGGTAGGAATGCAGGAAGATGTATGTACTTCTCTATTTGCTTCTCCCTGTGTCTCTCTGAAATGACACATAAGGAATTGCTAGTGATTTCTAGAAGGAAATGGGAAAGACTTGAGCATTGGGTTGGTTTCTGGAACCAAAGTAGGAGCCATTTTGAAAACTTATATATGCAAAAATAAATTCAATACTTGAAGCCATATAAATAAAAATAAAATCGGCATACTCGATTTGAAATATCACTGTGAGGAACGCATTCCATTGGAATGCCTGCTCGAGTGAGTACACACACACACACACACACACACACACACACACACGTTCACTCACACCCACGCTCCTCCTCTGGAACGTTTTGGAAGACAATGAGAACTGCACAGCTATCCAGCTGCCCACAGATGAACTGGCAGGCAGTCTGAAAGATAGCCGCCTCTGAGACCACCCCCCATGGAGACACTGCTTCTGTAGCATCCTCTTAGCTGGGGAGTGGGCTGCGCTCAGTAAATCATAATGAACAGAATGTGGCAGAGGCAATGGGCTGGCACTGCCAAGATTAAGGTACAAAGACTGCAGCCTCCATCATGGGCACCTTCTCTCCTGTCAGAAGCTGGTCCCACATCCCAAGCTGCCCTGGAAGAGGCTTAATAATAAGAAACCAGAGTCCCCTGCCCTCAGAAAGCATGGAACTGTACTCCTGGCCTGCAGCAAGTGTGAGACACAAATGCCTGTTCT
Source organism: Sciurus carolinensis (assembly GCF_902686445.1). Classification (NCBI taxonomy): domain Eukaryota; kingdom Metazoa; phylum Chordata; class Mammalia; order Rodentia; family Sciuridae; genus Sciurus; species Sciurus carolinensis. Next base: position 58,579,651 of record NC_062228.1, on the reverse strand, counting down.
ATGCCAAGGGTCTGTGGTGGGGTCTGTCATATATCAACAGACATCACACAACCAGGTTGGCTTGCAGGTCTGCAATACACCCATTTAGTGGGCTATGTATGGCCACAGGACACAGAGCCACAGGTAATGAATGGTGTGGACAGGTGACCATTACTAAGTGGGGGATGGGGGCTGAAGAACAACATATAGATTGATGCCACTTATGTAAAAGAATTAAGAAACAGTCAGCTGCATGAGGTGGCCATACGCCTTAATCCCAGCGGCTCAGGAGACTGAGGGAGGAGGATCACAAGTTTGAGGTCAGCCTCAGTAACTTAGCAAGACCATGTCTCAAAATTTAAAAGCTGGGGATGTAGCTCAGTGGTAGAGCACCCCTGGGTTCAATCCCAGTACCACACGCATACACAGTTACTATCAATGTGTCTATAATCCAATGCATATAAATGCAATTTCATATTGGTATGTTGCAAGGAGCAGGAGTTGTGGCTCAGTGGTAGAGCGCTTGCCTAGCATGTGTGTGGCACTGGGTTCAATCCTCAGCACCACATGTAAATAAATACATACATACATAAACAAATAAATAAAAATAAAGGTTCATCCACAACTAAATTTTTTTTTTTTAAAAAAGCACTAAGTATTGGTAGGAAAATGACCCCCTCCCTGTGATGCTGTGGTTGGAACCCAAGGCCTCAAGCATGCTAAGCACAGTTCTACCACTGAGCTTTGCCCAGAGTCTTTTTTTTGAGAGTCTTCTCTAGATTACAGAGACTAGCCTCAAACTTAGCATCCTCCTGCCTCAGCCTCTTGAGTCCCTGGGATTACATGTGTATACCACCATGCCTGGCTGTAACTCAATACATTTTTAAAAACACAGACTGTGAAAACACTATTAGTGACTTTTGTGTACCTCAAAATAAATACTTGTATTTGCTCTTTTTAGGTGTAATTTTTCCTCGTAATTTTTCTTTAGGGATGGTGAGTGGGCGTTTTCATTCACCTAAGACAGACTTAAAACTATTAATGTGCCAATGTTTTACCATTTTTACCTCAAAAAGTGTTTTTCTTTTCAATCATGCCCTGCCATTCTTGCCAGACCTGCTCCATTGGGAGTTTTCATGCATTCCCAGCCTTGCCTCCAGCCACAGGCACAGATCCACAAGAATTGGTCAAAAATGAAATGTTTCCAACCAGTCACGCACCCGGTTCTAACCTTTGCAGGCTCACTAGTGATTTTCTGTTCAATGCCGGTGAACAAACCCACAGTCTTGCACATGCTAGGCAAGCACTCTACCACTCTATCATCCCCAGCCTTTTTAAAATTTGAGATGGGGCCTCGGTAAATTGCCCACCTGACCTCCAACTTGCCATCCTCCTGCCTCAGTCTCCCAAGTTGCTGGGATCATTGGCCAATGTCAACAACAATGGCTGCCACCAGCTCTCCTGTCATGGATTGGACTGGACCAGAAGGTTTGTTCCTTGTGATAATTCTAGGAGATAGTCATAATTTGATGTATGGGCAAAGTGAGGCTCAGAGAGGGACAGGGACCTGCCCCCAAGTCTGAGTTAACGGATGCAGAAACTGGGGGTCAAGTCCAACTGTCCTATTTCTTCTACACTTCCACAGCTTCAATGGTTCCTTTTTGTTCTGAGAAATATTTCCCTGAAAGACCTACTGCCTCAGTGCTGGTTGTATTTCAGAGGCACAGGAAGCTCCCAGGTCCCACTGCCACCTGCACTGTGACATGGGGATATGAGTTCCCTGTATCTGGGTGTGCTCCGTGGGTGTTCTTCTGCCTCACCCTGTATGTCCATGGAGTGATCAGGCCATAACGGTCCCTGTGGTTCATCTGAGTGTTAAGATCAGGAAGGCCTCACTGACCAGAGATGGCCACAGTGGCAACTGGAAACATTTCTTTTTGACCAAGTGGTTTTGGATTCAAATCCAGGTTTCCCTACATGGATGTCCATCCCAAGGAAGCAGCACAGGCTGCTTTCCATCCCCTCCCTTCTCCCCTTCCAGGGGCTTCTGACACCGTGGTTCACTCCCTCCTCAGCAAACCTCTTGGCTTCCACAACACACTTGCCTGTTCTCCTTCTGTCTTCTGGCTCCCTGCCCACCCTCACAGGTGGGTCTCTCTCTGGCTCTTGTCCTGGGGGTCTTCTTCCAGAGGTCGCAAAATGGTGGCCCTACGGCCTCATGAGACCCACAAACAGATTTTGTTTGGTCCTCACAGTGTTTTGGTTTTTAATTTGAAGGCCATTAGGCAGGGCAAGCACTCTCCAAGTTCGCCACAGTCCCCATCATTCCCTGTTGTCTTACACCCGTCCACGTCACGCATTTTCATCACCTGCCTGGTCCCTTAGGTCATCTGCGTTTTCACACCCCAACTACACAGGCTGCCTGGGAAATCTCACCACCTTCCTGTCTTCGGCTGTCACTAGTGTCTCCTCCTCCATCTTTCTTATGCATCAGAATCACCTTGGGAGCTTGTATCAAATGTGGATTCCCAGCCCCCTCGAGGCCCCAGATTGGATCCGAGGGCTCCAGAGCAGGGGTGGGGACTCCAGTGCCTCCAGGGGCCAGGCGGGTCACATAAATGAGTGCACTAGTCAGGCATAAGAAAAGTCCATGGCCAGAAAATATGATCAAATTGGATCTTTACTGAACTATGGTGAAGGCATGGAACATAATACAAACATGTATGATACCGGAGTTTATATTTTAAATTCAAAATTGAAAAAATACAAATTGAAAAATAGAAATATTTAATTATTAAAATTTTTTTCTCTTTCGTTATTCTTTTGCTCCTTTGAGCTGAGGCCAGGAGACTGACATCTTCCCTTCTACACCAAGAGGTCGGTGTCAGGCAAGGGTGGCGCAGTGGGACAGGCAGTTGGGAATTCAACCATGAACCCTTCAACTGGAAGCAGTAGTTTGATTCAGGTTCGTAACGGAAACAGCTGGCTGCTCACACATGTGGGCACCCCAAATATGGATATTCAGGTCAACTACTGGATAGTCGTAGAATCTTCCAATCTTCCAAAACAACTGCATCTAGGAACCAGTGCCCGCTGGGAAACTGCTACTTGTGGTCTTCACTCTGGCGAGCCACATTAACCAACAAGCGCAAACTAGACGGTGTTAGTTCGTTTTTACAGCGTGTGGATGCAGGAAGCCTCTGGGGACTTGGCCTCTGACCCCACAATCTGGGTGGACAAAGTCTGGGTCATCTCTTTCAAGAAACCAACTGCAGCAAAGGAAAAGGTACCAAATTATTCCTTGCCAAGGCTTCCCCATTTTTGCAGGGCTGGGCCAGTACAATCATACATTCAAGGAGTGGTTTGTGACTGTTTCTGCAGAGATGTATTCAGTGTTCAAAGGGTTGTGACCTTGACCGGAAGTCTCCAACTGACCTTATCAGGAGAACCAAGGTGTGGCTTTTGTGTAATATGAAATGAACCCAGGTGGTAAGCTTCAGCAGTTGGGGTATTTCCACACCCAGGTTGTAGAGCTTCTGTGAAACACACTGGGTCAAGCCACCATCAACTCGTCTGTGGCTAAAGCACAGGAACTAAGCGTCAAGGGCTCTGTGGTGTGCTCCACTTAGCTTTTTAGAACTATTCAATGCCTGGTGATTGAGTGAGGATCTGACCTCTGTCGTTGCCAAACGCTGCCACTTTGGATCAAGGTGCCTGGACACATCCCCCTGTGACAGATTACTACAGCTGTCCGCAGCTGTGCTTAAGAACTCTGACCAGTACATATGAAACTCCTCAGTTCTCTCATTACACAATAGCAAGCCAGCCCCCAGCACCGGGCCCGCCTCGGCACCACATCACAGACTTCTTCGGTCACATCAAAATTCTCAACACCACAAATAAATAAAGCTAACTGGATGGTAATAGTTTATGAGCAGCGATAGAAAAAGGCCACGATTGATTCGACTCTTTCAGGCAATTGGACTTGTAAAGCCTCTCAATTTATCTTCAATTCACTGTGAGACACAAATGCCCGTTAGACTCAAGCAACAGTTGCAACAGTGGTGTTTGTACTCAGGACACCATCCTGCTCCTCGTTATAAACTCACGGTCTGTCGCAGGTTTTAATGCCCAGGTCGTTCTTCTCAGGTCATTTCAGAACTGCTCATGGCAGCCGTCCGCTTCTACTCTTCACTCTCCAAAGCAAACCCTACTGACACTTGAGTCCCTTTTTCAGTTCGCTGAGGATTGCATCTCTGGTCTGCTCCGTGTACTGGTCGAAGCTCTTACTGTGCCTTGACTTGTAATGGCGTTTCAGGTTGTACTCTTTCAACACAGACATGATTCTTTTGCATATTAAACACGTAGGCATGCTCTTCACTTCCACAAAGAAATAGTCTCGTTCCCATTTTTCTCGAAACACGCGGCCCTCTCCTTCTCTCTTTCGTTTTGCCGCTTTTGATAGAGACATGGGTACAAGAAAGTTTTCACTTTTCTCTGAACACTACCACAGAACAACCACAGTGCCAGCCCAGTGACAAAGGCAGTGCCCTGCTGCCTCATGGTGGGGGAGTAAGAGGGAGTGGTGGGGACTGTGGCGAACTGGAGAGCACACGCCCCACTGAAAGGGGCAGCTCCAGCCAGCTATTGCCGGGCAGAAGGGTGGGCCCCGGGGTGCCAGATCTTCCAACTTATCAAGAGGAGCCAAGACTGCAGATTGGGTGTGAGTGAGTGAGTGAGTGAGTGAGTGTGTGTGTGTGTGCACACACGAGAGAGAATTATCCCGATTTTTACAACTAACTTGTAAGAAAAAAAAGTGCTACATATGCTAACACAGGGAAGGCCAAACAAAACTCATCTGCAGAGTGGCCCAAGGGCCACCAGATTGCAACCTCTCTCCTGGGACAAGCCTGTGAACCTGCCTTGCTAACCAGCATCCCAAAACTGGATAGTTGTGGTCCAGGTGTGGACCACACTCTGAACAATAATTAACATCTAGAGTCTGACAACAGACAACTCACTCTCTGCACCCAGGGGAGACGGCCTGCACCCCAGACCCACCGGTATTCAGCTGCCCCAGACACCTGACATTCTTCAAGACCCTCTCCCTCACCAAGTCTCAAACCTGTTCCCTGCCAGGTCTTCCACTAAGGAACGGCCCGTCTACCTCGTCCATAACCACAGGAGGTTGATCTGATTGGGACCCGGGACCTGGCCTCTCTTCATGTGCAATCTTACCCACTCCCATGCTTCAACCACCAAGCGTACACTGTCCTCTAAAGATATGTCCTGAGCGACCACCATGGCACCTGTCCCTTTGACATCCCTTGGACTGCTGGCACTCACCACCTATCATCACCCAGGCCTGGCCCTGACTGCTGACCTTGACCCTACCCCACTTTCTCAGCTCCAACCTGCCTGGCCTCCTGTCCTACCTCGACACACTCCGTAGCCCAGAGGGATCTTTCTGACAACAGGGCTGGCCCAGACTTGCCCTGGCTCACAGCCTCTCATGGCCTGGTGTCCCCAAGATGAACCTCAAGCTGCCCAGTTTGGAATCTTAGACTGTCACGATCTGTCGCATGCCTAGCGCTCTAGCTCCTCCCACCCTCCCTCACACTCACGCACAGAACCATCCACTGTCTGGCTGTGCCTCTTGCTGTCTCCTACAGCCACGTGTCCCTTCTGCTAGTCTCATACCTAGGTCCCTCCTGGCCTTACCAATTGCTACTTCTCTTTCCAGACTCCATGGGTCCTGGCTAGCTCAGATGTTCTCCTGCGGTGTCTTCTACAACCTCCCAGAGAGCATGTGGTCCCAAGTGCTGCCTGCCTGCCTCCATGTCTCCCCCAGAACCCGGCTGCACCAGACTGCCTCGGGCTCATGCCGAGACAAGACTGGCTTCATCCAGCCCAGGGCCCAGGAAAGTCTGCTGAAGTGAGAAACAAGGACAGAGATGTCTCCCCAGGTCTCTTCCTGCCCAGTCCTGGGGGACGTCAGTGACGGGAGCCGGGGTGTGTGTTAAAAGGAACTTTATTGGGTGTTGGGGGTTCAGATGAGATCCATGAGGATGTCGTCCTCCATGACGCTGGGCTGCAGGCCCGGTTGGGGAACCGGGCCCCGGGGACCCCCGCTCAGCAGCATCTGACCTGGGGGGTAGTGGGGAAGGGACTGCATCTCCCAGTAGACCCTGGGCCATGGAGGGCCCTGGGCCTGCTTCCTCCCTCCTCCTTTGGGAGCCCAAGGCACTCAAGTTTCTAGGAAGTCCTGGGGGACCATTCAGAGGCACCTTCTAACCTCATCTGGTTGCAAATACACTGTTTCCCATGAGCCTTTGGGAGCCCTTCCCCTGAACTACTTTCTCTGGCCCCAAGATCATGTTTCCAGCACCCCCAGGACACATGGGAGAAGATCAGGGAAAGAGTTCTCCTCCCACTACTAGGGCCTTGGTCCCACAGGTTGCACTTCCCAGTCGCCCTCAGAGCCCCCCAAGGGCCACAGGGTATTGGCGCTCTTGCACAGGGGATGCTGGGACACTCAGTCCAGACCCCTGCCCTCCCCCGGAACCCCCTTACCTGGCAGTGGTGCCCGTGGGGGAAGCTGTGTGGGCCAGGACTGGGTGGGTGGTGGATGCAGGAGCGGTGGCCCCAGCTGGGGCTGCCCTAGGCTCTGATGCGGTGGGGGCAGCAGTGCAGGAGCCCCTGGTGGCTGGAGGTGGTGGAGGGAGGCCTGGGGTGGGGGCACCCCAGTCTGGGGCTAGGGGAACACAGAGTGGCTCAGAGGCCCCTGATGGGAGAGCTGCCACCTCCCACCATCCTGCCTCTGCCTGAGAGGCTGCTTGGAGAAGTCTCGGCCTGCGGTTTGGGGAGGTCTTCCTACAGATCCATCTTAGCAGACACCATTTAACACCAAGGAGGTGTCCTGCTGGGAGCCCTCATGGGTCTCCATTCATACCCTGACCAAAGCCAATGTCCCTCCTCCCAGATGAAAGACCCAAACCACTAGGACCAGGATCCAAGACCCTGGCTCTCCCCACCCCCAAATCTCACCGGTGGTGGGTTGAGGAGGAGGCTCCGTAGTTGAGGGTTGGCCCCAGGGTTCTGGGGTCGAAGAATGGGTCCAGGAGGGGGTGGGCCAGGGGCTGCTCCAGGAGGGCCTTGGGGAGCCCCTGGGGGGGCTTGGGTGGTACCTTGGGGCTGGGGCTGCCCTGTGGCCCCAGAGGCCCCCACAGTGCCCTGAGGCTGGGGCTGAGGTGGGCGGAGCTGGAGCTGGTGGGAAGAGAGAGGGGAGTGAGGGAGAAGGGCAAAGCCCCCACACCCTCGGCCTGGCATCCTCTGGGGCCATCCCACCCCATCCCTGACCCCATCAACCCCGTCCTCACCAGATTCTGTGAGGGCCTTGCTTGGTCCTCCAGAATGGGGCCCAGACCAGGGGGTGCCTGCTGTCCCCCCATCTGCATGGGGAGAGAGGGGTCAGATCAGTGACAGGGAAGAGAGGGGTCCTGAACCCAAGCTGGGGAAGACCTGAGCACGTATGGAGTCAGGAACATTCTCTTGGGGCACAGCAGTATGAAAGTAAGTCACAGGCTCCCAGGTCCCTAAGAGGGCATAAGGAGTTTGATGTGGGCACGGAAGCTGTGAGAGGATTGCCAGGAAATGTGAGGGTATGCTGGAACTTTGGGGAGCCATGTCTTGGGAAAAGGACCAACTAAGTTCTGGACCCCAGACAGGAAGAGGCAGGACACCGGGTGGAGACTCTGCTCACCCCTCGCTGCTGCTCCAGCTTCTGCTGTTGGACCTGCTTGTGGTTAGTGATGACCTGCCGGATGCCGTTGACGAAGCCGCTCTGGTCGTAGGGGATGAGGCCCATGAAGATCTTCTTCTTGGACGAGTACAGGAGCATGAGCACTCGCACCTCGCAGGGGGCCGTGTGAGGGAAGTGCACGCAGCCCGCCTGCAGACAGGGGCTCTTCAGAACCGTCCAGCCTCTGGAAGCATCCCATCCCTCCCCATTCTAGAAGGCTCTAGAAGCCCCACATAAAAGGGTAGTGAGGTTTCGACCATAAGTTTGAGGAGAGGTCTGCTTTGGGTGGCTCCAGAGGACTTAAAGGGTAAGCTGGGTACCCAAACGCCAGAGCAAGACTGGGGCTCCTTTCAAGTGCTAAGGACGCCATCAAAGAAAGGACTCAGGTATAGGGAGGGGTCCAGCACTCTGACCTTGACCCAGCCATCACGTCTCATTTTCTTGGCCACAAAATACCAGGGCTGCTGGGAGGAGGCGGGCGAGGAAAGGCCTGAAGCCACGTGTAATGGTAAAGGCAGAGCCAAGAGCACTCAGTGGGTGGTCACACTGCTCTCTGCCTTGGTATCTGCCAGTGCAAACCAAGTGGCACCAACATCTCAGGGACACAGGGTACACATCAAGTTCCCTGCCCACAGCTCAGCCCACAAGAAGCACACAGCAAACACTCCTGTCCCCCGTGAAGGCAATCACACTGAGTGTTCCCAGCTCCTCCTCAGGGAGGAGCTGGCCTTGAGCCCCGGCCTCCTCCTGAGGCAGGCCTGCTCATGCCTACCCAACGGCCATGGGTCCCCCTTCCAAGCAGAGCCCAATGCTGTTCAGGGAAACAACGTGCCCGTCCCCCCAGCCTCCTCTGCAACAAGAGGCCTGGCCCCAGAGATGGAAAGGAAGCCTGCCAAGGGGTCTAGAACAGTTTCTGGCTTCCTGAAGAATGGGAAGGACACAGTCAATGGCTCCTCCCCTTGCAGGATGCCTGGAAATAAGAACCAACCTGTGACCATGAGGGAGAGGCCAAGAGAACCACAGAAACCATGGTCCTGAGTCGCAGAGCTGCAAAACCCACCCCAATAGCTGCCCGCCTCCGAGGTCCTGTTCCATGACAAAAATGAGCATTTGCTCTTGGAAAACCCAGCTGCCATACTGTGAGGAAGATTAAGCCACACTCTCGGGCCACATGCAGATGTGCTGATTGATGGTCCCAGAGGACGGCCAGGACCAGGTCAGTGGGTCAGTCTGAACACCCAGCCCAGTCAAGCTTCCAGATGATTGTGGTCTCAGCTGCCATGGGATGGCAACCATATGAAGAGAGCCCACGCCTGACACAGAAACATGAAAGGTAACTTGTTCGTGAGCCAACGACCTATTTCTTGGGAATACTACAGCTGAGAGTGTTCCCAACTCTAGGGAATGTCAGCTTCATGTTCTTTTTGTGTATATGGCACTGTGGATAGAACCCAGTGGTTTGGTTTTGGTTTTGTTTTTTTCAATTTGATAGGTCCTTGCTAGCTGCGGAGGCTGGCCTTGAACTTGCAAACCTCCTGCCTCAGCCTCATAAGTCATTAGGATTACAAGCATACACCTCCAGACTTGGTGCCTTCATGGTTTCTGAGAGGCTTCCGTGAGGTAGTCCATCTACAGGTCTTGCTCCTGGAACAGTGACAGTGCATAGGGAATCACTGGATTTGCTCCTATCCGTGTTAGGAGGTGAGCTGTGTGTTCCAAAAAGACTCGTTGAAGTCCTACACCTCTAGCACCTCTGAAGGTGACCCTATTTGGAAACAGTTTTTTTTGAGATACAAGATGAGGTCATTAGGGTGGACCCTAATTCAATATGGCTGGTGTCCTGATAAGAACAACACAGGACTAAAGGGTGTAGCTCAGTAACAGAGCACTTGCTCAACATGCATGAGGTCTTGGGTTCAATCCCTAAAATGGGGAAAGAAAAAAAAAAAAAGACACAGACACACTTCAAAACCATGTGAAAGGTAAAGACGGGCCTGAGCTTGGATGCAAAAAAGATGGGATGATGCTGCCTGAAGCCAGAGGTTCCCTGCTGGAGAAGGCAGTAAAGAGTGTTCCCTGGGCCTGCAGAGACAGCATGGCCCTGCCTGCCTTCACCTCCGGCTTCTGGTCTCCATAATCACGAGAGTGAATTGCCTCAGTTTGGGGCAGTGTGCTACAGCAGCAGAGGAAACTAACACACCCAGCAAAACTGTCAGAATGGAGTTCTCCTAACTGCTCCTGTCGCACCACAGTCACACTATCTCTATGGGATGTACCTCAATCTGGCACAAAATATAATTACGATAAAAGTTGAGAGTCTGGGAGAAAGGCCAGAAAGCCCAAGCTCACTAAGCCCACCAACCCTCAAAAATGGCTCCAGGCTAGAGCACCAAAAAAGAAAAGCTCCTGGGTCTGGCACCCTGAGGGTTCCTGTCAAAGGCCAGAAGCAGGCAGAAGAGTCAGGGCCCAACCACCGTGACCAGGACTCACAAAGCCATTGCCCATGATGCGGTAGAGGCCTTTGAGGGACTCCAGGTCCTTGTTGGTGAAATGGAACTGGACCATCCTTGAGTTCCGGAACAGAGGGCCCAAGGTGGTCTGGGGAGACACAGAAGTCATCGTGTGGGGAGTGAGGAGGGGGCACGGAGGCAGGGAAGGGATGGGGAACAGAGGACAGGGTGGGTGCCAACTGACAGGCTTGGCATCCCCCACCCCAGCCACTTACCAGCAGTTGCTGGGGGATGAGTTGCATGATCAGCTTCTGGGGCCACTGCTCAGTCTTCCTGAGGGCAAGGCCAGAGAGGGGTCAGGAGGGTGGGAGCCCCAGCCCCGCCCCAGCCCCGCCCCGCCCCCGACAGTCACCTACAGGTTCTCTCCATGATTCACGTAGACCTGGCAGGGCAGTGACCGGGTCAGCTTGGTGTTGGCATCCACTGAGGCAGGCTTGGGTTTCTGGGGGAAGAGGGAGGAGTCAGTAAAAAGGGCCTGAGCCCCCGGTTCCCTGCCCCCTTCTGTTCCACTCTGGGAGTTCCAAAGTTCAAGCTGTCCCTCGGCTTACCCCCCACACGCCCTGCGCTCCTCCAGCACCAACCCCATGCTCCTCTAGTCTCTAAATTCAACAAAGGTCAGGGCTCCTCCCCTGGCCCAAACTCCATAATCCCTTTTCCTGCAAGGTCCCTGAGACATCTCTCTGGCCCCCAGATCCTAGGCTTCCCTGGGTTCTTAACTTCAATATAACCCTCGAACACCCCCAGTCCTGAACTCTGAGCCACAAATCCCACATATCCTCAGAACTCTCCTCTGGTCCACAAGTCCCCTGGCCTGGCACTTGGTCCCACACGCACAAGGGACCTGCAAGTTCACTTACCTCCTGCCACTCAAGAACTCCACTCCAGGCCAGGAGCTTATTAGAGACTGACTGCTGCCCTCCAAGGGCTGCGGCCCCAAGCTGGGCTGGGGAAGGGCCGCTTACCCCACCTGGGGCCACAGTGCCTGCCTGCAAAGGGGGAAAAGGGGGATGAGCGGGGCTAAACCATCTCCCAGGAGGGGTGATCCTAAGAGGGACAGGCAAGGAGAGTGGGACAAAGGTCTCTTCCTCTACACATCCAACAGCACTAGGCCATGGATGCTCCACCCTTGCAGGACACCAGGACTCTCAAGTCCCACGATGCCTGGCCTCCTCAGAGCAGCTCTGACGCACATGAAACCACAAGCTTCATGATTCTCCTCCAACCTCTTGCCTCATAGCCATGTAGTATGTGATCCTTGAACCCCAGTGGCCCCAGGCCACAAAGCTATGCCCCCTGGACACTGTTCAGGAAGGCCAATGGCTCTCTCAGCCTCTTCATCCCATGTAGCCAAGAAGAGGAATGGCAAAGAGGGCACGTGGGCACCTACCATGGATGGTGCCCCAGGCTGCGCAGGAGGGGCCAGGCCCGGGCCAGGAGCCACAGTGGAGACCAGGCTGGGCTGGGAAGCAGGAGGCGGCTTGGGAGCACCAGGGGGCCCTGGGGGTAGCGGTGGTGCTGGGGCCTGGCTGAAGGGGGGCCCCACTCCTGAAGCAGCTTGCTGAAGAGGATTGATGGGCGAGACTGTGGGAGAGACCAAGGGAGCAAGTGGGGAACAGAGGTGTGGGAAGGGCCTGCCCAGCCCCCAACCCCCATCTTTACCCACCACTTACAGCGTGGGCCCAGCCCAGCCTTCTGGTTCTTAGCAGCCTCCACTGCATTCTGGGCAGCTACCTGAGCTGCACTCAGATTCCCAGGGACCTGGGAGCAGAGGGGAGGGGGCTGTAAGGACCATGCACTGCCAGTCCTTGTGTGCAGAGAGCCCCATAAGGCCACCGCCCCAGCTCGTCTCCTGGGAGCCCAGGATTCCTATCGCCAGCCCCTCAATGTCCCAGGCTTGTCACACCCCACACGCCCCACCATTCAATTAGTTCTATCCCATAGGGCTCCTGCAAGGTCCCATGAATAGGCCTGTCCCTGGCAACATCCGTACCTGGTACTGTGGTGGGACGGGGGGCAGGGACTGTTGGGGTGCAGTGGACAGTGTGGCACCCGAGGAGGCAGCTGGAGGCAGAGGGACTGGTTGCTTGGGCTGGAGGGGTCCTGGGGCTGAGCCACCCCCAACTGGAAGCAGGATGCAAGACCAGGCCCCCGAGAGAAGTTGGAGGGGAAGAGAGGGGAGAGAAATCCAAAATCCCAGTCAAAGACAGTTGGGAAAACACCCCAAGCCCCTGCCCTGACACCCCGGGGCCTCACCAGGCAGCACCAGCCCCCGCACCAGCACCATGTGCCTCGGGTCCTGGCTCACATCTGTCGGAGGCTGTAGCGGTTCCAGCAAGGCTGGGGGAGCCGCCTTCTCAAACAGAAGCCGCAGGGCAGGCAGCTTCCGAGGAGACACGATGGAGAAGTGGATCCCGCGCTGCAGAAAAAGGGACAGGGGTCAAGACAGGGTCCCTTCATAGGGTTGTGGGAGCCAGCGCCCATGCTACCACACCATGGTGCGACTGGATGACCTGGGCTCTAGAACCCTTCATTCCCATCAGGCTATGGGACAGAAGATGAGGACATGAGGTATTAGTTGCCCCCGGAAACCCTGGGCTATAATTCTTTCAACAAGTAAACAGCTGGCCAGAGTCCCCAGCTGTTCTGTGAGTCCAGGCCCAGCCCTCCTCTCTCAGGCCAGGGGTCCTCACCTCCCCAATCTGCTGGACGAGGCTCTCAGTCGTGTATCCCGAGTATGTGGTGCTCTCAACAGCAGGCAGCAGATATGGAGGCGAGTTGCAGATAAGGAGACATACTCGGTGTGTCTGGCCACTGCCAGGGACAAGACAAGACATGGAGCAGGCCCCAACAGGGGCCCTGAGAAGGGACCCAGACCTAGTACCAGGTTCATACACTTCACCCACAATAAACCAAAAGTGATGCCACTTTATACTTTGGCTCTGAGAGGTTCGGGAACTCCCTAAGACACCCAGTAGAAAAGGTAGGCAGGAGGGAAGACCCAGAGCTGAGGCCTTGTCCTGAAAAGGAAACGCTGGTCCAAGCTACCCCGGGACACATTTCCCGCCTCCCTCCTCTCCAGGGTGAGGATAGAGGTAGAGACACAGGACATGCTACTACCAAGAACAGGTGAGGGGAGGCGGACCAGGCCCACACAGGGGACTCACATCTGCTCCCGCATCTTCTTGAAGTCGTCAAACAGCTGCAGAGCTGTGCTGAGGCCTTCGGCAATGAGGCTACAGCTCTCTCCGCCCCCACCCATGAACCTGCAGGGTGCCAGGCAGTCAGTTCCAGGGTGCCCCCTACCCCCAAACCCAAAGCCACCCGAAGCATCCCAGTCGTGGCCACACGGGACTATGCACTTTGGAACAATGGGACACAAGTTGTTTCTCCGCTCCATTCCTGGTGCTGGTGAGGCCCCAGGCTGAGTAAGGACAGGGAACACTTGACCTCTTAATTATGAGGCCTGGGAGAGAGACCTTCAGAACAGGGAATAGTAAAGCACCCAGGTCACCACACCTGGGCCCCTAGGCTGTGTCCCAGTCCTAGTGTAACTAACCCATTTGCCCTGTGTCCCTGCCTCTCTAGGATGTCTGCCACATGATTAAAGCAGCCCTGGCTTCACCTCTCCTTCCCAACAAGGGGGTCTTCCTCTGTCCACCTAGTGCTATGGATGGAAATGTCTCCCCGCAATGACAGCTTGAGGTCCTAAGCCACAGAGCCTCAGCATGTGACCTTATTGGAAAGAGAGCTTTTTGTTTTGTTCTACAGTGCCAGGGATGGAACTCAGCATCCTATACATGTTAGGCCAGGGCCCCACCACTGAACTACATCCCTACCCTGGTCCTGAAGGGAAGTGAAGATCATTAGGGGACCCCAATCCAATATGCTTAGCATCTATGAAAACGAAAAACTTGGACACAGACAAACACAGAGAGGAGGCAGAGAAGGCGGTCATAGGAAGACTGGGTGACACTGAAGCAAGGTGAAAGATGCCAGGGCCACCTGAGGCTGGAAGCAGCAAGGAAGGACCCTTGCTCTACAGATTTCAGAGGGAGCATGGCCCTGCTGGCACCTTGATCTTGACTTCCACCTTTTACAGCCCCGAGATGATTCTAACCCAGGTTTCAGTGCTTTCCTTCAGCAGGTTAGGAAACTAACACATACACTCAAGCTTCCCAGGCACCTACTCTGCAGGTGCAAAGTCTACCCCACGTTGGGTGTGGCCAAGGGAAGGCATCTCATCCTGCACAGCTACTGCAGCCACCTCTCTTCAGGCTGACTTTGCCTCAGGGGACACATGGTCACAGCATCCATGTCCACTCCCATGTTTCCCACAGGCAGGGACAGGTTGTGAATATTATCTTTTCCCCAGCCCTATCCACCACAGTCTGGCATGTGGAGGCCTCTGGGAAAAGTGTGCTAAATAAACAAAAGGTTACCCAGCCAACTGAGTCCATGAAGGCTGGAACGGTTCCAAGCCCTCAGCCAGGCATCTAGAGCCCTACACACCTCCAGCACTGCCTAGCTCTCCCTTTCCACAGCCTCTGCCTGAGAAGCTTCCAGAACATCTTACACTCCTAGGTCTCTACATGTGTTCCCCCTATGCCACACCTGATTCTGGCCTCAGCAGAAACCTCATTTGCCTATTCTGTGACACATAGCCTAGTATGCTCTCCTCCAGGAAGCTTGCCCTGCCTGCTATCTCAATCACATTACAAGTCACCCGACACTGTGACTGTCATGCTTCCCTCCACAGCCAGCCCCTGCCGTACCTGGCCTGTGCAGCCCTCAGTGAGGGAGTCCAAGTCATGTGAGCCCTCACTACAAAATGCACCACAGATGACACAGGTTTGGGGAACCTGCTGAATGAACCATCCCATCAGCAGCCTGGTAGAGCAAGATAGCCCTGCTATTCCCCACCCAAGTTCACAGACTGATTTTTTTGCAGTCTCACTTGGCTTGGGAGCTCCTGGACCCCAGGTCGCTCCTCCCTGTCTCACAGACCTTGGTCCCCACTGTTGCTCCTTCCCACCCACTCCCTGGCCTTCCTCTTCCTCACCTTCAAGGCTGTTTTCCACAGGAATTTTAAGGCCAGAGTAGGGGTGGACTCCACTGAATGAACCAACCCTAGATATAGTTTGTTGCCTGGCTTCCCACCATGTAAGAAATCAAACCACAGGGTCAGGCGCAATCACGCCTGTAATCTAGCGACTAGGAGGTTCAAGCAGGAGGATCACAAGTTCAAGGCTAGCCTCAGCAACTTAGCAAGTCCCTGTCTCAAAATAAAAAATAAAATGGGGCTGGGGTTGTAGTTCAGTGGCAGAGCACTTGCCTAGCACATGTGAAACAATGGGTTCGATGCTCAGCATCACGTAAAAATAAACAAATAAATAAATAAAAGGTATTGTAGCTGGGCACAGTGGCGCAGGCCTGTAATTCCAGTGACTCGGGAGGCTGAGACAGGAGGACAGCGAGTTCAAAGCCAGCCTCAGCAAAAAAGCAAGGTGGTAAGCAGCTCAGTGAGACCCTGCCTCTAAATAAAATACAAAATAGGGCTGGAGATGTGGCTCAGTGGTCAAGTGACCCTGAGTTCAATACCCAATACCAAAAAAAAAAGAAAGGTATTGTGTTTGTCTACAGCTAAAAATATTTTTTTTTTTAAATAAAATTTAAAAGGGCTGGGATGTGGCTTAGTGGTAAAGCACCACTGGGTTCAACTCCCAGTACCAAAAATTAAAAAAAAAGAAATCAAACCATAACTTTGGGAGGTCTTTCTGAGACTTGAGCCAAGTGCTCTGCCTGGGGCTGGGGGGAATGGGAAGCAATTTTTTCATGCATGTGGAATCTCCTTTTGGGTAATGAAAATGTTTTGGAATGAGACAAAGGTGATGGGTGCACAACACTGTAATGGGTCCCAAATGCTGCCAAATCACTCACTTTTAGAATTTTTTTTTTCCATACCAGGGATTGAACCACATCCCCAGCCCCAGCCCTCTTTAAAAATTTTTTATTTTGAGAAAAGGTCTCTCTAAGTTGCTTAGGGCCTTGCTAACTATGTTCCTGAGGTTCTTTGAACTTTCGATTCTCCTACCTCAGGCTCCCAAGCCATGAGGATTACAGGCATGTACCACTGCGCCCAGCCCCAAGTCCCACACTTTAAAAAGAGTATTTTCATGTGAATTATTCTTCAATTTAAAAATAAAACTTGAGGAGTGGGAGGGGTGGGGGGAAGGGAAAAAAATAACAGAATGAATCAAACATTACCCTATGTAAATTTATGATTACACAAATGGTATGCCTTTACGCCATGTACAAATAGAGAAACAACATGTATCCCATTTGTGTACAATAATAAAATAAATAAATAAATAATAAAAATAAAATAAAATAAAATAAAAATAAAACTTAAGAAAGTATAACAGACTGTTCACTATGAGACCCTAAAACTTGCTTTTTCATTTTTTTTTTTTTGGTATGGTGATTGAACCCAGGGGCACTCAACCTTGGAGTCACATCTCCAGCCCTTTTTTATATATTTTTTATTTAGAGACAGGGTCCTGCTGAGTTGCTTAGGGCCTCGCTAAGTTGCTGAGGCTGGCTTTGTGAACTTGCAATCCTCCCGCCTCAGCCTCCCAAACTGCTAGGCCTGTAGGCGTGCACCACCACACCTGGCTAAAACCTGCTTTTTCTTATTGAACACTGAGAATAAATCATGTTACCAGCTCCAAAAGAGATTGCCAAGCAACTTAGCCAGGGCCTAAGGAATTCAGGGAGACCCTGTGTCTAAATAAAATATATAAAAAAGGGCTGGGGATATGGTTCAGTGGTTAAGTACCCCTGGGTTCAATCCCCAGTACCAAAAAATAACAATAATAAAATAAAGCCAGCATGGTGGTGTACATCTATAATCCCTGAAACTTGAGAGGCTGAGGCAGGACAATTCCAAGTTTGAGGTAAGCCTCTGCAACTTAGCAAGAGCCAGGACCTGGCCTGTCTTGTCCTCCCTGGTAACTCATAGGTGCCAATGAATGAACAAATGAATTGCCATAATGCTACCGGGAAGACACTCAGGTCTGTCTGCTTTCCTTCTACCTCTATTTTTCCTGACTCTAGGTCAGGTTTTTTCCCCAGGAGATGGAAAAAACTGTCCCCTTGTAAGAAGGGAAATGTAACATCAGAAAGCAATCTTCTCAAAGCAAGGACATTTGAGAACTTTCACTGCATGCCTTGTTCCTTCAGCATCAGACATGCCAGGAGAACGCACGATTTCTCCCAGTGTGAAGAAAACAGGCTGAATTTCTTGTGATGCCTGTTCCAGACCCACCTGGAATGTCACAGAAAATGAGTTCAGTTGATTACATAGGACTTGATCAAAACAATAGCCACTGGAAATGTTAAAAAAATGGTTTAAAGGCTGGGATTGTGGCTCAGTAGTAGAGCACTTGCCTAGCACGTGTGAGGCACTGGGTTTGATACTAAGCACCACATAAAAGTAAATATACAAAATAAAGGTATTGTGTCCATCTACACTTAAAAAAAAAAAAAAGGCTTAAGCCAGTCAGACACACCTGAAATCCAACAACTCAGGAGGCTGAGACAGGAGGATTTGCAAGATTGAGGTCAGCCTCCCACAAGTTAGCAAGATGTTATCTCAAAATGAAAATAAAAGGGGTAAGGAGTCCCTGGGTTCAGTACCCAGTACCAAACTACAAGGATAAAGATAATGACAGTGACAATAATAATAATGGCTTAAAAAGTTCATCAGCTGATTAGCGGCCTCCATTGTAAGGACACATAGTTTCATTTGGTTCTATTATAGTGCATTCTGAGCTAAGCAGGATGGACATGTGATTTAGGCATTCAGATAGCAGCTCCCACTTATCTTGTCAATGTCCTTGGGGTTTTATTTCTTATCTTATTTTGAGACAGAGTCTCAGTAAGTTGCCCAGGATGGCCTTGAACTTGGGATCCTCCTTCCTTAGCTTCCTGAGGCACCGGGATCTGAGGCATGAGACACCATGCACACACAGAATTTTCTAATAAGGGAGTTCAACTGCTTTTCCCAATATTTCACACCTGTGGAAGGTTTGGTTTCTTGGTGGTTAGTCTGCCTGTAGCTTTTACTCATATATTTACTTACTCAGTCAAGGTCTGCTAAGGTCTTTTGGGTGCCAGATGGAAATAAAGAGAAATACTCAAGGACATCCACAGTCCAGAGGCATGGGCTGTAACAGGAACATAGGAGGGACCTCAGGATGGAGGAGTGAGCCAGTGACTGCTTGCAAAAATCAAGGATGGTTTCCCACCCAGGAAGATACTGAAGCTGTAGTCTGAAAGGTGATGTAGGAATTTACTGGGGTCATCAGCAGGCAGTGCACTGTGAGCATTCACTCATTGACTCTTCCAATGAAGTTTTCCTGAGGGCTCCTATGCTGGGAGCTAGGGGTCAAGGGGACTTCAGATGCGTTAGATCTGAACTTGGTCCTCAAGGAGCCTCCATGTAGTATTAGTCAAGCCTTACCACAATCTAGCCCAGTGGTTCTCATCTGGGTTGGATTTTGCCCCCAGGGGACATTTGATAATGCTTAGAGACATTTTTGGTTGTCACAACTCTGGAAGGTGTGCTACTGGCATCTAATGGGGAGCAGCTAGGGATGGTGTTATACATCCTACAAAGACTGAAATGTAGCTCAGTGGTAGACTGCTTGCCTAGCATGCTCAAGGTCCTGGGTTCCATCCCCAGCACCACAAAAGCACAACAAAGGCAAGTCCCAGCTTCCCAGAAGTTGCAAGACACTTACTATGCATAGGCCATGTAAAACACAGTCATGAACTCATTTAATTGCCAAAATATCCTATGAGGTGTGGTAGCATGCTCCCAAGAGGGCCTCCAAAGATCCTGACTTCCAATATTCACAACCATGAGTGTCCCTCCTTCCACACAAAATAGGACATACTTGTCTACCAAAGAGAACCTGGCAGAAGTGATGATGTGTGACTTCCGAGACCTAGAAAGTGGCATGGTAGCTTCCTCATTGCTCTCCTTTCTGAATCACTCACTGTGAAGAAGGTCAGGTGCTACAATAGGCCAGTCAAGCAGCCTTGTGGAAAAAAACTTGTGGCTAATAGCCAGCAAGGAACTGAGGTCTCCAGTCAAGAGCCAGAGAAAGATGGCTGTTGGACATGGATCCTCCTGCCCAGCCCAAGTCTTAGATGATTCCAACACCATGAAAGATCCCAGGGCAAAACTTCCAGTTAAGCTCCTGCTGAATTCCTCCTTCACAGACATGGTACAAGATGACAATTACTTCCATTTTTTTTTCCTTTCCTTTTTTTCTTTTCATGTAGTACTGGGAATTAAAATTAAACCTGGGGTGCTCTATTACTAAGCTACATCCCAAGTTTTTTTTCTTTAATATTTTTAGCTGTCAGGGCTGGGGTTGTGGCTCAGTGGTACAGTGCTTGCCCAGGATGCATGAGGCACTGGGTTTGATTCTCAGCACCACATATAAATAAATAAAATAAAGGTCTATCAATATCTACTTTTAAAAAATGTTTAGCTGTAGATGGACACAATACCTTTATTTTATTTATTTATATTTATGTGGTGCTGAGGATTAAACCCAGTGCCTCACACATGCTGGGCAAGCACTCTACCACTGAGCCACAATCCCAGTCCTCCTTCTTCTTCTTTTTTTTTTTTTTATGTATTTTTTTAAAATATGGGAATTGAACCCAGTGGTGCTTAACTACTAAATCACATCTCCAGTCATTTTTAATTTTTGAGACAGAGTCTCATTAAGTGGCTGAGAAACTGACTTTGAACTTGTGATCCTCCTGCATCAGCCTCCCGAGTCTCTGGGATTGGAGGTATGGGCCACTGGCAATGACTTACTGTAGTTTTAAATCATTAGGTTGGGGGTGACCATTTTGCAGCAATAGATAATTAAAAGAACTAATGCAATTATTACGAACATCACTACATGGGAAAGGAGCACACAGGAGCCAGGGACTCTTGAGATGTGTAGAGGAGTAGCAATGACATGACCCGCAGCCACCTGACTCCAGAGTTTGCAATATGAACTATCAAGCTCTAACCCAAACCACAGTACAATCCCTTCAATGTACTCATCTGAAGGAGGACAGGGAGGACGGGGAAAGGGGACAAAAGGTGGAATCACATATGGAGTGCATGGCAGATGTGCTGCTCAACCAAGCCTCCCTGAATGGGAAGTAAACCAGATAAACCAGATGAACACACTTCTGAGCTCTTCCAGGGCCCGGCCCTTCTCCCACAGCCCAGGAATCAGGCCCTGGACAAGTGATTTATGGATTATAATACATGGACCCTCAAAGTTTTTTCAACTACCTTATGTGAAAGAATGGCTCCTGCAGGTCTGGCCCAAGACACCATTTTCACAGTCCCTCACAGGACCCAAACCCCACCACAGTAGGGGGAAAAGCTCACTTAATGCCATCGAGCCAGGTGACAAACTCATAGGCGCTGCTGGTGGGAGCATGGCATTGCACGTAAGACTCTGGAGCGCAGTCCACAGTGTTGAAAACCACGAGGCTGTACTGGGTCCCTCCATACTGGGAGGGAAAGGCAGAGGAAAGTTTAATCTTTTCCCTCAGAAAAAAATCTTAAGGATCTCAGCATCCTTCTCTTCCCTCAGACTCAGGAATCTGGAACCTGGCCCTCCACCCTCAGACCCTAGGGTCCAGGCCCAGCCCTTCTCCCTCAGACCCAGGGGTCCAGGTCCAGCCCTCCTCCCTCAGACCCAGGGGTCCAGGCCCAGCCCTCCACCCTCAGACCCTAGGGTCCAGGCCCAGCCCTTCTCCCTCAGACCCAGGGGTCCAGGTCCAGCCCTCCTCCCTCAGACCCAGGGGTCCAGGCCCAGTCCTCCTCCTCCCTCAGACCCAGGGGTCCAGACCCAGTCCTCCTCCCTCAGACCCAGGGGTCCATGCCCAGCCCACCTCCCTCAGACCCAGGGGTCCAGGCCCAGTCCTCCTCCTCCCTCAGACCCAGGGGTCCAGGCCCAGTCCTCCTTCTCCCTCAGACCCAGGGTCCAGGCCCAGCCCACCTCCCTCAGACCCAGGGGTCCAGGCCCAGCCCACCTCCCTCAGACCCAGGGGTCCAGGCCCAGCCCACCTCCCTCAGACTCAGGGGTCCAGGCCCAGCCCTCCTCCCTCAGACCCAGGGGTCCAGGCCCAGCCCTCCTCCTCCCTCAGACCCAGGGGTCCAGGCCCAGTCCTCCTCCTCCCTCAGACCCAGGGGTCCAGGCCCAGCCCTCCTCCCTCAGACTCAGGGGTCCAGGCCCAGCCCTCCTCCCTCAGACCCAGGGGTCCAGGCCCAGCCCTCCTCCCTCAGACCCAGGGGTCCAGGCCCAGCCCTCCTCCCTCAGACCCAGGGGTCCAGGCCCAGCCCTCCTCCCTCAGACCCAGGGGTCCAGGCCCAGTCCTCCTCCTCCCTCAGACCCAGGGGTCCAGGCCCAGTCCTCCTCCTCCCTCAGACCCAGGGTCCAGGCCCAGTCCTCCTCCTCCCTCAGACCCAGGGTCCAGGCCCAGCCTCCTCCCTCAGACCCAGGGGTCCAGGCCCAGCCTCCTCCCTCAGACCCAGGGGTCCAGGCCCAGCCCTCCTCCCTCCGACCCGGGGTCCAGAACCAGTCCTCCTCCCACAACCCAAGGGTTCAGGCCCAGCTCCTCCTTCCTCCTCTTCCCAACACTCACGTCTCCCCCGAAGTCCGTCTCAGCCGGAGGACCACCATTAAAATACCTGCGAGGACCGGAGAGTAAAGATTGGGTCAGGTAGGGAGGCTGCGGAAAACTCAAGTTGGAGAGCGAGGCTGAGTCCCGAAACCGCACTCACTCTATAGCCGGGAGCAGGTAGTGCTCACGGAGCCCTTCGAAGTAGGGCCCTAGGTTGGCTGTGCCCTCGATCACAAACACCACGTCGGCCACCAGGCCCCCGGCGCGGGCCGGGCCCTCCGACCCGGGCACCATAACCCGACCAGCAGCCGCCACCGTCGCCTCTGCCACCCCGGGATGAGCGGAAGTGCGCCCGGGTTGCGCGCGCACCTTGCCCGGTCCGCTGGTTGCCGCGAAGGATGCTCCGGCGGCCATGTTTGTGCGGGGCACCCGGCGTGTGATGTTTTATCTCCATCCTTGTTTACACCCACAGCCTGAGAGACCCATACAGGACATAGTGAACCGCTTAGTGGACCTCATGGGGAAGACTGAATTATTGTCAGGACTATCGAGAGCAGTAAATGGAAAGCGGGACAGCCGGCCGCCATCTTTGAGAGGGGCGCCTCTTTTTTTTTTTTTTTTTTTTTTTTTTTTTTTTTTTTTTTTTTGTCTCTGGTCTTGAGGGAGGCGGGAGACCTGGTTGCTAGGCTACGCGCACGCCTCCAGTGTTTTCTAAGCTAGGGATTAAGTTTCTGGGTTCTGTTCTGGCACCGGGAGAGTGGGGGGAAGGACGCATGAAGGGCCCAATCACGTCGTCCGAGATGAGGTTACTAGGCAACGTTTTAAGGTTGCGGTCAACTTGGACGAGGGTGCAGCTGTTTTCCCTTGAAAAGAAACTGAACTCCAGCCCGAGTGGAGGTTGCTGGGCAACGCCATAGTTGTTTTCTGGAGAAGAAGCCAGGAAGTGGCCCAGAACATAAATACATTCCAAGTGCAATATTAATGTATCGTATGAAACTCTATAAAACTATCAGAGAAGGGAAAAGGAATACATTGTATAATCCCGAAAACTGGAAGTCTCTTCATTACAGCAAAAGCACAAAAGCTTAATAAAATTTGACCGACAAAGGCTCCAAAAAACAAGTTGAAAAATATACAATAAATTGGAAGTTTTGTAACATATGGATAGATAGAACTTTATCCTGCAAACACTATTACTCATCAACAACTTATAAAAATAGAATAAATTTTTTTTAAATGTGAAGAATTCTCAAGGGGCTTCCTCCCACATAAATATACACCCTAAAAAAATTTTTTTTAAATAGACTTTTTGTGTTTCCTGCAAAAAGAAATTATAAATTGGTGATGGATATTTCAGTTAAGCTGCTCTGATCATTACACATAATATACTTGTTTTGAAATGTCACACGGTAGCCCATAAATATGTACAATTGTGTCAAAATTTTTAAATGAGGGCTGGGGACATAACTCAATGGTAGACCCTTGCCTAGCATACATGAGGCCCTGGACTTGATTCACAACACCAACACCACAAAAACTCATAATAATAAAATAAATAAAGTTAAAAATACAGCCTGGTGTGGTGACCCCTGCCTGTAATTTCAGCAACAAGGGAGTCTGAGGCAGGAGGATCTCAAATTCAAGGCCAGCCTTAGCAATTTAGGGAGACACTTTCTCAAAACAAAAATGAAAAGATCTGAGATGTAACTCAGTGGTAGAGCGTCCCTAACACCAGGTTCAATTCCCAATACTGAAATAATAATAATAATAATAATAATAACAACAACAACAACAATAATAATAATGTGGTTGAATTCAGATGAAATTAGCAAGCTCAGACATTGTCCAATGGAAATTGAAGTAAAAAAAATTTTTTTTTTCTCCAATACAGGTCAGCAATATGTTTTAGGGCAAAAATGCATTCCCTTCAAACACAGCAGTACTGAAACCAGAGTTTTGAGATGAGACTAGATTTCTCGCTTTGCCAAATTCCTCTGGATCACAAATTTTGAAGAATAAAATCCACACTCACCGAAGGGAAGAGTAAACAGAGCAAGATTTATTTAATCAAGGTCGACTCCTGCCATGCTGGTGGAGGAGGGGACCTGATCACAGAAAAACCCATTTTGGTGTGTCAGCTTAGGAGTTTCTATATGGTTCTGTGTAGGGCATGCAGCAAAATGTATGTAAAACAGGTATTGAAAAGGTACCAAGGATGTCGCCTTCCTATAACTTCCATCCAGGTTTACCCTGCCTTGCCTTTCCCACCTCTAGGACAAAGGAGCTGGCTGGAGGTGTTCCCACAGGTGAGCCTCAAGGTTGATCGTGCACATGAACATGTCTGCAGGACAGCCTCCAGGGGTGGTTCCTGTGTTTGAATAAGAAAGGCTATCAGTAATAGGGATATAGCTCGGTTGGTAGGGTGCCTGCCTTGCATGCACAAGGCCTTGGGTTCCATCCCCAGCGATGCAA
The DNA here is from genome assembly GCF_902686445.1 of Sciurus carolinensis. Taxonomy (NCBI): domain Eukaryota; kingdom Metazoa; phylum Chordata; class Mammalia; order Rodentia; family Sciuridae; genus Sciurus; species Sciurus carolinensis. Next base: position 58,555,180 of record NC_062228.1, on the reverse strand, counting down.
AAGAAAAGAAAAAGAAAGAATGGTCATTGATATTTGTATTAAGCATCAAAGTATTTTGATATCAAAGCAATGTTGCCATTTCTCCCATTTATTTTATCCATTCCTTTTCTCTTTCATTTTCTTTGCAGAAATTTTTTGAAGCAAATTCCTAAAATCATGTAATTTTACCTCTACATGGTTGTCAGGCATCTTTCAGAATTTATGGACACTTTCTTGTATAGCCACTGTGCCATTACTCAGTTGTAAAATGAAATTAGAAAAATGTTATCTTGGGGCTGGGGTTGTGGCTCAGTGGTAGAGGGGTCGAGTAGCATGCATGAGGCCCTGAGTTTTATATATAATCATATATACATATATATGTATATATGTATACATATATATATATATATATATATATGCATATATAAAAAGAACACTATCTTGAGAAATACCAGGAGAAAGGGTCAGTTCTCCTCCCCTCTGTCAGCCTTTCTTCAGGAAATCTAATTAACCATGGGCTTCTACCTTTTGGATGGCAAATAACTATCTCTAGGAGTCTGACTACTCCCTTTTGAAATGTAAACACCCCTGTCAGGAGGCTTCATACACAAGGCTAGAGATTTATCTACTGGCTGTGAAAAACAGCCAGTTTCTCTTATTGCTTTTTGCTTCTGTAACCATGCTTCCCACTGGAAAGCCCCATAGAAGGCCTTCTGTCATGTAGACCAGAAATTTTATGGCACCAAATAGCCAATACATGTTGTGAAAAACTGTGGATCAGCGCTCAGAATTTGTAGTTTGTTTTCCTCTGAGCCTGCTGACGTAAAATAGTTTGGAGTTCTCTCCAAGTGCTGCTTCTCGACCAGTCTGTTTCCCACAATACCATAACACAACATCAAAACAAAATTATTTCTTAGAATCGTCTGACACTAGGTCCATAATCAAATATCCTCAATTATCTCAAAAAGTCTTTTTATAGTTGCTCTATTTGAATCAGTATCCAAATCACACACATTTAGATATTATGACTCTAACATTTCATCTAGAACTGCTTCCTCCTCTTTCATGCCAGTATAATTAAACTTTGAAATAATTTGCTACATGGCACAGATAACTTAGACAATGTCCTCTGTTTTTCCCTCTGGAAGATAAAAGAAACAAAGAAAACAAAGATGAATAACAGATACAAAGATTAAAATGGTACCTGAAATTAAAATCTACCATTACCCATAAAGAAACATTTCATTACATAAAATGAACATTCAATTGAATCAGCTGATTTTTTTTTTTTGCCATGCCTGTTAATGTATTAGATAATTTGTAAAATAAATAATTAGATATTTTAGACTGGACTTCAGCTTCTGCCATAATAATTGATGTATCATGACATGGTTTTTATGATACTGTTTTTCATAACACTCATTGTGTTTCAGTGAGGTTTCATTGGGTAGACTTCAAAAATTGCTTGCTCCCTCCCTCCCGCCCAAAAAAAAAAAAAAAAAAAAAATGGAGAACCAGAAACTCACAAAAACGTGGATCAGTTAAGAAGGGAAGGGGCTGCCTTGGTATTACCAGGTAAAAGCCTGAGGACTGCGGAATAGGAAAACTGAGTCTGGCTTCCCGGCTAGGCAATGGTCTTCCAGAGTAGTAGATCTAGTTCCAAGTTGGTAGCACCCATGGTCACATGCAGAGGCAGAGGTGAGTACTCCCCATAAGACTCAGTATCCAGTACTCACAGTCTGTTGTGAGTTCACAGTTATGGAAAACCAGCCAAGAAATGAGGACTGTAGGGGCTGAAACTGTAGCTCAGTGGTAGAGCACTTCCTAGCATGCTTGAGGCACTGAATTGGATCCTCAGCACCACTTTAAAAAAATACATATAATAAATACATAAAATAAAGGTATTGTGTCCATTTACAACTGAAAAAATATTAAAAGAAAACGAAGAGGACTGTAAATTAGAGACCAAGGAAACTATACTCCATGGAGCTAGACCTTGCTCCAAGTGAGACAAAAGGGAATGGGCCTGACCACCCCACAAACACACACCGAGGTTTCCCATCAAGTGCAAGCTGCTTTTCTGGGAACTTTACCACTGGGCCACATCCCCAGCACTGTTTATTTTTTGAGGCAGGGTCTCACTAAATTGCTGAGGACCTCACTAAGTTGCTGAAGCTGGCTTTGGACTTTCGATCCTCCTACCTCAGCCTCCAGTCTCTCTGGGTGAGCTAAGAGCTTATAATACTAATGACTGCAAAAAAAAAAAAAAAAAAAAAAAAAAAAAGACTTCAAAGTGCTGGAAATCTTAGGTTTATATTGTACCACAAAGTGCAGAAAAACAGAGGGAAAAACAGAGGACATTGTCTTAGTTATCTGTGCCATGTAGCAAATTATTTCAAAGTTCAATGTGCAGTTCAATACAATTGTTTCAAGGTTTCTGTAGACCAGGTGGTCCAGCCATGGCTTAGCTGGGTTCTGTGTTTCAGGAACTCTTCCAGGCTGTAGCTGAAGTGGTGGCCAGTGTTGCAATCATCCCTAGGCTCAAACATAACAACCCACACTCACTCACACAATTGTTGGCAGGACTCAGTTCACAGGCTATTGACCAGAAGCCAACCTTGATTCCCTATGTCTTGACTTAGAGTGGATCACAATAGGGCAGCTTGCTGCATTACAGCAAACAAGAGCACATTCAAGTAAGATAGAAGACACAGTCTTTACAAAGTCTCAGAAGTGACTTCCCATTACTTTCACTAAATTCCATTTATTTTTTATTTTATTTTATTGGGGGGGGTACTGGGATTGAATTCAGGGGCACTCAACCACTGAGCCACATCCCCAGCCCTTTTTTTTTTTTTTTTTTTGGTGGGCGTGTTTGCAGGTTTTATTTAGAGACAGGGTCTCACTGAATTGCTTAGTGCCTGGCTTTTGCTGAGGCTGGATTTAAACTTGAAATCTTTCTGCCTCAGCCTCCCAAGCTGCTGGGATTATAGATTGTGCCTGGCTCCATTTATTAAAAATGGCTTGCATTTATTAAAAATTTGTTCACAAACAAGAAAAGAGGAGAGGGGTGAATACCAGAGGGTGGAGGTCATTGAGACCCATTTTAGAAACAGTTTACTGAAGACACAATCACAAAAATCAGTCAACGGCAAGAAAATATCAAGAAGTCAGATGCAGTGACTTACATGTATAGTCCAGAGGCTGAGGCATGAGGATCTCACTTGTGAAGCCCCATCTCAAAACAAAACAAAATGGGCTGGGGATGCAGCTCAGTGGTAGGGTGCTTGCCTTGCAAATTGTGGTCCCGGATTTAATGTCCAGTATAGAAAAAATACACACACACACACACACACACACACACACACACACACACATATGTATTAGTCAAAATGCAATATTAGGAAATGAAAAATAGTTTTAAAAATTTAAAAACAGGCCAGGCATGTTGTAATTCCAGCAACTCAGGAGGCAGAGGCAGGAGGATTGCAAATTTGAGGCCAAACTGTCTCAAAATAAAAAATAATTATCTCATGTACATGTATGACTGCATGACCCATGTGATCCTGCAATATGCATAATTAGAAAAATGAAAGATTGCACTCCATTTATGTATGATCTATCAAACTGTATAAATGCATTCTACTGTCATGTACAACTAATTAGAACAAATAAAAATTAAAAAAATAAAAATAAAAAATAAGGGCTAGAGCTGTAGCTCACTGGCAGAGCACTTGCCTAGCAAGTGTAAAGCACTGGGTTTGATCCTTTGCACTGCATAAAATAAATAAATAAAATTAAAATAATTTCAAAAATTACTTTAAAAGGAGCTGGGGTTGTAGCTCAGTGGTAAGAACGCTTGCCTACTATCATGTGTGAGGCACTGGGTTCAATCCTCAGCACCACATAAAAATAAATAAATAAAATAAAAGTATTGTGTTTAAAAAAGAAAAAGAAAAAAATCCTGGGCCTATGGGAAGAAACATTTTATTTTGCAAACTAATTTTTGTTTGTGTTTCTTCTTGTAGAAGTTTGTTGCAATTTAATGCACAGGGTAAAGATCTTAACTTTCTCTTAGTTATTAAAAATCAAATCCAGAATGAAAATGAAACATTTTTAAAGAAACAAATGTTGCCTGTTGGTGCACTCCTATAATCCCAGTCACTTGGGAGGCCAAGTCAGAATGATCACAAGTTCAAGGCCAGTCTCAGCAACTTTGCAAGACCCTCGGCAATTTAGTGAGACCCTGTATCAAAATAAAAAAGAAAAAGGGCTGGGGATGTAGCTCAATGGTAGATCACCTGTGGGTTCAATTGCCAGTATCAAAAGGAGAAAAATATTATTTTAAATATATTGTATATATTTTAAATACGCTTGGATAAATGAAGGTAACTTATCACAAAGAAAGAAACGAACTGATTTAATTGCTAACTCAATGAAGATTTAATGTATCACTTCAAACACACTAAGAGGAAAGAATCTAATATATGTCAATACAGGATTGTTCAAGTCACTTTTTTACATCCATAAAATTGATTTTAAGACAAAAAAACATGAAGCACACATACTTTTTGATGAGAAAAAGCATGAAAAGTTCGGTACAATGATCACATTTGCGAAAACATGTTTGCATTGTTAATTTTTTAAATTATTTTAGGGAAAGAATTTGAGGAGTATTTTCCCATTTTACATCGTACACTATCATGTATAAATTTGTTAGGAAAGTAATGCAATTTTTATGATTCGGGAAAATAAAGAATTTCCTTTTTCTATTAACAAAAACAATCATCTCCTTCGGTGGTTACTAGGCAACGCTCTCCGGACCAAACCATCCTCAAAATTGTGTGGGGGGTGTTTTCTCGATATCGCCCAAAGGAGGGTGCTGGGACTTGGACAAACAGCCATCTTTGAGCAGGGCTGTTTACACTTTTAGAATGGAAATTAGAGCGAATGGTCGTTACTAGGCAACAGCTTGCACGGTCGCCATCTTTAAGTGGGGCACAATGTTTACCACCACGAAATGGAAATCCAGAGGGATGTGGTTGCTAGGCAACGCTTTGGCACCGTCGCCATCTTTGATCGGGGCAAAGATTTTTTTTGTTGTTTAGAATGTAAATTATAGCCTGTAGGATAGTTGCTAGGCAACACTTTGGCACTGTGACAATCTTCAAGATATTCTTTTCATTCTCCTCGTTACATAAATGAAAAATCACGTCAGAAAGGAAGTACAAAACTTTGCAAGTACAATTAGTCGCCATCTTTGTTGGGGGCATTATGACTTCCGGCTGGGGCGGAAGAGAATCTAACAAGGTTTGAGGGTCTGAGTTGGATGAAGAAGGCGGGAGTTTAGTCGGCTACATATTAGCTTCCCTCTCGCCCTCTGGCGGCTCCAGCAGCAGGCCAGTTTAGTGTGATTATTACCACCATGGTCCCAGACCGGCATTGACCGGCCCAGGGGGGTGATTGCGTGCCCGCGTCCCGGAGTACTGGGGGTTCCAAATGGGAGAGGAGGGGACAGGCGGCTCGGTGCATCTGCTGTGCCTCGCGGCCTCTAGCGGGGTCCCCCTGTTCTGCAGGAGCAGCCGCGGCGGCGCCCACGCCCGTCAGCAGGTGGGGCTTTGGACGCCTGGATCTAAATAGAAGGGAGTTAGGGTGCTTTAGACTCCAGATCTTCAAGGGAGAAGGGGCTGGGGAGATTTCCGTGTTGAGTTTAGATATCCCAGGAGGACAATAAGCCTGGCTCCCGGAAGAGGGGCTACCAGGGAATATGGAAAGGGAGGGGGCTTGGAGCTCAGACACTTGGGTATCAAGGAGGAGGGTGTGGGTTGCGCCTGTCTAATATCTCCGACTCATCCCCAGCTCCCGTTCTCTGTCATCGGCTCTCTCAATGGAGTCCATATGTTCGGGCAGAATTTGGAGGTACAACTGAGCTCTGCGAGGACCAAGGACACAACCGTGGTGTGGAAAAGCTTCCACGACAGGTCTCTAGGCGGGAGCTTGGGGCCTGGGTGATAGCCCATGTCGAAGAAGACCCCGTAGGCTTTCCAGCTATTCATACCTTTTGTTTTTATGTGGTGCTGAGGATCAAACCCAGGGCCTCACCTGTGCTAGGGGAGCACTCTACCACTCAGCCACACTGCAACCCCCCTTCCAACTAGTCATCTAGCCAGTGGGATCTTTGACAATCTAGTTACTCTTTGATTCCCGATTGGACTGAGGGAGGTTGTAGCTAAAATTCTAGGATCAATAAGCAGACTCTACTATACCTGTTGCCCTGTTTCCCAGGCCTGGACTCATTTTTCCTTCTCATCTTTGGTTCCCACAGCATCACCCTCATTGTTCTGTCATCTGAGGAGGGCACCTCCGAGCTGAGGCTGGAGAGACTACTGCAGATGGTATTTGGGGCCATGGTGAGAATCTTCAGCTCTCTTCCAATCCCAGAGCTTTGAGCTCTTAGCATCCTTCTCCCTCAGACCTAGAAGTCCAAGCTCCCAACATCTTCCTTCCCCAAAACCCAGGAATCCTAGTCTTCAGTCCCAGCTGTCAAAGTACCTGGCCCCTCTTCTCTCATACTGGAGAGTTCAGGTACTATCTCCTCTATTAGAACTGTTGTCAAGGGTTTCCTGCTCTCCTATGTGGTTCTTCTAGGTTCTTCTTGTGGGACTTGAAGAACTGACCAACATTCGCAACGTAGAGAGGTTGAAGAAGGAGTTGAGGGTGAGGCTGTAGCACATGATGGGAAGCTAAGATACCTATGCCTTGCCATTTGGGAACTATAACTCTCTGCAACCTCTGGAACAGCAAGACCCCATGGTTTTGGGGGTGGCAACTTGGTTATCTGACCTTGAAGCTAGGCCCAGCATTGTCAGTTTTCTCTGGAGGAAGTGGCAGATCTGGGACCCATCCAAGTCCAGGTTTCTCCCTTCTCCCTCTGCCAGGCCAGTTATCACCTCATTGACAGCTTCCTGGGGGACTCGGAACTCATTGGAGACCTGACCCAATGTGTAGACTGCGTGATTCCTCCAGAGGGGTCTCTCCTGCAGGTATTGGCAAGGCTATGGAAACTCCTAAATCTGTCTCTAGGCCTCTGGTTCAGTCTCATCCTCTTCCCCTGGACCATTATCCCAGCCTCCTATATTCCTGATCTCCAGTCTAGCCCCCATTGGCTCCAAAGCATCTTTATGCACTGAAAATCAGCTCTGCCCCTTCCCTGCCCACAGCTCTTCCATTTCCCTCAGGACAAACTCCCAGCCCTTCAGCCTGGTGTTTTAGACCTTGTAGAATCTGGCACCTGTCAAGCTGTTGCAAAATCCACAAACTACCTTCCCACCTGTCTTTCCAGCTCCACAAAGCCCAACAACTTTCCAGCTTCCCAATCTGGGAACATATTCTTCCTTCACCTGGTGAATTTTCACCTTTCCCAAAATACTGCTTTTGTTCATTCACCTGATGGGGCCACCTCCCCGCAGTGTGACTTTCCTCTTGTGTCTACAAGAGGTCATTAATAATGTCTACTTGGCACATAAGAGGGGTCATCAGATGTTAGCTGCTGCTGTTAAAAACATTAGCTTCCGTATGCACAGGTCAGGCTGAGCCGTTAACCAAACTTCACAGTGGGTTGTGGATTGTGACTGCACAAGAAAGAAGGTGAAGGAACTGGGGCTGAGAGAGGGTGAGACACAGCTTGGCCACTTAGCAGTCTCTGAACTGTGTATGTGGGTCTCCTTCCCCTCCTTGCACATCTAGGGTGTCCCTGCCGCCCCTGCCCTTGTCTCCTGACTCCCACTCTGGCCTCCCTTACCCAGGAAGCTCTCTCTGGGTTCGCTGAAGCCATGGGCACAGCCTTCGTCAGTCTGGTGGTGTCAGGCCGCGTGGTATCAGCGACAGAGGGATGGTGGCGGCTCGGGACACCTGAGGCCGTGCTGCTTCCCTGGTTGGTGGGGTCCCTGCCGCCACAGGCCACTCGTGACTATCCGGTGTACCTGCCCCACGGGAGTCCCACGGTAAGTAGGCAGGGCAGTAGGCGCTCTGCCCTGGGGCAGGTGCACCAGGGACGGGCTCTAGAGCGCTAGGCCCCAGGAGGTGGGAACCGCGATGGAAGGGACCCAGCTATGGTCAACCTCATCCTTGTCGCCTGCGTCAGGTCCCGCATCGGCTCCTGACGCTGACGCTGCTACCGGGTTTGGAGCTGTGTTTGCTCTGCGGTCCTCGCCCGCCCCTCAGCCAGCTGGATCCCCAGGTGAGTCAGGCCGGTCAGGCTCCCCAGCTCTACCCTCTACCTGCGCGCGGCCGCTCTTCCCTCCTGGGCCCGCCCTCTTCGCGGCGCGCACCAATCATTTTCGCCCCAGCTCTCCCACGCTCCCTTTCCCTAGTCCCTGCCTTGCCCTGAGGGTCCATCGGGCACTCCCTTCTTCCTCTCTGCCCCGCCCTACCTGACCGCTCCCCCTGCAGCTTCTGGAGCGCTGGTGGCAGCCACTGTTGGACCCGCTGCGGGCCTGCCTGCCGCTGGGCCCCCGAGGGCTGCCCGATGGCTTCCCCCTGCACACGGACATCCTAGGGTAGGGCTCGGGCAGGGAGTGGGTGGCAGCCCTCATTCCTCTTTTCTGGCCCTGACATCTCCTTTCCCCCAGACTGCTGCTCCTCCATCTGGAACTGAAACGTTGCCTCTTCACCGTGGAGCCTCTGGGGAATAAAGGTAATCGAGGAGGGCGGGTGTGGAGGGCCATGGGCCTGGGAGAGGCCCCCCATCACCGGCTCTTCTCCCTCTCAGAACCCTCCCCAGAACAGCGCAGGCGCCTCCTCCGCCATTTCTACGCCTTGGTCACTACAGCGCACTTCCCAGCAGGTGAGAGGCGTGCTGGGGGACACTAGAGAGACTGAAAGGAAAACCCAGCACAGCTGGCCATGGTTTCCCTTGAGCACCCAGCATTGACACAGGCTGGAAGGGAGGGTACCCAGGCTCCTGCCTGGCTTCTGACTTTCTTGGGTAATTCTACTAGTTAATAATAATTAACACAAGGCCTTTTCTTTTGCCAGTAATTTTTAAAAATATTTAAGCCTTTATTTTGTTCATTTATTTATATGTGGTGCTGAGAATCGAAACCAGTGCCTCACACATGCTAGGCCACTGCTCAGCCACAACTCCAGCCCCATCTTGCCAGTATTTTTAATTTAAGAACCCATTCTGTCCTCTAGGTGGGGATAACCCTGCTCTGTCATTATTCCCACATGGAAGAGCAGATTGACGCTCATCCAGTAAGGGGCAGAGCCACAGTTCAAACCCCAGTGGCCAGGCTCCCCTAACCACAGACTCCAGAAAATCCACCTACTGCTAAAAGCACAGCTTTGCCCATTCTCGGGGGTGAGGCTTCTGCAGACTCCAGGTTAGGAAGAAAAGGTGGTCACAGAACCCATGGGGGCCCCTTAGAAGACAGCATAGTCCTGAGGAGACCCAATTAATGTAGCACATCTATGCAGGGCCGTCTGAGGCCAGATCCCCCTAGCTCTGCAGCTCCACCTCCCCAGCCAGCTCCTCCATGAGGCTCCAGCTTGGGTGTCAGCCTAGCGTCTAGCATGTGGTGTCACCTGCAAGTTGCCATTTGTGTTGCCAAGAGGATTGCCTGGTGCCACACACAGGATTCCCAGGGAAACAAGAACCAAGGCTGGGCGGGAAGAGGGTAAGCTGAGGGAGAAAGCCCCTGGCCCTCTTCAGGTTACTGACTGCTGGCTGAGCTGCAAGGCCCTCTTCAGAAGGAGGTCCCAAAGCCTGTGCTGAGTCCCTCCGATTCCAGACTTGGGCCAAGGATGACTTTCAAGGTCAGCATTCTTGCTGAGCCCCACTGGTTACCTCAGCCCTCCCTGTCCTTCCCCAGAGCCAGGACCACTGGAAAAGGTGGAGGATGATGTCAGCCGGGCCCAGCTGCCACGCGCCTGCTATCTGGTGTTAGGGCCTGAGGAGCCAGGCACAGGGTTGCGACTGGTGGCTCTGCAGCTGGGGCTACGGCTGCTGCTGCTGCTGCTGGCTCCTCAGAGCCCCACCCATGGGCTGCGAAGCCTGGCCACCCACACTCTGCATGCCCTCAGCCCTCTCCTTTGAACCACCTAGGATGGGCGCCAGCACAGACATGGGGCTGTTAGCGTCTCTGTTTATTCGCTCACAATAATACACAGCCCCTGGACGGGGAGGGGAGGAAGGGCGACAATGGGGGGAGAGGAGGGGGTACCCACTTCCCTGGCCCCTCTCCCCTCTGTGCTTGGGGGGGAGGGAGGGGCTCCCCCTTGCCCCCCCAGAATGTAAACAGCAGCAGATGAACAAAAATAAAAATACAAAAGGCCAGAGGAAGGTCCCAGGCATCCCCTACCCCTGGGGTCTTCCCTGTCACCAGTGGAGGCCCCCTTACTGCCCCACCCACCACAGCTGCCTCAGTCCTAGGGGCTGCCTGGTGATGGCTACATCCCCCGGGCAGGGTCCAGGGCTCAAAACTGCTGGGCCAGCAGCTCACACAGGTGGCGGGAGACAGGCTCCTTGCTCGTGCGCAGGGTCAGCCGGTACATCTGGATGGGGACATTGGGGAAGGAGTCAGAGGAAATAGCCAAGCAAGAGGGGAGAGAGCCCAGGGAGAGGGTGACACAGGGAAGATGAGAGACAAAGAGGGAAGAAGGATAAAGGAACAAGAAAGGGTGGGGAGGACTCAAGCAGAAATCAGGGAGGGGCATGGTAGGGAAAAGCAGAGCTGGGAGGAAGTGGGGACACAGGCAGTTTCAAAGAGGGGGAAGGGATTAAAAGAGCACAGTGGGGAGGAGACAGTGCTAAATGCATCACAGGCCAGTCTGAGTCAGCCCTGGCCTCAGGCCTCCCTCAGCAGCACTCACCTGAGCCTGAGCATTGGGCTCCAGCCGAAGCAGACAGCCCACCTGTAGGGCTTTCGTCTGGATGATTCCAGCCCCCACGAAATTTTCAGGGTTGGGGTCCACATTGTCCAGGAGCGCTGAGCCAAACCCCAGAAGCTGTGCGGGGAAGTGTCCATCAGTGCCAGAGCTGTGAGCTCCCATCAAATCCCAGTCCCCCAAATATTTGTGAATGGGTATTGGTCCCACTTTACAGGTGGCAAAACAGGCTCAGGGAAGTTAAGCAGTTACTTCTTGGCAAACACGCCCCCAGCCTCTCACCTTGGCCTTGGTAACTTCAGCGTCCATGGGGTGGTTGGCTTTGAAGATTTTCTGTGCCTCCTGCAGAGGGCTGGGGGAAGGGAAAACTCAAAAGTCAGGGACCTGTCACCCCCCATGTGCTGCCCCGCCTGCCCCCACTGCTCACAGGCTCAGCTGCTTCCAACGCTGGAAGAAGTCCTGGGCCGCCATCTCCGTGGGCTGGAAGAACTTGTTGATGGTCACTGGGAGCTTTAGGGTGAGGGACTGCGGGGCGCCACCATACCTGGTGGGAGAGGGAGGGCCCCATGAGGCCCTTCACCCTTGCCCTGGAAGCCCTGTGTTCCAGGGAGCGCTGCACCCAACTCACCGGAAGCGCACTGACAACAGGGGTGGCGTCAAGAAGTCCCGCAGACACTCAATGTTGAGTACTTGCTGCACCTGCGCTCCGCCATCCACCTGTGCGGCTACACGCTTGGTCTGCACGGCCAGCTGTGTCCCCCAATGGTCAAGGAAGCCAGGGACACAGGCAGGGTGCCCTGAGGGGATCTTGGTCACAACTCCGCAATTCTGGCAGCCTGTCTATAGGCTTTTGACGGGCCCCAAGGGCAATCCTGGGCTCATCTTGCCAGACCCGCTCTAGAGCCCCTCCTAGGCAGAAACCTTGGAGCCACTTAGCTGCCTCTCTGGTCTGCAGGCCTTTATGGTGGCTCCATTATTGCTTGGGGTAGGGGCTGACTCCCTGCCCTTACAGCTGGTGACTGGGCAAACTACTTAATCTCTCTTGGCCTCATCCACAAAACGGACGTGTAAAATGTCCTCAGGAGTCAATGAAAGACTCTTTCACAGGTACTTGCCTGTCACACACAGACCATGGCAGTTGGTATAGTCATCACCTGCATTCACACCTGCCTTCACGTCGTCAACCGCATGCGAGGCTGGGTCTTAGCACCCCCACCCCCAACCCTGTGTGCTGCACAGAGCTGCCCCTGATTAATGAGTGAAGCAAAAAACCGAAAAGGTGCTCTGAGTTTGGAAGTCTGGCTCCCTGAATTTTATAGAAGTGGGAGGGGACTGGCACTGCCAGCCACCTTCCAGAGTTTTCCAACTGCTTTGATCTTCCAAAGCAGCCCTATGAGAAGGGAGAGATGGACCTGCGTTTCACAGAAGGGCTAGGGAGGCTGAGAGAGGCACAGGGACTGGGCCTAAGTCCCACAGAGAAGGCCCTGGTTGCTGAAGTTCCAAAAGTAATGTCTCGGGCTGGGGATATACCTCAGTTGGTAGAGTGCCTGCCCCACAAGCACAAGGCCCTGGGTTCAATCCCCAGCACCGCAAAAAAAAAAAAAAAAAAAAAAAAAAAAAAAAGTAATGTCTTCTGAACATCACTCATTATCATCTGTGACTGGGGGAAGAGATTCAGAGGCGCAACTTACAGATGAAGACACCAAATCTCACATGCCCAGGCTCTCACAGTACTAGGGCTGAACATGTCTGGACCTGGGTCTTGGTTTCCTAGTGGGCCAGGCCTGAGAGGATATGAGTCTGGAGGTCTCCCGGGTGGACAACGGTGGGCGAGAAGTTTTGGAACTGCACTGATGTCTTGTTGCCATAGAAGAGATACATACGGCCTGGGGTGGTGGAGAGGCAGGGTTCCGTCTGAGTTCTGACCCCATCCCCAGCCACCAGCCGAGCCAAGGTCTCCCACCAACCCAGTCCCCATAGGCCAGCGGAACACACCCAGGTTCTGCCGGAACTCAGACTTGACTCCAATTTGCAGCAGCTGGTTCTCAAATAGGACCCCATTATTCTTGCACACAAACCTGGATGGGGTGGTGGGGAGTTTAGGATGGCAGGGTGCTTGGCCTGGTCTCCCCACTTGTCCCTGTCACCCTTGCCCATCTCTCCTGGGACTCACTTATTCAGCAGTTCATCAGCTTCCGGGATGGGAGGGCCGATGTCCTCAGGACCTGGGCTGGGGGTGGGGAAAGGAATGAGACATGAAGGAAATGGGGGGCTGGAGGAAAAGGGTGCAAAACACAAGCCTGTGAAGGTCAGAACCCCAGAATTCCCATGCCTAGGTTCTCCAAAGAACCTCAGAGAACTCCAGAATCAGACCAGCAGCTGCCACCAATGCAAATGGGACCCTGGCAGATGCCTGCCCCCCGCACCAGAGGGCACCAAGTTTCACTTTCCTCCAATCCCTGCCTCTGCTGATCATCAGAAACCCCTTGATCAGTGTGCCCAGTCCCCCAACCCACCCTGGGGCCACCTGAGTCTTCCCCCAACCCAGAGGCCACCCCTTACTCAGCAGCTGGAGCTGGATCAGCCAGCAAAGCCATGGGGCTCTCAGGGGCAGGCGGCTCCAGCTCGCTGGGCCATCCAATCCCAGAGCAGACAGAGAAGACAGGCGCAGCAGGCAGCCAATCCCAGAGAGGCAGCAAGAGGGCCGAAGAGAGAGAAAGGGTGAAGGGAAGGAGAAAAGGAAGAGTAGACTAAGAAATGGTGATGGGAGAGGAGAATAAAAGGGTGGCCAGGGTGGCGCAGAGTCCAGAGTGGCCAAAGGGAGGCAGCATCCAGGCCTGGAAAGGCACCAGGGACAGGGAGAGGAGTGTGGCTAGGGGCTGAGCGGAAGAGGGGGCAGTAGCTGAGAGGGGGCAGCCCCGGGAGCTGGAGGAGGGCCTGGCGTGGCAGGCAGTACCTGAGGAAGGCCTGCTCAGGAGTGGGCCCCAGGCTGGGTTGGGCAGGCGGGCCATCAGAGAAGACGTCCACCAGGAGGTTCCCTGCACTTGCGGGAGCTGGGGGTGCCGCCGGGGGAGGGGCTGCCCGCAGCCCCAAGAGGTCAGCAGAGGGCGAAGGCGTGGACTGGAAGGGAGAGGGGCGAAGCTGAGACAAGGCGACCGCTATGACCCAGCCTCGGCCAAGAGTGTGGGCCACCCTGTGGGGCTCACCACGGTACTGGGGGTGGGCTCCACACCCCCATTGATGTCATTGCTGCTGGGGTCCCTCCGGCCATCATCCAGAGCGCTGCCGGCCCCCGGCCCCTTCTTGCGCTTCAACTTGGCCAGGATGGAGGACTCACGCTCGGGGAAGGGGGGCATCTCCTCCAGGACTGTGGCCTGCAGGTGGGACGGGCAGGTCAGGCGAGGGGCCTTTGGTCGTAGGAAAAGGAGGGCAGGTGGGAGAAGCGAAGACTCTGACCAGGACGTCCGTGCTGGCCACGGAGCTGAGGGTGAGGTACTCCACGGCACGCTGCTGCAGCTCCACGTCGGCATTGCGCAGCTGGGAGCCGGCTCTCAGCACGCCCTGGATGGTGGCCTTGGTCTCGGGGAAGAGGTTGATGAACTTGATGTAGGTGGACAGCAGCAGGGCTCGCGTGGCCACGCTGCACAGGTGGAACTTGGAGTGGAGCAGGGAGAACTGCACCGGGGGGCTGAGCGAGGGGCCGCGTCAGCAGCAGCTGGTGCCACCGCCCTGCAGAAGCCCCCTCAGGAGCTGCCTCCCGCAGGAAGCCCCTCCCCAGGGCCACAGGCTGGCCCAAGGGGCTGAGACTCCCCAGGGACAGCGGTCACTGTATCACTGTCCCAGATGCCTGGGGCTTGGGTTCTCTCTTACCCGGTCAGATGGTGGGAGTGCAAGGCCAAGAGAATTCCTGGCGACCCCATCATTATCAGCCCTGAGACTCCTAGAGCTTCCCCAGCCCTGGACCCCTCAGAAGCTCCGGTGTTCACCCCCCAGCCTGAGGCTCCCTCACCTGGAGCGGGGGTCTCCAGCAATCAGGTTCCCAAACTCCCCGAGTATGTAGCCACCAACCTTCACCATATTCTCATGACAGGCTGGGGCCTGGAGGGCCTGGAGGGAGGAGGCCAAGACAATCAGGAGAGGGTCAAGGGACTTGTGAATGCTCAGCATGCACAGACACAGGGCTAGGCCTGTTAACTGGCGGAACCTTTATAACTGTGCCACAGGTAGGACTACAGGTAGGGAGAGGCACAGAGAGGTTAAGAGACTGGCCCAAGCTCATGCAGGTAGGAAAATGGGGCAGCACTGGGCCTCCCTCCCTGGGCACAGGAAATGGGAAAGTACTAAGACTATAGGATGGGACACTACACCCTAGGCACCCACAACCATGCTCTGTGGACTCTTTATCAGGCTCAAGGAGCCATAGTCCCCGTGTCCCCTGGGTAGTCTAGAGGGCTAAAGGCATGGAACTGAGGGTACACTGCAGGAGCCAAGGTCCCACAGCCCAGCTGTCCTTGCTCAGCATCGATGTCCCATCACAGGGGTCACAGTGAAGGATGCTGACCTCAAAAACAGTCTTGGCGGCGTAGCCCTGGACATCATCCCGGTTGGTGACAATCTGCAGCACGCGGTACCACACCTCCTCGCTCACATAGTCACCAGCAATGCGGATGAGGTTAAGGATGGTGTCCACATACCAGCTGTAGTCCACGGCATACTTCTCGGCCAGGATGGCCACCTTCAGTACCTGCCGCAGGGAGGGAAGTGGGAAGGCTGGTGGGGGACAGGGCGGGAGCCAGCCTCTGGACTCACCTGGACCTTGGCTCAGCACCGCCCTCATCTGGAGACTCTGGAGTTCCAGCTCCAGCCCACTTCAGACTCACAATCTCTTCCCGGATGGCATAGTCAGCCGTCTCCAGGTACCGCAGCATCTCTGACACGATCTGCTTGGCATTGCTCCGGTCACACATGGCATACAGGAGGTCAGCTGCCCGCTGCCGAACGCTGACGTCCCGCTCCGTCTGAGGGAAGAGCAGGGCCAGGCTGGGTTCTAAGGTCCCTTGTGGAATAGGGCTGGCCACTCGAGGGCCATGGAGCCCTTGGCTTCCTGAGGTGGGTCAAGGGCCCAGGGCAAGTTTTGCAAAGCTGCACCTTGAGAGCGTTGATGACAGTGTCAATGTGGGTCTTGACAGCTTCGTGGGAGAACTCGGAGCTGGCCAGCATGCACATGCTCTCCAGGGCCAGGTAGCGCAGGTTGGTCTCTCGATGCTGCAGGAACTGGCCCAGCTGGTTACAGGCGCGCACCAGGAGGTTGGGCTCACTGTCACCACAGGCAGGGCACACATGAGGAGTGGCAGGGGAGAAACAGAGATGGGAGATGAGACAGAGGTCTTAGATTCCAGCTGATCCAGCTCACTGCTCCCACAGGATTCAGGTCTTAACTTCTGCCCACCCCTATAACCTGGACCTGACCCTCCTGAGGACTCAGATGAGCCCAGATAAACAGCAACTCTGCCACCTAGGAAGGGCCGCAGCACCAACTTCGTGGGGTAACATTTGACACCTCCATCCTCGTCTTACCAAGCCCAGCCCTCCTCCCCCAGAACCAGGGACCCAGCCCCAGTCCTCCTCCCTCAGGCCCAGCCTCCTCCCTCAGACCCAGGGTCCAGGCCCAGCCTCCTCCCTCAGACCCAGGTCCAGCCTCAGCAGCCCGGTGGATACCTGTCGTAGTGGATGATGAGGCTGATGGTCTCGAAGAGGATGGCGTTCTTAGCATTGGAGTGCTGCACCTTCTTGGACTTGGGAGGCTCCTGGGCCTTGTTGAGCACGGTCTCCAGACATTCCACCAGCCGCCCCTTCACAGCCGCATCCTCTGAGCAAACGGAGAACACAGCACACAGAGTTGGCTGCCCACTGGTCCACCTGGTGAGGCAGCAGCCCTGCCACTGCTCTTGGAGAAGCTCAGGCTGCTTCTGCAGCTCCAGGCCAGGGCCTTTGCCTCCTCAACACTTCTCAAGTCCCCAGTCCAGCAGGGGAAGGGACACAAGGCACCCCTGAGACAGAGGATCCATCCCCAGACTTGAGCTCGAGCTCTCATCTCTCTCTGACTCCGCTGGGCAAGCGGCTCCACCCCGGGGAGGCTGTTCCCTGTCCTGCAGCACTGGTGGTCATTAGGATCCTCCCAGAACTAAGAAAGCACCCCCTCCCCAGACCTTCCCGAGGAGTCATCTGTGTGCCCAGAACAAAGCACTGGCCCTCACCGCTGGCCTAGACCACTGTGTGCTCGCTCGGGGTGTGCTCCTCACTGGGGCTAGGAATTCAACAGCAGGAAAGCTCCCCAGGGCCCCCAGCTTCCCCTCTGCTCAGACAGAGGAATGCCAGCCAGAAGCCCACAGGAATACCAATCACTGACATTTCCTGAAATGTGATGTGCTATCAAGAGCACAGAATCAGGGCTGGGGAGATAGCTCAGTTGGTAGAGTGCTTGCCTTGCAAGCACTAAGGCTCTGGGTTCAATCCCCAGCACCGCGCCAAAAAAAAAAAAAAAAAAAAAAAAAAAAAAAAAAGCACAGAATCATTGTCCAGTGTTCTAGCAAGAACCATCAACCCAAATCTATCGGGAAATTTACGGGACAGAGGAACAAGTGAAAAATCACCCAAAGGGCAATCAGTCAAATCTAGAACATGGGACACCCTGTGGGACACAATTGTCCTGGTTTCTCCCAAAACAGGTCTGTGTGGCAGTGGGGATTATTAAGAGTAAAAGAAACAGTGGTAGCCGGGTGTGGTGGCACACGCCTGCTATCCCAGGGGCTCAGGAGGCTGAGGCAGGAGGATATCAAGTTCAAAGCCAGTCTCAGCAACTCAGTGAGACCCTGTTGCTAAATAAAATACAAAAAAGGGCCGGGAATGTGGCTTAGTGGTTAAGTTCCCTGAGTTCAATCCCCAGTACCAAAAAAAAAAAAAAAAAAAAGGAAGCAGTGGTAGAAGACGCCATGTTCTATGTTCTGGGTTCAATCCTCGGCACTACAGAAAGAAAGAGTAAAAGACATAATCAAGATATCCAATTTATTATGTGATAATACTGTGATATATTTGTGATAAATGTGTGTGTGTGTGTATACATTTTTTTTTTTTTTTTTTTTTTTTTTTTTTTTTGCGGTACTAGGGATCGAACCCAGGACCTTGTGCTTACAAGGCAAGCACTCTACCAACTGAGCTATCTCCCCAGCCCCCCAAATCTACTTTTGCAAATCTACTTTCATAGTTGTCCAGCAAGTGCGTGTCTGAGAGCAAAGGGGAGTACAAAGAGTGCAGAGCTCTAACGACCGCTGAGTCTGGGCAGAGTTGCCTGGTGTTTGTGACACTGTTCTCCCAAGCTATTTTTAAGTTTGAAAATTTTTCATAATAATAATGGCAAAAACTAATGTCATGCAATAAAAGGGGCAATTCTATCAGGTAGAAAGTGAGAAATCATGCTCAAACTCAATCTTAGGCCTTGCTAAGATCCCGTTTGGTGTCAACTCTGAAAGACATTATGAGGAAAATTAAGAAAACAGTAGCTTGAGGTGTGACAACTGACTTGCAGCTGTAATTGAAAATGCTCACACAGTTTAATAAAATATGCAACAAAATATTTAAAGGTAACATGGTTATTTCTACTTTTAAGTATTTCAGAAAAATAATTTGTTTTTCAGTGCCAGGGATGGAACCCAGGGCCTCACACACACCAAGCAAGAGCTCTGCCCCCGAACTCCACACCCGTTCAGAACAAAACAGAAGTGGGTGTGGAGTCAGCAAAATATGAAGTCGACCTAATGGGAGTTTTTCTGTTGGGAAACTTTTCATAACATGTTGCAAATACTTAGAAATAAACTGCAGGTAGCCCAGGGCCACCTGGTGAAAAGGATGGTAGGGGGGTTCCCCCAGCAGGGCCAGGAGCAGGGCCAGGGTTTCAATTCCTGGAACAGAGTCAGAGAAGGTGGAGACTCCACAGGGCCACAGGACAATATCCATCCCTGGCCTCAAGAGCTGGGTGGGGCCTTTGGCGTCACCTATATCATATGTTCAGTTAGTGACTGGAATGCACACGCACACAGGTACACAGACACTGACACGCTCACATGTAGTCATGCGCACAGACACACAGGCAGATCCACACAGATGCCTGGAGCACACACAGCAGCCCAGGCCTGCAGCAGGTGCTGGGTGCCAGCTGACTCAAGGGAACTGGTTCTCTGACACCGCCTATGTGCCAAGTGCCTCAGCACAGGGGTCCCACCAACTGCCCTTTGAGGCCATGTGGCTGAGACACTGAAAGCTCGGGGGTGCCCAACCAGGTACACAGGGAGGGGTGGGACTCTGCCTGGGATGGCCACGTCTCACTGCCAGACCTCAGTTGCTCTGTCTGCATATCATGGACTCCGCTCCCAGACAATTCTTCCTCTCCAGCTCTGCTGGGAAGGTGTGAATGGGCCCTGCCACACCTGGCTCACTGCCACAGCTGTTGTGGCTGTGGGCAATGGGGGAAGGTCCCCTACAAGAGACGAAAACTCCTAACAGAGCAGCCAGGAACTGTCCTCTGGCCAGTTGTGTGACCCTGGGCCAGGAGCTCCTCTCTAAGCCTTGGTTTCCTCCTCTGTAGAACAGGCCTGCTAACAGCCCCTGGCCACAGGGCTTCAGTGAGAGCCCAGCTGCAGGGACCCCGGCTAGGGCAGGGAGCACTGGGATCTGAGCTGCCCTCACCAAGTGCAGCAGCACAAGAGCTAGAGGTGTCCACCCAGCGCAGAAAGCCCGAGCAGTCCAGAGCCACAGGCAAGCGGGCGGCAGAGTTACCTGGAGGAGGGTAGCACTGCAGTAGCCGCAGGAGCTTCACAGAGAGCCAGGGCGCTGGCACAAAGTAGTAGGTGTAGTCCTGGAGGTCGGTGGAAGCCGAAGAGACGATCTGTAGGGAGGAGGCCAAAGATGGGCACAGGCGGGGGCCGGGGGCAGTGAGTGGGGGCTGTGGGCACTGTCCTCTGGAGCCAACACCACCCTTCAGGGGATGCTAAAGGTGTAATGGTTTTGCAGAGCAGGAAACGGAGTCCCTTGGGCACATGCCTAGCACAGTGGGACAGGGACAGCCCGGGTTGGCTGATTTTTTCCAAGCAATGCTGGCTTCAGTGGGACAGAAGTCTCTGCTGGTTCCCCTCCGTGGCAGTCCCCAGGCTCAGGTGCCCCAACCTTGACTCTGAGCCTCCCAGTGCCCAGGCCTCCTCTGCTAGAGCCCATGCCACACTGACACCACTCAGGGGCCATCACTGGGCCGGATACAAGGTCAGAATCGGGGAAGGTTCAGGAAGGATGTGGGGAATCACATCAAAATCATGTGACTTTTTCCTCATGGCAAACTCTTGCTCGACCCTGAAAACCCTTTCTGCAGGAAGCACCTCCGTGATGGCATGCGCCCCATCCCTGTCACTGTCTGTGCCTCCCACAGGGCCTGGCACAGAGGGGTGATGAATGAATGAAAGAAACAAGAACAGAGTGAATGAGTGGTCTGTGTCTTGTTCAAAAATCCAGGCCTTGCTGGGCACGGCGGTGCATTCCTGCAACCCCGGTGACTCAGGAGGCTGAGGCAGGAGGATCACAAGTTCTACACAAACCTCAGCTACTTAGCAAGGCCCTAAGCAACTTAGTGAGACCCTGTCTCAAAAAATATAAAAGGGTTTGGGGATGTGGCTCAGTGGTTATGTGCCCCTGGGCTCAATCCCCAGTACAAAAAAAAAAAAAAAAAAAAGAATCCAGGCCTCTTCCTATGGGCACAGGGAACACTTACTTATTTATTTAGGAAACATGTACTTCAAGCATCAATTCAGAACCACCTCCCCCAGCAAGCCCTCCTGGGTTCCCGAGCTGGTCACGTGCCTCCACTGGGTACCTACATTGCCCTGAGCTCCCTCCATGAAGACACAAACTACCCCTATGCGACAGTCTGACAGTCACCTCCCCTGCCACACACCCTCCTCCTCGCGGACAGGGAGTTCCGCGAGGTCTAACGTCTGACTCATACATGTCCCTGATGTCACCCCACAACCAGGTACACAGGAGGCCTTGGGGGTGCTCTAGGACAGATGCAAAGGTGGTGAGAGGAACAGGAGAGAGCGTAAGGGAGGCATGTGGGAGAGAAGCATGGGAAGCAAAGCCAGGAAAAGAGGAAGAGGTGGCGGGGAGGCAGCGCTGGCCTCGCTGGCCTCAGGCCCCAACCTGAGTACTCTGCCCGCAGCGCTGTGCTCAGGCACCGCACTCTAGACTCTGAGCCTCCGTACACCCAGGCCTCCCCTAGCCGAGCCTGCGCCACACTGAACTGCTATTCCCACTGAGCACAAGGAGCAACCGAGCCCCAGAGAGGCATCCACTTTGCCCAGGACCACACGGCCAAGAAGTGGCCAAACCAGTCTGCACCTGGATCATCAGGGCCTGAGCTTGTGACCACAGGGCTGGGCTGCCTGTCAGGGAGGCAGGGGAACCAGAGAGGTGTCAGAGGCACAGGACCTGCTGCCAGCAGAGACCACACCTACCCGGCTCAGGCGGGACACGGCCAGGGAGATGCAAGTCTTGAAGTCGTCAGGGTTCTTCTTGCAGAGGCAGGTGATGAGGCTGACAGCAGCGGTGACAACGCCCTGTAGACAGGGGAAGGGGGCAGGTCAGGGTCAGGCTGCAGTCCCTGCAGAGGACCAAAGGGTAGTGGCTCCAGAGCAGGGTGGCAGTGTGGACATCAGGAGGATGAGTGGGGCAGGGGCCGGGGTGTGCACACCTGTCGCTATATGGGTGTTTTGGGGGGTAAGAAGGCTATGGGGCGTCAGGGCCCTAGCCAACACAGACCCCAGGGTCTCTCTGAGGAGCCTAAGGGCTGGAGACCAGGAAGGGGACGGGAGGACTGGGGTCTCTGTTGGCCAGACAAGAAATAGCGGTTGCTGGAAATCTCTGGGAGTCAGAAAGAGGCTAAAATTTTCTGAGGGGTTGGGTCCGGGAGGGATGCTGGGTGACGGGGGTACAGGACATGATCCCTGGGTAGTCGGGGGTTGTCGGGGATAGAGGTGAGAGGGTTTCTGAACAGTTGGGCAGGTTGTGTGTATTAGGGATACCAGATCAGGGTCTCCAGGTGCCTGGGTGAAGATCAGGAAAGAGGTGGGGGCTCAGGCACCCAGGTGGCCTTGGAACAGAGGGGGCCTCAGGGCAGCTGGGTGGGGGCGGGTCTTGGGGTGGTAGCCAGGGCCTCACCATGTGCTGATCATTGAGCAAGTGCACCACGCGAGCCGTCCACTCGCCCATGGGCACCAGGTCTGGCGAGGCCTTGTAGAGCCGCAGCAAACACAGGGCCGCACTCTGCTTCACACTGTCCATGCTGTCCCTGTGGGGACACAGCACAAGGCAGGCGGGAGACCATCAGTGCAACCTGGGCTCCACACACTCCTCTCCTGCTCCTCCCAGGAGGCTGCCGATGGCTAGCCAGAGACGCAGGAAGCCAGGCAGATGGGGTCCAGCCTGGGGCTGCCCTCGCGGGGACTCAGTTTCTCTATCTGCAAGGTGGAGTCCCTGGCAGGACTAAGCAGTGTCCAGCCTGACTCAGCACCTTCTGCCATTCACCACACACTTCCTGAGCACACGCAGAGGCACGGGCACTGCTGCGGGCCCTGTGGGGCCACATCAGTGCGAATGTCTGTCCTAATGCTTCCCTCTGCAGGTGGCCCGCTCCACCTAGACACTGCTGGGATTCTGACTGCTGCAGAGCAAACCAAGGCAAGTGGGAGCACAAAGCACAGGAGCTAAGACAACAGAGGTACAGAAAAGCAAGTC
Source organism: Sciurus carolinensis (assembly GCF_902686445.1). Classification (NCBI taxonomy): domain Eukaryota; kingdom Metazoa; phylum Chordata; class Mammalia; order Rodentia; family Sciuridae; genus Sciurus; species Sciurus carolinensis. Next base: position 58,532,479 of record NC_062228.1, on the reverse strand, counting down.
AATGCAGAGAGACAGAAACGTTTCTGCAGCACATAGTGGCGCACACTGGTAATCCCAGTCACTGAGGAGGCTGAGGGGGAGGGTCACAGGTGCTAGGCCAGCCTGAGCAACTCAGCAAACCCTGTCTCCAAAGAAGCTCAAAGGGCTGGGGGTGTAGCTCAGTGGAAGAGTGCCCTGGCTTCAATCCCCCTGCGGCAGGCAGAGGTCTGTGTGTAAGGGGAGAAGCAGGGGGGCCTGAGGCTGCAACCAGCGAGTGACAGCGGGAGAGAGAGCCAAGACCACTGGGCAGTGACATGAGCTGCTGGGATGGTGAGCAGAGAAGCAATGGGGCGCCAGCTTGACAGCAGCCAGTTACCCAGAGCCCTCCCGACGAATGGGGCGCTACCCTTACATGGACTAACTTGTTTATTTCACCTTCACAGTAAACTAAGAAATAAGTACTATCGTCCAGTGTGCATCCCCAGATCTGATGTCTGTTTTCCAAGGGTCCCTCTGGCTGCCGTGTGGAGAAGAGACCTGAGAGGCAAGAGCAGAAGCAGGTGGCAGGAGGAGGGCACACCGTCTGTGCAGGGAGTCACTGTGCAGAGGCATGGCACCACGCTGGCTGTCTGCCTTCTGACCCAAGGGATATGTGTGGTAAGTGGTGGAAACACTATGTGGGTGTGGGGGGCCCAGGCAACAAGGCAGGCCTTGAAGGGAACCCAAGTTCAACACTCGAAGGGCACAGACTCGAAGGGTGGGTGCCGAGTGGGTAGGTGGCACTGGAATCCAGAGGAGCCAGGGAGGGTGCCCACGCTGTGTGACATCCACAAGTCCCTTTCTCTCTCTGAGCCTCCATATCGTCCTCTAAAATGTGGGCCTCTGTTCCTGTTGCCCTCCTATAAAATGCTGCATCGAGTTGAATAATGGCCTCCAAAGGTGCCACCTACTAATCCCTAGCACCTGTGAATATGCTCCCTCACATTCAGAAAGGGGCTGAGATGTGGCTCAGTGGCAGAGTGCTTGTCTCCCACACACGGGGCCTGAGTTTCATCCCCAGCACTGCGAAAAATAAATAAATAGCTGGGTGCAGAGGAACACTCCTGTAACCCCAGCAACTCAGGAGTCGCAGGATGATCACAAGTTCAAAGCCAGCTTTGGCAACTTAGCAAGGCCCTAAGCAACTCAGTGAGACTCTGTCTTAAAATAATACGGGCTGAGCACGTGGCTCAGTGCTAACGCACTCTTGGGTTCAATTCCAAGTATCAAATCAATAAATAAATGGGGATGGATGGGTGAATGGACAGGGGACTCAGAAGATGTGACTAAGAACTGTGAGATAGGGAGGGGATTCTGGATTCTCCGGGTGGGCCCAGTGTCATCAGGATCCTTATAAGAGGGGAGATGAGGGTCTGGGTCAAAGAGAGACAAACGTGAGGATGGAAGCAGGGGGCAAATAGAGGAGCTGCCACTGCTGGCTCTTTCGAGGGTTCTGGGGACCAAGTCAGGGCTTTGCTCATGCCAGGTGAGTACTCTACCTCTGAGCTACACCCTGGCCCTCTGCGGTTGGCTTTAAAGATGGAGGAAGGGGACACAAGCCACGGAATTAGGCAGCCTCTGCAAGCTGGAAAAGGCAGGGAACAGATTTTCCCCTGGAGCCTCAGGAAGGACCAGCCCTGCCCTCAGGTTGCTTTCAGTTCAGGGAGATGCAGACTTTGTACTTGACCAGTGGAACCCTGAGAGAGTCAGCATGACTTAAGCCACCACAATTTGTTAAGGGCCAAGGAAATTAACAGGCCCTTGTTTGTTCAACACCGAGCCTGGTAGCCCACAGGGTCCCACCTCAGAGGCTTACTCTGTGTCGGACTATTACCCAGTTCTGAGCAAGAATATGATGCTGTTCCAAAAGGCCCTCCAAGGTTCTGGGGTCAGACATACCTGCTGGACGTTCTGGCTATGGCACGTGATCCTGAGGAAACCACAGACTCTGTGATGGGCAGCAGGTCCCCTCAGCAGGGCAATGAGGGCTCTCTAGGGACTGAGGGTGAAGGGGTGACTGTGTTGAGGAAGCTGGTGTGGCCTCAAGCACAGAGGAGGTGCGCTGGCCTCTGGGGCCTTTGGTTAAACGTTTCCCAGAGGGCTGGGGCTATAGCTCAGTTGGTAGAGTGCTTGCCTCACATGCACAAGGCCTGGGTTCAATCTCCAGACCACACTGACAAACACAAAATAAACCCAAAACAAAACAAAAAAGGATTTCCCAGAAAGGACCCAATAGGGGGCGAAGGCACGAGGCAGAGTCCTAGAAGAGGAGCAGACCCGAGCCAAAGGCCGGTGCAGAGTTGCTTCCCTGGATGTGCAGGAGAATGCAGTGCAGCAGCGTGGCCAGCAACACCTCTGCCAGGCACCCATCAGCAAGGCCGGGGAGATGTACCCTCGAGTCTAGAGCCAAGGGTGGCCACAGGACTGGCCCTCTGAGGAGCTGGGCCACCTCTGGTAAGGGCCCCCACCCTGAGTCACTGGGTTAAAACTAGAAGCCAGTTGGAGGTGTGTCTTGGACACCGTGGTCAGTGGTGCTTCTGCCACAGACCTGGCTCCACCCCAGTGCTCACTCTGGAACTCTGCTCCAAGTGCTTCCCTGTGTTAACCGTGGCCTCCAAGGACGCAGGTCCTGTTATCTTTGCCATTTACGGGTCAGGACGTAAATGCAGTTGAAAGCAAAAGCAGTAAGAGCTATTCATCACCACAGCACTGCTTAGATCAAGTTTCCACCCAGGGATATGGAGCCAGGTGTTAGACAAAACCTGGGGCATTAGACCCGAGTACAGGGGCACATGGAAGGCAGGGCGGGGGAGCAAGAGATTACGTGAGGGATTGAGGGAGAACGCAGTTCACTGTTTTCCCTTTCCAAAAAGGTGTTGATACCAAATACCAGCAATTCCCCTCGTAGGCACTGACACAGAGAACAGAAGACAAAGGGGACACAGAGGAGTGCATCATCTACAAGAACCAAATGTGCCACCTCTGATGCACAGATAAGAAAATGTGCTCCACCTTTGCCATGGAATAATACTAGGCCAGCAAAAGGAATGGAGTGCTGGGACAGGTGCCACCTGCATGTGAAGCACATGATGCAGAGAGGAAGAAGACAGGCTGGTGGTCGCCAGGAGCTCGGGGGATCGGCAGACAGGGTATGTATGACCACCAAAAGGTAAGGGGTCTCTTTGAGGGGGTGAGAAAAATGTTCTGGAATTTGATAGTTGTTAATTATACACACTGAAATAGTGAATTTTGTCTCAACTCCTAGTTCTTCCACACCCCGGGTGCTGCAAAGCCAAGCTTCCGGTGCTCAGAGGCCAGTGGAGAGCCAGGCAACCCCATCCTAGCCCTGTGACCCTGGCAGGGCACTGCCTCTAGGTGTCCACTGCCTTGTGGGAGGGAGACAGGCCTGCCCATGCTCACACTGGCCGCTGCCCTCTTCAGGGTGGCAGGTGACCTGCTATTGACTGCCTGTCCTTATCTTCTGAAACTGTCAGTGGCATCTGCCACCAACCACTCCCTCCCCCATCAAGCTCCCAGGGGCCTTTCACCGCCCCTGCCTCCGCTTCCTCTCCACCCCAGGGCTCGGCCTCCAGGCTGCCTCTTTTCCCTGTTCACCTCCCTCCCAAGGGACTTCATTCAGGCTGTGGCTTTAACTGTCATCTATTCCTATGTGCCCAATGCAGTAGCCCACAGTCACGTGTCACTTGGAGCGCTTGAACTGAGGTGAATTCAAAAGGAGACAGGACGTGTGTGCACACTACACGCCAGATTTCAAAGACCAAGCACTGAAACAGGATGCCAGGAAAAGAGCTCAAGAATAATTTTTGTGTTGATTCAGTGTCAAACAACATTTTGGATGGATGAGGTTAAACTGAAGCGTTAAAGAGCTGGGGAACGTTAAGGCGCTGGTGGATGGCACTCGGTGTCCCCTCTGGCCCTGACTCCTCAGGCTCCAGCAGCCCGCGGACTCTCAGAGGCCCAGCCTGACACGGCCCCAGCCGGCCACCCATGCCTGCTCCCTGCTCCCAGCTCCGAGCTCCTCCCCTCCTGGCCAGGCTCTCCCCAGTCTCCCTCCTAGTGCGGGTCTACTATCACCCACCCTCCGACTCACCCTCCCTCCTCTCCTCATACACGGAAGCCATTCTGTCTGCTCTAGAGCTCGCCCCTCTCGCTCCACTGCTTCAAGGCTGGTCCACACCGCCCAGCTCCAACACACCTCGGTGCGTGGCTGTCTCCTGCTTCCCCCACACACCCGCTGGGCTTCTATCACTTCCTGGGTTATTGGAATCTGGGGATCAGCCTCTTTCATTGATTCTGAAGTAGTCTTGGCCATTATCTCTTCTGCCACAGTCTTCTCATCCCAGAATTCCACATAGCAATATGTCTTCTAGGACTCTTTTTGGTGGCTGGGGACTGATCCCAAGAGAGTTTTACCTGAGTTACATCCCTAGTCCTTTTTTACTTTTTTTTATTTTGAGGCAGAGTCTCACTAAGTGGCTGAGGGTGTCAAAAGTTGTTGAGGCTGACCTTGAGCTTGCAATCCTCTGCCTCAGCCTCCCCTATTGGTGAAATGACAGGTAGGCACCACCATGGCCAGCTATCTTCTATGACTCTTTTTATTTATTTTTTATAACTTTATTCTATTTTTTATTTATATTTTTATGTGGTGCTGAGAATCAAACCCAGTGCCTCGCACATGCTAGGTAAGCACTCTACCGCTTTACCACTCAGCTACATCCCTAGCCCAACCTCTCTCTCTCTCTCTCTCTGTTTGCTTGTGTGGGGGGTACTAGCAATTGAATCTAGCACTGTACCACTAAGCTACATCCAATCTTTTTTATTTTATTTTGAGACAGGGTCATGCTAAATTGCTGAGACTGGCCCCAAATTTACGATCCTGCTGCCTCAGCCTCCCAAGTCACTGGGATTATAGACATGCACCACCACCCAGCTCCAATTTCTTTTTTAAAAATCTCCTAGATGCAATTTCAGCTAGGTGCATTTGCACACACCTGTGATCTCAGCAACTTGGGGGACTAAGGCAAGAGGATCACAAATTCAAGGTTAGCTAAGCAAATTGGCAAAACTCTCAGCTACTAAGTGAGACCTTGTCTCAAAATAAAAGAACTGAGGATGTAGCTCAATAGAGTGCCCCTGAATGCAATCCCCAGTACATAAAATAAATCTCCATCTCTTGGTTTTTCTGGGCTATATTCTGATTATTTCCCTTAGTTTTACTGTCTGTTCACTAATTCTTGCTTTGACTACATCTGCTCTGCTGTTAAACTGATCACTTATTTTGTAAAATTTTAATTACATTTTTCATTTCTTTTTCAATCTGCTTTGTACTTTGTCACGCAAACTCTCTTTACCACTGAGCTACAACCCAACCTTGTTCTCTTAACTTCTTGGAACACATTAAACATTTATTTTCTTTTCTGGTATTATTTTCTAGTTCTATTTGTAGTAGTTCTCCTTCACAGTGTCTTGTGTTTAGTGCTCTTTGAATGTGAGCTACTCATGTAACACTGAACTTCATCTGTGGAAATCCTGGAGGCCTGGCTTGAAAATAGGATCACTTTAAACTGAAGATTAACTAAGGGATGTTTGGACTACCAAGGTCACGTAAAATCAGGCTAAAAGTCAGTCTCAGGGATGTTCTGGGCCAAAGTTTGTGACAGATAATTCTGCATAGTGTCCCCAAGAGGATTTATTTCTAGGTCACTCTCACTTTGAAGTGTGGCCTTCTAGAGTCTTCCCTTGGACAAGCTTGGTTTGGGAGGCTCTTGGGTCCAGCAAAATCTGGTTTTTGTACTCTGTTCATCAGCCTGTGTGCTGGGTCTTGTGTGTCCCTTATTTTCTGGCTAGTTCACAGATCTATTAAAGAATATTTTCTTCTGGGTGCGATGGCACATGCAACCCCAGCAACTCCAGTGGCTGAAGCAGGTGGTCCACAAGTTTGAGACCAGTCTCAGCAACTTAGGAAGGCCCTAAGCAACTTAGTGAGCCCCTGTCCTTTTTTTTTTTTTTTTTTTTAAAGGAGGTCTGGGGTTGTGGCTCAGAAGCTCAATGGTAGAGTGTTTGCCTCACATGTGTAAGGCACTGGGTCCGATTATCAGCACTGCATATAAATAAATGAATAAATAAACATAAAGGTCCATCAATAATTTTAAAAAATATATTAAAAAAAAAAAGGTTGTGGATATAGCTCAGTGGTAAAGCACATCTGGGTTCATTCCCCTGTATCCCCACAAAAAGTGGTGGCTGAGAATGTAGCTTAGAGACAGAATATTCCTGGGTTCAATCCCCAGTACTGCAAAAGGGGAGACTATATATATATATATACCACTTCCTCTGGGAAGCCCTCCTTGATCCCCATTAAACACACTTATAGGGCCCTGCGCCCTACAGTTTTGAGAGATGAATTCCACATTTCATTCTGCAATGTTTTCACCAATGTTCATCTTCACTCTGGTCTGTGAACACTGGGAGAGCAGTGACCGTGTTCCGGTCATGTTGATATCACCACCCATCAGCATGGTACCTGGCACATAGTAGGTGCTTAATAAATGTTTCTTCAATAAATGGAGAAGCAGCAGGAGCAAGGTTATCACCACTTTTATACTAGATGCTAAAGGTCCATATAATAGACACAAAGCCCAGTGATTCTGTGGCTCACTCCTCCCATCAGCTCGGTGAGAGGAGAGGTAATCAAAAGGCTGCTGCTGGAACCTCTGAGGTTCTAGCCTAGCAGTGGCCCCACAGCCTGGCTGGGAGACCTGATAGGGAACACAACTTCCCTGGCTGCACCTCACCGCCCCAGCCCTCTTCCCCTGTTGGTCCTCAGGGCCTCACCCAGCTACCAGGATGCGGGGGATGTCCGCAGCGAAGGCCTCGCCCATCTCACGACTGCCCACGTTGGCGATGCAGTGCAGGGCCAGGCACATGAAGGTGGGGTTGCGGCTCGCCAGGTCATTCTTGATGGCGTTGTTGATGAGCCGGATCAGCTCAGAGTTTGAGTTCACCAGCACAGAGATGAACAGGTAACCCTGGGTGAAGAAGAAGGTGCAAGGCTGTGACCAAGTGGCCTTTTGGGGCTCCAGGTCAACCCTTGGACCCTGGAGCTGTACTTCCAGTCCCTCCTCCCTCAGACCCAGGGGTCCAGACCACTGCCCTCCTCCCCAGACTCACTATCTGCTTCTCTGTGTACTTATTGGAGCTAAGCAGGTTCACAGCCTCCATGTGTCCGAAGTCAATGTCATGGCCAAGCAGGAAGATGAAGAGCAATTTACACACATATTTTTTCTTACTGTAGCCATCCAAGGCCTTGTCCCCTGGGGCAGAGGAAGGAGAAAAGAGAGCTAACAGTGAGGAACATATGACAAGTCCCCAGACCCTCAGCTCCCAGCTCCTTCCTCCCTTACAGCCAGGGGTCTGGGCTCCCAGTCTACCTTTGAACTTGGAGCGGATGTTGGCCAGTTCCTTGTTGATCCTCTTAATCTCTGCCTCTTTGCTCTTACCTGGGAGAGGACAAGGAAGGTGGTGAGGACTTGTCTTGCTTGTGGGCTATAAGGATCAATTCTCTGCCCCGGGTCCTCTCCAGGTCACAAGTTTGGAGAGAAGAGCGCCTGGCACCCTGCTGGGTGGCTGACCTCCACCCTTTCCTCCCGCGGTAGCCACCGCTCAATGGGGCTCCCTGGTTGGCCTCTCAGGTTCTGAGTGCTCCATCAAGGGAGCTGCCCTTACTGCTAGCACTCATCTGTCCCAGAGTGACACTCAACAGATGCATGACTGAGAGGTCAGCCACCCTGCAGCTGTCCCTCAGTCCTGAATCAGAGGGGCCTCTTGGAGGAAGACTGAAGTGGGGCTTGTGGGAGCTTCTCTGGGAGTTGGGAGTGGGGTGAGGCAGAATTTCTAGAGAAGGATGGCACATGTGCCCACTCACTCTTCCATTCATTCATTTACACCTGAGCCACTTGGGGGCCAGGCCACGTGCTGAGGGATGTGGGTAGCCTGGATGTGGGTCAGAGCAGGTCTCTGTCCTTTAGATAACCAGAGATTTATAAAGCACCTGCTCATTAAAATGCTAAAATATGAAGCTGGGGTGTAGCTCAGTGGTAGAGTGCTGGCCTAGCATGAGCCAAACCCTGAGTTCAACCTCCAGCACTGCAAAAAATAAAAATAAAAATAGATAGTTACAATATTAACACATTGAAATAATATTTTAGATGCACTAGGTTACAGAAACATAGTATTAAAGTTAATTTTGCCCACTTCATTTTAATGAAGAAACACACAGCTACTGGGGAGCCACACAGGTCATGACTATCTGCATCTGCCTGTCTCCCAGGCCAGCCTCAAGGGCAGCAGCTCCATGTGCCAAGGGGCAGTAAAGTCCATCAAAAGGTGAATGATGAGCAGGGCTCAGTGGCGCATGCCTGTAATCCCAGCGGCTTGGAAGGCTGAGGCAGGCAGATGGCGAGTTCAAAGCCAGCTTCAGCAACAGCAAGGCACTAAACAACTTGGTGAGAACCTGTCTCTAAATAAAATACAAAATAGGGCTGGGGATATGATTCAGTGGTGGAGTGTCCCTGAGTTCAATCCCTGGTGCCAAGAAAAAAAAAAAGCTGGGGATGTAACTCTGTGGTAAAGCACCACTGGATTCAATCCCCAGTACCAAAAAAGAAAAAAGCTGTGAATGATGGGTCTTGGGAAGTACAGGGTGGTGATCTGCCCCTAAGAAAGGGTGGATGGTAGGGACCAGGGTGAGGGGTCGCTGGGGCCAATCGATAAAGCCTTTACTTCACCATGAGTTCCACGCGGCCTATGTCACCTCAGAGGCCACCTGATCCTTGTAATTTATTAATTATAAGTTTCCTGTAGTTTCTTGGGCCAAGCTGGAACAGGATGATGCCAGGAGCCCCAGGTCTAGGCACACTGGCAGGACCCTGGGCAGTCCTGGCCTAGTGGGGGACAGGCACGCAATGTGTCAGTTACACCTAAGTAGGAAGTACAGGGACAGGGACAGAAGCTGCCCAGGTACTGCCTGGGGCCTGGGTGGAGGCTTCCAGGGGAGGGACATTTGAGGAGAACCTTCAAAGACAAGGAGGGCTCAGAAGCAGCTCACCAGAGGGGCATGGGACACATCCTGGGGAGGGAATGCCAACAAGGGTGGCCAGGGTCAGCAGCACATCCCTTGGGGCAAGACAGAGGCGGTGACAAGGGCAGGCTCTGGTCTACTCCTGCTTCATGTATGCCCACACGGTCACTTTGATGGTTTGCCTGAAAATTATTCTGTAGGGGTAAGAAAATCCACATCTTTGGCAGACGGATTGCACATCATTCAGAAGATGCTTAAATTCTGCCACCTGAAGAGGGACACTGGAACAGCAGCGAGTTTCCCAGGTTAACCCTGGAAAACTCTGACCTGTGTTGAAACTGCTTTAAAAAGCTTCGCAAGAAGCAAAAGGCCCTGGGTTCGATCCCCAGCACCCAAAAAAAAAAAAAAAAAAAAAAAACAAAAAAAAACAAAAAAAAAAGCTTCGCAAGGACTGGGACGGCAGCTCAGAGGGATAGCACTCCCCCAGCATGCACAGGCCCTGGGTTCCATGCCAGAACCATGAAATAAAACGAAAAATCAAAAGAAACACTTGGGCTGGGGCTGGGGCTCAGTGGTAGAGCGCTTGCCTAGCATGTGTGAGGCATTGGGCTCGATTCTCAGCACTGCATATAAATAAATGAATAAAGGTCCATCAACAACTAAAAAAAAATAGATATATAAATTCTTTAAGTATTAAGTTACATCTAATTAAAATGGGTTTATGTACATATCTACAAATATGTACATGTACATTTAGTCTTTTAATATTCCTTAAGCAATGCATTTTAAAGAAATTCTTTAGTGGTCCTCCAGGACCACAGGGGATTGGTTCGAGGACTCCCTCAGATACCAAAACTCAGGGATTTGCAAGTCCCTAACATAATGGTGTATACCTTATGTCATCTCCAGGGTGACTTAGAATCCTCAATACAATGTAAATACTATAAAACAGATCTAACAGTATATTGTTTAGGGAATAATGACAAGAAAAAAGGCTGAACCTATTCAGTACGGAGCAATTTTTTTTTTCAAATATTTTTGGTCTGCAGCTGGCTGAATCCAGATGCAAAACCCATGAATAGAGAGGGCCATCTAAATATATGAGTATGTGTGCGCGTGTGTGTATGATTTCCTTTAAATAGTCTTTAAATCGCCCACATCTATTTGATACCGTCTTCTGCATAACTGAAAGACTTTGCTGTGAAAAATACCTTAGAGGAAACGAAAGCACCAACCAGATCTCCCAAAGAGAAGATGTGGCCTCCATAGAGCTAGGGGCCCAGGACCAGTGTGCTGGGGCTGTGAGAGTGACGCATGGCGGGAAGGGGCTGCAAACAGCTGTCAGGGACTAGGCTAATGGCAAGGAAGACTGCCCGGCACCCAGGGCCAGCCAGCGACAGGGAATGAGCTTGCCCTCACAGGCGGCATGCAAACATGTCAGGGAGACTTAAAGGGATTCTCTCATTCACTGAGAGATTTCAGGATTTTTTCCTTTTGGTACTGGGAACTGAACCCAGGGGCACTTAACCACTGAGTAACATCCCCAGCCCTTTTTTATATTTTACTTAGAGACAGGGTCTCGTTTAATTCCTGAGACTGGCTTTGAACTTGTGATCCTCCTGCCTCAGCCTCCCAAGCTGCTGGGTCACAAAGAGGTTTCTTGGTGGGCCCTGGACTGGAGGAGAGGCTGACGGGAACAACGGTGAATGTTTTGAGGCAAAAACAATGGAGGCCGGGAGGCAGGAATCAAGCTAGGGGACGAAGCTTCCTGGTACACAGCTCCCAGGCTTTGAGGATCAGAAGGTGAGGCTGGAATGGACCCACATGTGAGGTGTGCTCTGCGCAGGAGGACCAGCATGTACAGTAGCCTGGAGGCACGAGAGGGGAGGGGTGGGAGGTCAGGAAGCATAACAGTCAAGCCATCGGGCTGATGGAGTGAGGGCGGAAGGGGCGCGAGAGGCAGGGCAGACCACGCAAGCCTCTGCTCTTCCTGAGGGTGCTGGGGAACCACAGGAGGAGCCAGCCTCTCTTGTGCCTGCGGCTGTGGCTGTTGCTGTGATGGACGTGCAACAGCAAGGAGGACACCCTGTTGCCACGGGCCGGAGAGGGCAGAGCTGAGGGAGCTGCTGGCTGGGGCTCCTGGTCAGGGGAGATAAAGCCTTCCCAAGCGCATGAGCCGCAGCATCTGAGGCATCAGGGCGGGACTGTTGCTACCACTGAAGACATCCTGACAAAGCTGGCCCCTGCCCTGGAGGAACCACTGTGCTCTGAAGGAGGAAACCCAGGCACCCAGCAGCACAGCTCCGCGAAGCCCAAGAGGTCTTCAAACTCCGCACCTGCCCGCCTGCCGGGACCTCGACTCCACGTGTGACCTGCATCAACCTCAGGGCCCTGGGCTCTGGGAGACCTTGGACCCTAGACCATGGTGATGCCCAGAACATTTTGGCCTTTCCACCCCCAAAATGGAAGCCACCAACACCATGTGGCCACTGGGCACCTGAAACGTGGCTAGTGCAACCAAGGGACTCAATTCCTCATTTTATTTCGTTTTAGTTTATTAAAAACTGATTCTAAATTTGGTGACTGAAAAAGTATGTCTAGAACCACCTGGGTATTTTGTGAATCTACATTTTCAACTACACTTTTTAAGAAATCTTAATCCAGAGCAAATGATTGTTAAAATTAGAGATCCCCAACTGAGATTCGCAGTGAGTATGAAATACACATTAGATTTTGAAGACTTAGTGTAAGAAGGGAACATAAACCATGATTAAGAAATCTAGGGCTGGGTGAAGCTCAGTGGTACTGTCCTTGCTTAGCATGTACGAGGTCCAGGGTTTGATCCCCAGCCCAGCTACTAATAATAATAATAGTAATAATAATAATAATAATAAAAACTAATAAACTAGGGATGTAGCTCAGTGGTAGAGTGCTTGTCTAGCATACGTTAGGCCCTGAGTTCAATCCTCAGTACTGCAAAAAAATTAAAATAAAATAAATTGATCCCATATTGAAACAACATTGGGAGAAACAAAACGTATTAAAATTAATCTCACTGGCTGTTTTGCTTTTCAAATGTGGTAAGAAAATCTAAACCTACATGTGGCTTGCATTAGGCTGGATTACACACTGCTCACATTATCGACAAAGTCGCCATCCCTGAGTGAGGAAAATACATTCTCCTTAATCAAGGCCACACCCTGCCAGTGCCCGCCAAAGTCACCCAGACCCTGCCTAAGCCAAGGTCCAGAGCAGGAAGGTGCCCAGGGTGCTGATTTGCAAACCCTTCCCTCCTGGACATGGACACCGGCGCCCTGAAGCAGGGATGTATGTGACTGCCTCTGTCCTGGCATGTCCTCAGGGTCTACAGCTGCTTGGCACAGGCGAGGCGTGGAACGCGGATCTGTGGGCTGGGGCCATGAGACAACACCCAGATGGGGGTGGGGTTGGGGCTGGGGATCAGGCTTAGAACTCTCTAGTTCCTTGAAGTGCAGACCTGGGGTTGGATTATCCCAAAGGCTCACTAATGCCAGAGCACCACCAGAGTGGCACTTAGTCATCCTTCTGCTCTCTCCACAGCAGCCAGGGGGAACCTGTGGAAACTTGAGTGAGACCTTATGCCTTCCACACTCCAAACCCCTCTCCAGGGCTCCCAGGGGACTCAATATGAAAGTAAAGTCCCCTCCATGGCTCATAAGGGTCTGTACCATCTGCACTGGTCCCTCTGCGGCTAAAGTCCTATCCTCGTTCCATATAGCTGTAGTCACTGCTGCCACCACTGCCTCTTTCTCCTTATCCCAGCTCCTTCTATACTCCAGGCAAAATCCAGCCTCAGGGCCTTTGCACAGGTTGTTCCCTCCAGCTTTATGCATGCCTCATTCACCTACCAAATTGATTCCTGGCTTTGACACCACCTTTTCAACCAGACTCTGACTAGCCTAGATAGAGCACAGTCCCCAACCCCAGCCCTGCTCCTTGCTTAGTTCCTTCCCAACTCCTATTGCTACCTATCTGGACACCTAACGTAGTGACTTGTATACTTGTCCGCCTCTGTCCTTGAGTGTGAGCACCACCAGGCAGGGGCTTCTGTTGCTGGAGCCCCATCCCCTCAAACAGTGCCTGGCACTCAATGCAGGCTGGTTCTTGAAGCCTCTGAGGACCAGGACCTGCAGAGGGCAGAACTTGGGACCCAGGAGGGGATGAGCTCCAGGGTCTGCGGAAGATGTCATAACACAGTGAATCACAGTGGGTCCATTTGATGGAGGAGCTCAGGACATGATGGCAGTCAGCACTCCACTCCTTGTCACTTGCTCAGCAAACTTCCCCATGTTCTTCCTGAGCCAGACTCTGCTCTGAGGGAAAGTGGGGGCCTGAAGAGGAGGCGGCCCTGGCCCCGAGTAGCTGTTGATAAAAGACTTCAGCTGGATTCCCACTCAAGGCAGGACAAGGGCCACACCCTCAGGCTGGGCCTAGCCTCAGTCTCTCCCTCTTATCAGCAGACTGTGTCTTCCCCTGCTCTGCTCAAAACCTGCCTTTCACCCCTTCCCTGAGCCCAAGGCGCCCTCCCTCAGGACGGCTACGCACCTCCCCCTGCTCCCCAATGCACATTCCTAATCCTTTCTCCCAACTCCCCTGTGCCCTCCAGGACAAACACCAGCCTGGCCTCTGCTCATCTACTCAGTGTCAAATCCATCTCTCTCTGAACCAGCCCTACAGGCTTTTCCTCAAAGCCTCAAAGAGCCTCAGGACCTTTGCACTTGCCACCTCTGCCTTCGCGGCTCTTCTCCACTGCCCTTGGCCTGGATCACTCTTCCACATTCTGCCCACGTGGCTCTCAGAGTCTCTTGCTTAGCAAGGTCTAAGCCCTGTGACCTAACGGAGTCCCCATCTTCTCAACATCGTGGCCCTTTCCCTCCCCCTCATGGGATTATGAGAGTCACAAATGTTCCTCATCTTTTTTTCTTTTTTTTTGTACTGGGGATGGAACCCAGGGGCGCTCATCCGCTGAGCCACATCCCAGTCCCTTTTATATTTCATTTAGAGACAGGGTCTCGCTAAGTTGCTGAGGCAGGCTTTGAACTCATGATCCTCCTGCCTCAGTCATCTGAGTGGCTGGATCCCCACTTTTTAATTTAATTTCACTTTGGCAGTACTGGGGTTTGAACCTAGGGGTGCCCTACCACTGAACTTAAATGCCGTCCTTTTTATTTTGTGTTTTGAGCCCTGGTCTGTCTGCTAGTTACCCAGGTGGGCCCTTGAACTTGTGGTCACCCGGCCTCCGCCTTCTAGGTGGCTGAGACCACAGGTCTGGGCCCCCACTCCCAGCTGTTGCTCACTTTTTAGAAATTGAGATATAATTCACAGCCCACAAAATCCACCCATTTCTAGTGCAAAATCGGTAGTCTTTGTCTATTCAGTGTCCTGGGACATCACCACTGATTCCAGAAAACTTCATTACCCCAAAAGAAACTACTTGAGAAACATTCTCCTCCCCATCCCCGCTGCCTTGCTGGGCGGTCACCAATCTTCTTTGTGTCTCTATGGATTCGCCTATCCTGGCATTGTGTCTACAGGGAGTCACACACTGTGTGGCCTTCTGCATCTGGCTCCCTCCACTTGGCCAAATGTTGTCAAGGCCCACTGTGTTGTGGCATGTCAGTGCTTCATTCCTTTTCATGACTCAGTAATATTCCACAGTAGAGACAGACCACCTTTTGCTTATTCATCAGTTGCTGAATATTTGGGTTGCTTCCACTTTGGGGCTATTAGGAATCATGCCGTGAACATCCATGCATGAGTCTGTGAGGACAGCTGCCATCTGTTCGCAGTATCTTCTCCCCACAGGGCTGGCAACTTAACAGGGGCATGAACACATCTGTCCTATTTGTCCTTGTGTCCCCAAAACCACGATAAGTCTGGAAACAAATCAGCCACTCCACATACACTTGCTGATAAGAGGACAGGAGTGATCCCTAATTGTCTAGCCCCCAAGCCAGCAGCGCAAGTATTTCCACTTTCAGAGTCTGCACCCAAGTCCCACCGGCCTCTGGCTCCCCTGTGAGCTCCGGCACACCTGCCTGTTTTCTCTTTTCTCCTGAACTCCCATCACCAGGCCCCCTGCACAACCCATCAGCCCAGGTACTTTCCGGTGGTCCCTTCTCAGCCTATCCGGCCAGCCCTCCCCCGTACCCTTCCCTTGGCTCATGGTGTCACTCTAAATTGTCAATTCTTCTCACAGCAGTCAGGGAAATTATTTTAAAACACCAGTCAGCTACGTCCCTCCTCTCAAAATCTTCCTGCAGCTCCCAATTCACTAACAGCAAGGCCAAAGTGCTCACATGGCCCACAAAGCTCAACCAGCTGCTGTCCCCTCTGTCCTCATCTCTTCCCCCTCTTTTGCTCCCTCACTCGGCTCCAGTCACACTGGTATCCTCCCTCTTATTTGAACACACACTAACCATGCTGTAACCTCAGGACCTTTGAACACACGGTTCCCCTGCCTGGAACCTTTTTCTCCAAAACCCACAGGACCTGCTCCCTTATGTTGGTCAGATCCACTGAGATGTCACCTCCATGTCACAGCCTGTTCTCAGCACCCTCTCGTGCCTGGTCCCTCTCCTCTTTGCTTACTTTTTCTTCATTGTACCAGTCGTCATCTGACAGTATATCATGCATTGCCTTCTCTGTTTATTACCTATCTCCCTCAGGGAATGGAAGCTTCTAAGAACAGAGATTCTTGTTCCTAGTTATACCCCAAGGCTGAGAACAGGACTCAGTACACAGAGGGGATCTCAAAGTACGTCAAGTGAATGAATGAATGAGCTTTTAGAGGCAAGATGCTATTATGAATGGAGTGTGCAGACAAAAAGGCTGAGCCTAAAAATGGTTTGATGATTTGCTGAGAGACACAGTAATGGTAGGTACCGAAGCAAAGCATACCTACCTATAACAGCTGTACCACCTCCAAGTCTATCACACCTTACGGATCCAGCCCTTTTCATGATAACCACATCATCGTTCCTTCAAACGAAACCCAAGTTTCTACCCCTCCTGTTCACTGAGTACTTACTACATTCCAGAACCTTCCAGGACTAATGAAAGCTAAAACAACAAATGGGCACCTCACGGGAGCCCCCTTAAGACCTGGCCGAATAACAGCCAAGATTCATGGAGGGCGTGACCACATGAAAGGTCTCACATGTTATTGTAGTTACCCTCAGAAAGGTGTGATCAGCATTCCCTCCTGACAGATGAGGAAAAAGATAGTCAAAGTCCCTCATTCAAGGTCACACAGCTATGGGGTGGCAGAGCTCAAATTCAAAGCCAAGTTTGGCTGACCCCAAAACCACGTGGATGTAGCTTCTGAAGGCTCCTGGCAGTTCCACACACCAACAGTCGCTTCCAGGAGTTGAAACTGACGTGCCACCAGCCATTGACAAGGCAACTGTTCCTGGTGGGGATCATTGTACCCATACAGCTGTGGTCAGATAGGGAAGGGTCTAGACCTAGGCCTGTCCTGCTCCCTGACCTCTGACTTCCCTCTGGAACTGGCCTTCCCCTACCCCAGGCTTTACAGATCTCTCCCCCACAAAGCCCTAGGACTCCCTGACCTCTTCCTTGAGGTCTGGGCCCTCCCGCTTCTGGCACATCCCCCAGTTCCCACTCTCCTTTCCAGGCCCCTGTTCCAGGTCTCACGTTCTCTCCAGACTCTACACTTGTAGTCCCTCCCTTCTGCACTCCCTGGGCCCCTCCTTTTCCCTCAGTCAAGCCTGCTCCCACTGTCCTCCATATCTCCTAAGCAATTCCCCATTCTGGAGCCTCTTTATCCCTCACCAGTGTCCTTCCATAGTCCCCCACTTCCCATCTGTCCTACCGAGGCCCTTGGACTTCCAACCACTCCTATGCTTCGTTGATTCCACTAACCAGGAGCCTCAATGACCTATCTAGTCCCTTCCCCTCTATGACACCCCCTTCCCCGGGGCCTCAAGCCCTGCCCCATTAGGCTGCCTGTGTTCCACTTCCTCCAGGCCCCCTCTGGCCGCCTCCCATTCCATCACCCCACAGGGTACCCCCGCCACGCACCCGCTTCCATTTCTATCTACATCGGGGATCCCTCTAACCCCATGGTTTGTACGAGCCTAGAGCTTTTCTTATCATTCCCGGGGCCCTATCCCGGGACCTCGCTTGCCTCCTCCCCTAGCAGACCCCCCGGACCCCTCTAGCCGCTCCGTGTCGTCACCTCAGGAGGCACTCTATGACACCCCAAGCCCCTGGATCTCCCCACCCTAAAGTTCCCACCAGGACTCTCCTCTTCTCTCCCTCTTCGACCGCAGAGGCTTTCTATGCCCCGGGCCCCTCTGTGACCCCAAACTCCTCGGTTCCACGCTGCCCCCTCCCCCGCGTCTTCTGTGTCCCCCGGCCGCGAGCTCACAGTTCCGGATGTCGGAGATGAACACCGCAAGCCCCCGCATCCCATCGCCCTTGGACACGGCCGGCATGATGGCGGTGGTGTTGGCTCCAGGCCTGGCCGGACAGGGCACAGCACAGCGGGGGCTGGCAGGCGGGCACCGGGCGGAAAGGACCCCAGGCGCGCCGAGGAGCCCAGCCGGCCGAGGGGGAGGGCGGGCTGGAGAGCGGGCGGGCTGGGCAGGCCGCGGACCGCCCTCGGTCCCTCCCCCTCACCCAGCCGTCAGGGGCTTTTAGCCCACCATTGGCTGTTCTTTCTGCCTGTTAGGATCGTAGTCGCCCCTATTCCCTCTTTCATTGGTTGCAACGCAAAAGCACACTGTTACGATTGGTCCAGTACCCTGCTATTTCCGTTCGGGAGCGGAGGAGGGGGCGTTGCCCAAGAGACGGGCAGGGTTCGATTACGCACCATGGGACCGCCTCCTCTGAGCGGCCGAATCCAACACTGATTGGATATGACCCCCACTCAAAGACGAGAGGGAGGACATGAAAGAAGGCGGGGGAACGGGCCTTGGGAGGCGGGACTTGGGTTGAACGGGACCAATGGATGAGTAGATCGCCCCCGCAGGCGTCCCGAATTCGCCGGACCAGTCCTTTTTCCGCCCAGGATTGGGCGGTTGTGGAGGCGGGCGAAGGGCGACGATCCGTAGAGAAGGAAGGAGAAGAGGAGGGTGTCGCTTAGCTGGGTTGGGATAGGTGGAGCGACGCCTGCAATTCCCTGCTGCAGAGAAGGCTCTGGGCGGGGCAAGAGAGCGTGAGGTTTTTACTGCGCAAGCGTTCTTCTGTTCTTTTCTCCCTCCATTCCCCGACCCCTTGATTCCTAAATCCTCTTCCAGGAAGCCTTCCCCTACCTCCCACCCCTTGCAACCTGCACGTTCGGACTTGATTTGTTAGGAGACCTAGCATCCCACTCATTAAGTAGAAGGTAAAACGGGGTTTCAGAGAGGTCGAGTGACTCGCCCAAGGCCACGCAGCCGGGAAGTGGAATTTATATCTAAGTTTTGAACCACTTTTCAATATATGTTGCCCGCCCCCTAGCACCACAAGGCTTCGAACAATTTCCATTATAGCAGATATTGAGTCAAAATTGATTCTGTCCTCCAACAGTCTCTGAACTATTCCAGGCAAGAAAGGAACCTAGTACTGACAACTGGTTAAAGAAAAGAATG
This sequence comes from Sciurus carolinensis, assembly GCF_902686445.1. Taxonomy (NCBI): domain Eukaryota; kingdom Metazoa; phylum Chordata; class Mammalia; order Rodentia; family Sciuridae; genus Sciurus; species Sciurus carolinensis. The sequence continues at coordinate 58,513,726 of NC_062228.1, read as the reverse complement.
GGCGAATTTGCTTGGCTTTGGCCCCACCCCCACCGTAGGCTCCCCGGAGGCTCTTTGCTTGACTGGCTGCTGGGAAGGCAAAGCCGCCAGAACTCCAACGCCTCAGGCTATTGAGAAATTTGGGGCAAAGGGAACTGGAAGAGTCCATTTGTGTCACACAGAGGAACAAAACTGCACCCCACCGGCCTTTCCCAATCTCAGTAGCTAGGCATTCCTGGAATAAGCCTAGGGGATGTGTCGTGGGTCTTGGGAAGCTCCACTCTGACTGCTGGGGGATCAGAGAAGGTTGAGAAGAGCCCACCTTCCAGATTCAATGGACCCTTCCTGTTGGGTTTCCAGGAATGGGGCTTGGGAAAGTCCATTCTGGATTCTAGGAGAACAGACATCTCTCAGCTGTTTTATTGACAGGGAGAGTTCATTTATTTTTCTTGTGTGTGTGTGTGTGTGTTTCTGTCTCTGTCTGTCTGTCTCTCTTTCTCTCTCTTTGGCTACATCCCCAGCCCTTTTCATTTTTTATTTTGAGACAGGGTCTCATTGAGTTGCTGAAGTTGACCTCGAACTTGGGATCCTCCTGCCCTGCCTCAACCTCCTGTGTCCCTGGAATTATAGACCTGAGCCACCGTACCCAGCCAGAGTCCAATTCTAAAACGCGGGGGCGGGGACAGGGTGGGTGCCTGTCCCTAAAGAGCACAGGGTAGACCCCTTACAAACCAAGGAAACAAAAATGTTTATACCAGATCTTGAAGATTACATAGATATATGAAGCTTTCCAGGGACATCCTTTAGTGACCTGGGAGAAGTACTTTCCCCCTGAGGATAAGGCCATTATTGATCTACATTAGCAGAGGGCTTTAAACACTTTTTGAGGGATGTGAAGTAGGGACATCCAGTATCCCAACAGGGAAAGTGTGACCCAAAACAGGGCAGAAAAGCTCTTCTACCCTGCCTCAGCCTTCACTTCCCTCACTTCAGCCAAGGCTGGGAACAGATGGCATTAACTCTGGGATTCTCCCTGTGGAAAAGGAATGTCTGGCCTCTAGGTCAAGAGCAGATGGGAGAAGCTGGGTACCTGTAATCCCAGCAATTCCGGAGGCTGAGGTAGAAGGATCACAAGTTCAAAGCTACCCTCAACAAATTAGTGAGGCCTTAAGCAATTTAGTGAGACCCTGCCTCAAAATAAAAAAATAAAAAGGGCTGGGAATGCGGTTTAGTGGTTAAGTACTTCTGGGTTCAATACCTGGTACCAAAAACAGGAGTGGGGAAGGCAGGTGTGGGTACTTGGTGCTTTTCCCAAACCCCCAGAGCCCATGAATTAGCCACAAATTAATTTTTTTCTTTCAGTCTTCTTTCTCTCTCTCTCTCTTTTTTTTTTTTTTTTTTTTTTTTTTTTTTTGCAATACTGGTAATTGAATGGAGGAGCTCCCCAGAATGCTAGGCAAGCATTGTAGCTCTGACCCACATCCCCAGCATCCTCTTTGATTATGTTTTAATTTGAGAGGCTGGGCTCAAATATGCAATCTCCTGCCTGCCTCAGCTGCCTGAGTATGGGGATTAGAGGCCTGTGCCATCACGCCTGGCTAATTTTTAAGCCTATTCCTAAAGCAAGGCCTTCTGAGGTCTAAGCGCCTCAGGTTGGGGAGGCCAACGGGGCCTTCTGCAGAACACTGGCGCTGTTTGATCTGGGCCAGGGGTATCCTGATGCAGCCCACAGGGCTCATGGGCTGACCCCCTGTTGAGTGACAGCAGCACTGTCCAATGGAAGCACAGTGGGAGCCACATATGTACATCTCAATGTACTCTAGCCACTTTGGTAAAAAATGAAAAAGGAAATGATCACTTTAATTACTTTTAGTAATAGAATGCCCTTACTTACTATGGGGTACTGTCCTAATCATTGAAAATATCAGAATTGAAGATGTATTGATAAAATCAAGAATCAATAAATGGAATGGATTCAAACTAAAAATCTTCTCAGTAAAGGAAACAATCAATAACATGAAGAAAGAACCTACAGAGTGGGAGAAAATCTTTAACACACACACCTCAGATAAAGCACTCAACTCCATGATACATAAAGAACTCAAAAACTTAACACCAAAAAACACAAATAGCCCAGTCAATAAATGGGCTAAGGAACTGAACAGACACTTCACAGAAGAAGAAATACAATTGATCAACAAACACATAAAAAAAAGTTCATCTCTTGCAATTAGAGAAATGCAAACGGAAACTAGATTTCATCTTACTCCCGTCAGAATGGCAACTATCAAGAATACAAGCAATAAGTGTTGGTGAGGATGTGGGGGAAAAGGCACACTCATACATTGCTGGTGGGACTGCAGATTGGTGCAACCACTCTGGAAAGCAGTGTGGAAATTCCTAAGAAAACTTAGAATGGAACCATCATTTGACCCAGCTATCCCACTCCTTGGTTTATACCCAAAGGACTTAAAATCAGCATACTACAGTGACATGGCCACATCAGTGTTTATAGCAGCTCAATTCATGATAGCAAAACTATGGAACCAACCTAGGGGCCTTTCAACAGATAAATGGATAAAGAAAATGTGGTACATATACATAATGGAATATTACTCATCCTTAAAGAAGAATGAAATTATGCCATTTGCAGATAAATGGATGGAGTTGAAAAATATCATGCTAAGTGAAATAAACCAATCCTCAAAAACCAAAGGTTGAAAGTCTTCTCTAATAAGCAGATGCTGATCCATAGTTGGGGTGTGTAGGGAAGAATGAAGGAACTTTGGACTGTACAGAGGGGAGTGTGGGGAGGGGTGGGGCAGGTGGGGATGGGAAGAAAGGTAGAATGAGACATTATTACCCTATACACATGTATGAAAAAGTTTTAAAAAATAAATAAATAAATAAAAGGCAAATTCTGGTGAAAAGAAAAAAAAGGGCGGGGGGAATGCATTGAATTCACCCAATCCACTGAACATCAGCGTGAACAACACAGAGCATCTGGAGTTCAGGTTGTTTCCCGTCTTGATCTTGACCACAGGGCTGACTGGGAGCTGCGCCTGGCCCAGCATCACAAGAGAGGATTATATGCTTGGAAAAAGATCCAAATTCAAAATTCCAAGGATGGTTTCTCCTATCACTTTCACACCACCGTAAAGTTAAAAAAAAAAAAATATATGAGTCAAACCATTGTAAACTGGGAACCATCTGAACATTTTATTTAACTCGGTTATGCAGAGATATCAGTTCAGCATCTTTAGCTCTCTGGTTTCCTAAGTCTTTGGAATCTGGTGTTTTATGCTTACACAGCGCTTCTCACTTTTGACTGGGGACATTGCAAACGCTCACAGCAGCGGACTTTTTTTTTTTTTTTTTTTTTTTTTTTTTTTTTGTGGTACTGGGGATCGAACTCAGGGCCTTGTGCTTGCAAGGCAAGCACTCTACCAGCTGAGCTATCTCCCCAGCCCTACAGCCGTGGACTTTTGACAGTAGCTGACCTGACAGTGGCCATCAGATTGAACAGCAAAGAACTAGAGACCTGGATTTGAGCAAGACCGGATCTGAGCAAGACCATTCTGGGTCTCCGGTAGGTCTACCAAGGTACTCCATGGGCTGGAAGGAACCACTCCTGATGTGGGGTTCATCTAGCCCCCCACCCAAAGGAAAGCCTGGGCTAACTCATGAGCAGGTTTTAAGACCACACCATGAACAAGGCCACGTTTCAAGTTCTAGATGAGTTTTGGCAAGTTCTTACTGGTTTTAAGATGTCAGGAGCCCCTCCAGGGGATCTTGGGTTGAACCACTATAGGTTCTAAGACTTGCACCTGGGCAAGTCGACTCTTGATTGCTTCTAGAAGAAGCAGATTCACCCCAAGTCTTTCCATTTTGGCAAAGAGGCCCTATATCAATCACCCAGGCAGTCCTTCCAGACCCTTCCCTGTCCCTTACCTCTAACCTACACCAGAACACATCCCAAAGCTGGCCACTTTCCCCCATGCCACCACCTCAGCCAGTGCAGGCCAGCAGCACGGTCATCTCTTAACCTGGATCATCAAGGAGACACACCTTGTTTGCCTGGCTCCCACAGTCTGTTCTCCATCTGCACCTTGTGGCCTTTAGAAACATCCATTAGGCCAGATGAATGTGACAGTGCACGCCTGTAACCCCAGCAATTCAGGAGGCTGAGGCAGGAGGATCAGAAGTTCAAGACCAGCCTCAGTAACTTAGTGAGGCCCTAAGGAACTTTATGAGACCCTGTCTCAAAATAAAAAAGAGCTGGGGATGTGACTCAGTGGTTAAGCACCCCTGGGTTCAGTTCCTGGTACAAAAAAAAAAAAAAAAAAAAAAAAAAAAAAAGAAAGAAAGAAAGAAAGAAAGAAAGAAAGAAAGAAAGAAAGAAAGAAAAGACATTAAAACAATACACCGCCCACCACCTGGATGGGGACATTCTGCCTGGACATTTTACTGAAATCATTATCATCCATCTGTGTCCTTGGGTTCTGCATCCTCAGACACAACTAACCATTGATGGAAAATATTCTGAAAAATTTTGTCTAGAGTGAATACGTACAGATATTTTTTCTTGTCATTACTTCCTAAACAATATATTGTAACAACTGTGCACATAGCATTTATGTTGCATTAGGTATTATACATCATCTAGAGATGATCTAAAGTACACAGGAAGATATGTGCAGGTTATATGCAAATACCATGACTAATCTATTGTTCGTTCTTTCTTTCCTTCTTTCTTTTTCTTATTTATTTATTTTGGTACTGAAGATTTAATCCAGGACAATTGACCGCCGAACTACATCCCCAGTCATTTTATTCTCATTACAAAATTTTTAAAAATTTTGAGACTAAGTTGCTGAGGCTGGTCTCAAACTGGCAATCCTCCTGCCTCAACCTCCTGAGTCCCTGGGATTACAGGCATGCACCACTGCATCTGGCTGCTATGCCATTTTATGTAAGAGACTTGAGCATCCACAGATTTTGCTATCTGCCAGGATCTTTGAAACCCATTCTCCATGGATAATGGGTGACAACTTAACTTGCTCTGTCACATATTTATAAACTGTGATCAAGTGTGGTGGTACAAGCCTGTGATCCCAGGTACTCGAGGAAGCTGAGTCAGGAGAATTGAAGTTCAAGGCCAGCCTCAGCAATTTAGCAAGGCCCTCAGTAACTTAATGAGACCCTGTCCCAAAATAAATAATAAAAAGGACCAGAAATGTAACTCAGTGGTAAAGCACTCCTGGATTTAATTCCTAGTTCAAAAAAAAAAAAAAAAAAAAAAGAGGGACTTTGGCTGGGCACAGTGGCACAAGTCTACATAATTCCAGTGATTTGGGAGACTAGGGCTGGAGATCATAAATTCAAGGCCAATGTGGGCAACTGTCTCAAAAAAAAAAAAAAAAAAAGGTTGCCTGGAAGTTCACTGTTACACTACCTGTAGGTTTGATTACACGTGGCTGCCGCCATTTTGAGACAACAGCCAGGCCCCATAGGACCCCTGGCAGGACTGACTGAGCCCCGTCTTCAGGATCCCTCAGCCGGACCGATCACTCCCTGCCTCTGGGGCCCTCACATCAACTGACTGCTCCCTGCCACCAGGACCCCCAGACCAACTAACTGTGCCCTAGCACTGGGACCCCAGACCGACTGATTGCACCTGGCCTCCAGGATCCCACAACCACACCAAACACACCCGACCTCCAGGACCTCCTGCTGACCACGGCCACACCCTGAGCTGCAGCTCCCCATTTGCCAGCACATTTCGAACCCAGAGCGGCCATCTTGGATAATCCTGGAAGCCATAGCTCCGATCTTTGCGTGGGGCAAATCCCATCTTGAGACGCCTGCTGGAGACTTGAAGCTCATTGTCAGGTACCTCTCATGCCTCAGGCTACTGAACTCTGGGAGGTTTCATTACTATATGACTGTTATACTGTAGATTTTCTTTTTTCTCCTTATTGAAAAATTTAAGTTTTTATTTCTTTACTTTTCTTGCTCTCTTTTCCTTTTGTTTACCTGTTCCCTCAGAGTCTCTTTCTCCCTTTTTTGTATGCTAACATCCAATTTCTTTTGATTACACTCTCACCCTTTCTATTATCTAGAATTTCTGTATATTCTTTTCTTATCCCATTAACAGCCACATTCTACATCCCTCTGCATCCTCTTTGTCCTCCATTAGAAACTGCAGACCTAAACTTCAGTTTATTTTACTGAAGATAATATTTGAACTCATTCTGTTTTTTATGATAATATTGTTATTGTCCTCATAGGGGCTATTTGGTCTAGGATTGCAAAGTGTCTGAATTGGGCACTGCTAATATTGATCTCCCCTTAAAGAAAGAGTTTTGGAAATCTATAGGACCACTATAAGCCTATAGGGGGAAATCTGCAATACCCCAGATCTGCACTGCTAGAGGGGAAGATACATGAACAACATGAAAACACAAGGGAAGAAAATGATCCAAACAAATCTAGATTCTATATTAATAGAATCCAATGACAGTATGTTAGAAGAAATGTCAGAAAAGGACTTCAGATTATACATGATTAAGATGATTCACGAAGCAAAGGATGAGATAAGAGAGCAAATGCAGGCAATGAATGATAATACCAATAAGCTGGAAAAGCAACTGTAGGAAGCAAAAGATCATTTCAACAAAGAGATAGAGGTTCTCAAAAAAAAAAAAACAAATGGAAATCCTTGAAATGAAGGAAACAATAAACCAAATAAAAAACTCAATGGAAAGCATCACCAAAAGCCTAGACCACTTGGAACCTCAGACAATGAAGACAAAATATTTAATCTTGAAAATAAAGTTGCCCAGAGAAGATGGTAAGAAATCATGAACAGAATCTCCAAGAACTATGGGACATCATGAAAAGACCAAATTTAAGAATTATTGGGATTGAGGAAGGCACAGAGATACAAATCAAAGGAATGAACAACCTATTCAATGAAATAATATCAGAAAATTTCCCAAACCTGAAGAATGAAATGGAAAATCAAATACAAGAGGCTTACAGAACACCAAATGCACAAAATCACAACAGATCCACACCAAGGCACATTATAATGAAAATGCCTAACATTCACAATAAAGATAGGATTTTGAAGGCTGAGAGAGAAAAGCATCAGATTACATATAGGGGGAGACCAATACGGATAGCAGCTGACTTCTCAACCCAGACTCTAAAAGCTAGAAGGCTCTGAAACAACGTATTTCAAGCTCTGAAAGTACATGGTTGCCAAGCAAGAATCCTATACCCAGCAAAACTAACCTTCAGATTTGAAGATGAAATAAAATCCTTCCATGATAAACAAAAGTTAAAAGAATTTACAAATAGAAAGCCTGTGCTACAGAATGTTCTCAACAAAATATTCCATGAGGAGGAAATGAAAAACAACAATGGAGGTCAGCAAAGGGAGAAACTAGTTAGAGAAAAACCACTCAAAGGAGAAACCAAGCCAACTTAAAAACCAAAAATAAGCCAAATGACTGGGAATACAAATCATATCTCAATAATAACCCTGAACGTTAATGGCCTAAACTCATCAATCATAAGATATAGACTGGCAGAATGGATTAAAAAGAAAGACCCAACAATATGCTGCCTTCAAGAGACTCATCTCATAGAAAAAGACATCAAGAGACTAAAGGTGAAAAGATGGGAAAAAACCTACCATGCACATGGACTCAGTAAAAAAGTGGGGGTTTCCATCCTTATATCAGATAAAGTGGACTTCAAGTCAAAGTTAGTCAGAAGGGATAAAGAAGGACATTTTAGGCTGCCGCCTCCTTCTTCTGCCGCTCCTGGAGCTGCTTGTGTGCTCGTTCGGTGCGGACTTGGTACCTCTTTTGTGAAGCGGCAGTGAGGAGACTCCGGCGCTTGCCATGGCCGACGAAAAGCCCAAGGAAGGAGTCAAGACTGAGAACAACGATCATATTAACTTGAAGGTGGTGGGGCAGGATGGTTCTGTGGTGCAGTTTAAGATTAAGAGGCATACACCACTTAGTAAACTAATGAAAGCCTACTGTGAACGACAGGGTTTGTCGATGAGGCAGATCAGATTCCGATTTGATGGGCAGCCAATTAATGAAACAGACACACCTGCACAGTTGGAAATGGAGGATGAAGATACAATTGATGTGTTCCAGCAGCAGACAGGAGGTGTCTACTAAAAAGGGAACCTGCTACTTTACTTCAGAACTCTGTTCCTACAGACCAAGAATATATTCTTAATTAGAAAACTGCAATTTGGTTCCACCACATCCTGACTACTACAGTATAGTTTTCTCTATTCTTTCATTTTCCCCTTCCCCATTCCTTTATTGTACATAAAGTAACTGGTGTATGTGCACAAGCATATTGCATTTTTTTTTAACTAAATGGCCAATGATATGTTTTGATTGACATCAAATGGAGATGGGATGGGGAAAAATACTGGTTCTGTGAAATTATCCCCTTTCTCCATTAGTGGCATGCTCATTCAGCTCTTATCTTTATATTCCAGTAAGTTATTTTGCTCTCACTGTTTTAACAAAATCAAAAAACAAAAACAAAAAAAAAAAGTGAACAACATAAAAATCCTTGCATACCTTGTTCGATTGGAGAATTTTAATGTTTTTCATTTATCATTGTAAAACCAAGGACAATTTTATAACTTTTTTGTACGTAGCTGTTACATGTAGGGCAATCTGTCTTTAAGTAGGGGTAAATTACTCTTAAAAAAAAAGATTCCTAGATAGTTTTCCCTTCAAGTCAAGCGTCTTGTTGTTTAAATAAACTTCTTGTTTAAAATGAAAAAAAAAAAAAAAAAAAAAAAGAAGGACATTTTATACTGCTTCAGGGAACCATTAATCAGGAAGACATAACGATAGTAAATATGTATGTCCCAAACAATGGTGCATCCCTGTACATCAAACAAATCCTTCTCAATTTCAGGAATTACATAGACCACAACACAATAATTCTAGGTGACTTTAATGCACCACTATCACCACTAGATAGATCTTCCAAACAAAAACCAACCAAAACTATAGAACTCAATAACACAATCAATAACCTAGACTTAATAGACATATATAGAATATTCCATCCATCAATGAGCAGATTCACTTTCTTCTCAGCAGCACATGGAACCTTCTCGAAAATAGACCATATGTTATGCCACAAAGCAGCCCTTAGGAAATGCAAAAAAAAAAAAAAAAAAAAAGAGATACTGCCTTGTATTCTATCAGATCATAATGGACTGAGAATAGAAATCAATGACAAAATAAAAAACAGAAATTACTCCAACACCTGGAGACTAAATAATATGCTATTGAATGAAACATGGATAACAAAAAACATCAAGGAGGAGATAAAAAAATTCTTAGAGGTCAATGAGAATGACGATACAACATATCAAAATCTCTGGGACACTGTGAAAGCGGTACTAAGAGGAAAATTCATTGTATGGAGCACATTCCAGAAAAGAATGAAAAGTCAACAACTAAATGACCTAACATTACAGCTCAAAGCCCTAGAAAAAGAACAGAATAACAGCAAAAGTAGTAGAAGACAGGAAATAATTAAAATCAGAACTGAAATCAATGAAATTGAAACAAAAGAAACAATTCAAAAAATTGACAAAACAAAAAGTTGGTTCTTTGAGAAAGTAAACAAAATAGACAAACCCTTAGCCATACTAACAAAGAGAAGGAGAGAGAAGACTCAAATTACTAAAATTCATGATGAAAAAGGATATATCACGACAGACACCACTGAGATACAGAACATAATGAGAAGCTACTTCGAAAATCTGTATTCCAACAAAATAGAAACTACTGAAGACATTGACAAATTTCTAGAGACATACACTCCTCCCAAACTGAACCAGGAGGACATACACAATTTAAACAGATCAATATCAAGCAATGAAATAGAAGAAGCCATTAAAAATCTACCATCCAAGAAAAGCCCAGGACCAGATGGATTCTCAGCCGAGTTCTACAAGACCTTCAAAGAAGAACTCATTCCGGTACTTCTCAAAGTATTCCAGGAAATAAAAAAGGAGGGTACCCTACTGAACTCATTCTATGAAGCTAATATCACCCTCATACCCAAACCAGGAAAAGACACATCAAGGAAAGAAAATTTTAGACCAATATCCTTGATGAATATAGATGCAAAGATCCTTAAGAAAATATTGGCAAACCGTACCCAAAAACATATTAAGAAAATTGTGCATCAAGTGGGGTTCATCCCTGGAATGCAAGGATGGTTCAACATCTGTAAATCAATAAACATAATCCATCACGTCAATAGACTTAAGGATAAGAATCATATGGTTATTTCAATTGATGCAGAAAAAGCGTTCAACAAAATACAACACCCCTTCATGCTCAAAACACTAGAAAAAATAGGGATAGTAGGAACATACCTGAACATTGTAAAGGCTATTTATGCTAAGCCCATGGCCAACATCATTCTTAATGGAGAAAAACTGAAACCATTCCCTTTAAAAACGGGAACAAGACAGGGATGTCCTCTTTCACCACTTCTATTCAACATTGTCCTCGAAACTCTAGCCAGAGCAATTAGGCAGACCAAAGAAATTAAAGGGATACGAATAGGAAAAGAGGAACTTAAGCTGTCACTATTTGTGGATGACATGATTCTATATTTAGAGGATCCAAAAACCTCCTCCAGAAAACTTCTAGACCTCATCAATGAATTCAGCAAAATAGCAGGCTATAAAATCAACACGCATAAATCTAAAGCATTTTTATACGCAAGTGACGAAACAGCTGAAAGGGAAATGAGGAAAACAACCCCATTTGCAATAGCCTCAAGAAAAATAAAATACTTGGGAATCAATCTAACCAAAGAGGTAAAAGATCTCTACAATGAAAACTACAAAACATCGAAGAAAGAAATTAAGGAAGACCTTAGAAGATGGAAAGATCTCCCATGTTCTTGGATAGGCAGAATTAATATTGTCAAAATGGCCATACTACCAAAAGTGCTATACAGATTCAATGCAATTCCAATTAAAATCCCAATGACATACCTTATAGAAATAGAGCAAGCAATCATGAAATTCATCTGGAAGAATAAGAAACCCAGAATAGCCAAAGCAATCCATAGCAGAAAGAATGAAACAGGGGGTATCGCAATACCAGAACTTCAACTATACTACAAAGCAATAGAAACAAAAACAGCATGGTATTGGCACCAAAACAGACAGGTAGATCAATGGTACAGAATAGAGGACACGGACACAAACCCAAATAAATACAATTTTCTCATACTAGACAAAGGTGCCAAAAATATGCAATGGAGAAAAGATAGCCTCTTCAACAAATGGTGCTGGGAAAACTGGAAATCCATATGCAACAGAATGAAACTAAACCCCTATCTCTCACCCTGCACAAAACTCAACTCAAAATGGATCAAGGACCTTGCAATCAGACCAGAGACCCTGCATCTTATAGAAGAAAAAGTAGGTCCAAATCTTCACCTTGTTGGCTTAGGATCAGACTTCCTTAACAGGACTCCCATAGCACAAGAAACAAAAGCAAGAATCAATAACTGGGATAGATTCAAACTAAATAGCTTTCTCTCAGCAAAGGAAACGATCAGCAATGTGAAGAGAGAGCCTACAGAGTGGGAGAAAATCTTTGCCACGCATACTTCAGATAGAGCACTAATTTCCAGAATATATAAAGAACTCAAAAAACTCTACACGAAGAATACAAATAACCCAATCAACAAATGGGCTAAGGATATGAACAGACAATTCACGGAAGAAGATCTACAAGCAATCAACAAACATATGAAAAAATGTTCACCATCTTTAGTAATAAGAGAAATGCAAATCAAAACTACACTAAGATTCCATCTCACCCCAATTAGAATGGCGATTATCAAGAACACAAGCAACAATAGGTGTTGGAGAGGATGTGGGGAAAAAGGTACACTCATACATTGCTGGTGGGGCTGCAAATTAGTGCAGCCACTCTGGAAAGCAGTGTGGAGATTCCTTAGAAAACTTGGAATGGACCCACCATTTGACCCAGCTATCCCACTCCTCGGCCTATACCCAAAGGCTTAAAATCAGTATACTACAGAGATACAGCCACATCAATGTTCATAGCTGCTCAATTCACAATAGCCAGATTGTGGAACCAACCTAGATGTCCTTCAATTGATGAATGGATAAAGAAACTGTGGTATATATATATACAATGGAATATTACTCAGCTATAAAGAATAATAAAATTATGGCATTTGCAGGCAAATGGATGAAATTGGAGAATATCATGCTAAGTGAGATAAGCCAATCTCAAAAATCCAAAAAACGAATGATCTCACTGATAAGCGGATGATGACACATAATGGGGGGTGGGAGGGGTGCAAGAATGGAGGAAGGAGGGACTATATAGAGGGAAAAGAGGGGTGGGAGGGGTGTGGGGGGGAAGGAAAAAAATAACAGAATGAATCAAACATCATTACCCTGTGTAAATGTATGATTAGATTACGCAAATGATATACGGTTACTCCAGGTACAAACAGAAACAACATGTACCCCATTTGTTTACAATAAAAAAAAAACAAAAACAAAAAAATTACGGATATAGCTCTGTAGCTCAGTGGTAGAATGCCTGGCCAGCCTGTATGAGACCCAGGGTTTGAGCCAGGCATGGTGGCACAGGCCTGTAATCCCAGTGGCTCAGGAGGCTGAGGCAGGAGGATTGCAAGTTGAAGGTCAGCCTCAGTAACTTAGTAAGGCCCTGAGCAACTCCATGAGATCCTGACTCTAATAAAATATTAGAAAGGGCTAGAGAGGAGCTGGGGCTGTAGCTCAGTGACAGAGTGCTTGCCTGGCATGTGTGAGGCACTGGGTTTGATCCTTAGCACCACATGTAAATAAACAAATAAAATAAAGGCATTCTGTCTATCTACAACTACAAAAAAAATTTTAAAAGGGGGGGATGTGGTTCAGTGGTTAAGCGCCCCTGGGTTCAATTCCCAGTACCAAAAAAAAAAAAAAGAGAGAGAGAGAGAGAGAGAGAGGGAGGGCTGTGATTTGGAGGCAGACAGGTAGAGAAAAGGCAACACGAGGACATGGGGAGCCTTCTGCCTGCTGGTGGAGGAGTGACTAAAGCCATCAGAAGTTGGGGAGAGGAGGGGGGCCCGGAGCTGACTCGCCCGTGGCCCTCAGAGGAAACCAGCCCTGCCTACACCTGCTGGTCTCCAAAACTGGGGGACAGTAAATGTCCATGCTTCAAGGCACTGGAAATGTCGTACTTTATTCCTGCAGTTTCAGGAAACTGACACAACCCCAGACACTTCAACATGCATGTCATTAATTACAGTTCAGGGTTCGTTTAGATTCTTTTTTATTAAGCACCATTTTGGACTGGATTGAGGAAATCCATGTGGTGGAGATCTAGAATCCTGGACCGGAAGAGTTCACTGTGACCCGCTGGGGGACGCCTTGGGCATGCACCTGTCCATACTCCCTACCCCCCCACTGGGGCCCAGTGGTTGAGTCCTTTATGAGGCAGGTCAGAGGGGACAGGGGACTCTGAGGGTCAGTGGTCAGAGTAAGTGGCGAGTCTCCCCCTGGGAGCAGGCCCTCCAATGCCATGGCGAGCGTGGTCGTGAAGACGATCTGGCAGTCCAAAGAGATCCATGAGGCTGGAGACCCTCCCGCAGGTGTCGAGAATCGCTCCCAGCTGGCCCCTGAGGCTCCCGGGGGGGTGACCAGTCCAGCCAAGGGGATCACGAAGAAAAAGAAAGCCGTGTCGTTCCACGGGTGGGTTTGTTGCTCCCTATTGGGGATGATCCCAATGCCAACACTGCCTCCAATGGAGCAGGAGTCCCACTGTGGGTGCTAGAGGAGGAGGGGGCGGAGGAAAAAGGGGAGGCGATGGGGGCAGACAAGGGGGTAACAAAGGACACATAGAGAAAGGACGGCAGAGAGCAAGAAGTAGCGGCTTGAGCCGGGCGCGGTGGCAGTAAATCCTGTAATCCCAGGGACTCAGAGAGGCTGAAGCAGGAGGATCGCAAAATTCGAGGCCAGCGTCAGCAATTTAGCGAGGCCCTAATCAACCTAGCGAAACCCTGAGCTCAAATTAAAAAAGGGCTGGGGATGTGATTCAGTGGTAAAGTGCCCCTGGGTTCCATCCCCAGTGAAAAAAAGAAAGAAAGTAGTGGACTGCCGTGGGGGTGGGGAGGGTCAGGAGAAGAGAGGAGACTAGTGAAGGGTCTGAAGAAAGCAGGTGGTGAGGCCTGGAGAAAAGAAATTGGGCAGCGGGGAAGGGATCCATGAAGGCAGTGGGCGGTGAGGCGGAATCGTAGGGTGAGGAGGCGGTGCAGGCAGGGGCCAGGCGGGCGGCCCCCGGGGACGGCATCCCCAGTGCCCCCTCTGCCTGCTGCCCTCCCCAGCGTGGAACCCCGGATGTCCCATGAGCCGATGCACTGGTGCCTGAACCTCAAACGGTCCTCCGCCTGCACCAATGTGTCATTGCTCAACCTGGCCGCGGTGGAGCCCACCGACTCCTCGGGGACAGATTCGACCACGGAAGACAGCGGTCCACTGGCGCTGCCCGGGCCCCCCGCCTCCCCCACCACGCCCTGGGCTCCAGATGACCCGGACATCACAGAACTTCTGGTGAGGGGCTCTGGCTGGGGCACACCAGCATGCTAACCCTGGTGGCAGGCAAATGCTGAGGAGGGGGAGAGGTGTTCGGAATTTGGACGGAGGCCCAGAGCAACTGCCTCCTTCCTTGACAGCCAGCAGTGGATCAGGGAGTGGTCTTTAGTGCCTTGGGTCACTTTCCAATGTCCCTGGTGAGACTGGGGTCATAAATAAGAATCACACCAGACCCTGCCCTTAGGGAGCCTCCAGTCTGGTAGGGGTGACAGACACAGACCAGGGTGATATATTCTGTAATGGAGGGGATCCCAGAGAAGGAACCCCGGAACCAGTCGGAAGGTATCAGGGAACTCGTCCTGGAGGAGGCAGTGCAGAAACTGGGTCTTGACGGATGAGTAGGAGTTCTCTGAGGGGCGTCACCTAAGAAGCTGGGTCAAAATGGAGAGGCAAGCAAGTTGCAGGGTAATTTAGGGAATTCCTGTAGGAGCATGGAGGGTTACAACTTAGGCCTTGAACTCCACCTCCCTGTACCCCGCTCCTGGGCTGGGCTTGACTGGCTCTACACAGACACTAAGAATTGCACTTATATAGCATGATCATGGTGATGCAAATATTTGCTGTCATTTACTGGAGCACTTTCTAGTTCTGAGAGCCTCCGTTTCCTCATCTGTAAAATGCATGCATTTGTTCTTCCAAGAAATATTTCTTTCTCTTTCTCTCTTTTTTTTTTTTTTTTTTTTTTTTTTGTACCTAGGATTGAACTCAGGGTCACTTGACCACCGAGCCACGTCCCCAGCCCTAATTTGTACTTTATTTAGAAACAGGGTCTTGCTGAATTGTTTTTGCTGAGGCTGGTTTTGAACTCCTGTCGCAGCCTCCGAAGCCCCTGGGAATACAGGCGTGCGCCACCGCACCCGGCTTCAACAAATATTTCTTAAATGCCTAAGATTTGCTGGGTGAGCCAGATGTGGTGGTGCATGCCTATAATCCCAGTGCCTCAGGAGGCTGAGGTAGGTAGATGGCAAGTTTGAGGCCAGCCTGGGCAATTTAGCAAGACCCTCTCTCAAAATGAAAAATAAAAAAAGGCTGGGGATGTAGCTCAGTGGTAAGGTAAAGTGCCCCTGGGGTCAACCCACAGTACCAGAAAAAATGAAAAAAAAAAAAAAAAAAAAAGGGGGCGGGGGAGAGGGTCTAGGGATGTGGCTCTGTGGTAGAGCACTTGTCTACCAGGCGTGAGGTCCTGGGTTCAATCCCCAGCACATGCACACCGTGCGCGCGCACACGCACACTAGAAAGGAAGGAAGGAAGAGAAGAGCTAGGAGCAGAGCAGATCTTGGCAAGGAGGGGGAACCTGAAGTTGGTCCCGAGGGCTGGAGTGCAGCATTCGAGAGAGACAAGGCTAGAGGGAGGGGTGGGTCGGGCTCTGGCCACACAGACAATGGGGAGCCACTGTGGGTTCCGGGGAGAAGGTGGCTGGGCTGGACATGATGCTGAACAAGAATCCTCTCCTTCCCTGAGACTCCGCTGGGACCTGGAGGGGGGCCTTTGGAGAGAAGGCAGGGAGCCCAGGGAAGAGGCCGGGCAAGGGTGCTGGGAAGGAGAACAAGGTGGGGACCTGCCCCCCAGGCTTCTCCTCCCCCAGCAGCAGTTCTCCTCCTGCCTCCAGAGCCTCGCTGGCTGTACTGCAGCTGTCTGCCTCCCACCAGAGCTATTTGAGTCTTGTCCCCCGGTGGCTGGTGACGCCTGAGAAAGAGCCCTGGGCAGCCAGATCAAGGCCTGAGGCAGTGTGAGCTTGCTGTGGGCTGAGGGAGTGCCAGCTTCCAGGTGGCTGCAGGTTCCTCCTCCGCAAAATGGAAACCGTAAAGACAGCCGCCTTGGGGTTCGGGATACAGGAAAGAGCAGAGAGAAGAGGAATGGGAGCAGACACCCGCCCCTCTTCCCGGGTCTGAGCTGCTGCGAGAAGGAGAGCTGGAGGTGGTGGGGAGGAGGGCGTGAGAGGGGGACAGAGACCCAGAGGGGGCCTGAGCGCCAGAGGCCACAGAGGTGCTGGTGCTGGCTGAGACAGTGAGGAGTCCCAGACTGGAGGATCACAGGTGGAACTGGAAGGATGGTTCCCACCTTGGCTACACTCCCCCTGGGACCACAGGACACCACTGAGGAGGCTGCTGTTTGGAAGTTCAGGGTGAATCCATGGCAGAGACTGACAGGGCGGGTCGTCTGACCTCTGCTCAGGGTCTGTTTCGCAATCTGCAGATTTCCCTGTGGCCACTGTGAGGGTCCATGTCACGAGGCCCCTTGCTGTAAGTCCTGTCCTATTGTTGTGCTTGGCTACCAATCTTTCTTGTCATTGACCCTGTTGCCATCAAGCTGTCATTATTCCGGTTTTATGGGAAAGGTAAGTGCAGTAGGCTCCAGGCAGGGAGTTGAAGAGCTGAGAGTCACACAGCGCAGGGGGGCCAAGGAGGAACTTGTCTCCAGGACTCTCGCTCCCCAACACACCATGTGCTTCTCAGCCAAGGAGGCCAGACCTGCCTTCCCCACTCCCTCCCTCCACCCACAGAGCTGCAGCCCATACCCAGGGTCTGCAGCTGCAGAGGTACTGACCTTTCAGGCCAGCCTACGTCCATCCCAAGAGCAGTCCTGCAAAAGGAGCTGTTAGTCGCATCTCCATTCTACTGAGAGGCACAGGGAGGTAAAGCCCCTCCCTGAGGTCGTACAACCAGTGAGTGGCAGAAACGAGTTGAACTAGGATCTGTTCCCTAGGTTCCCAGAAGAGTTACCCACAGGAATGTTCTGAGTCTTCAGTTTAGAAAGACACTGTGTATTGATCAGCTACTGCTGTGAGACAAAAAAAAAAAACCCAAAACATAAAAAAACACACCTGGAGTGGTTTAGTTGGGAGGTTCTGGCCCAGGGGTCTGTGGAGGTTGCAGTTAAGATTTTGGTCACTGGAAGGTTGGACTGGGGCTGGGGAGATGGTGCCCTCCCCCACGACCCTTGACCCTTGTGAGAGGTTTCAGTTCTTTCCTGTCTTTTGGATGGAGGCCTCACTTCCTCATTGCACAGGTTTCTCCACAGTGGCTGCTTATGACATAAGGCTGTGGTTTCACCAAACCAGAGACAACAAGCAGGATTCACAGTTCCTCTTATAAACTCACCACCTCTTTTAAGTCACACCTCATCACTTTTGTTTGGCTCTGCCTACTAGAACTGGGTCACCTTGTCTGGCCACACTCAGGTGAGGGGAATAAGTCTCCAAAGGAATGTCAAAGAATTTATGATCATACTTTTAAACCACTGTATTTTGTGGGGTTTTGTAGATGCCTTTTATCAAGGTGAAGAAGTTCTCTGCAATTTCTAGTTTGATGGGTATTTTTCCCTATCCAAGTATGTTGAATTTCATCAAATGCCTTTTCTCCATTGATGCAATCATTTGATCATTACTCTATTAATTTTTTTTTCTTTGTACTGGGGATTGAACCCAGAGATGCTTAACCTACTGAGCCACATCCCAGCCCTTTAAAAAAAATTATTTTGAGACAGGGTCTCACTAAGTTGCTGAGGCTGGCTTTGAACTCATGATCCTCTTGCCTCAGCCTCCCCAGCCACTGGTATTACAGGTGTGCACCACCCTGCCTGGCAATACATTGATATTCATAGATCAAACCAACCTTGCATTCCTGGGATAATTCCCATTTGGTCATGGTGTGTACTGCCAGAATAGGTTTTCCAGTATTTTGTTGAGGATTATCACAGATATATTAATAAAAAATACTAGTCTCTGAACTTCTGTTTAAAAAATTTTTAGTTGTAGATGGACACAATATTTCTTTATGTGGTGCTAAGGATTGAACCCAGTGCCCCATGCTTGCGAGGCAAGTGCTCTACCGCTGAGGCACAGCCTCAGCCCATGTGAATTTCTTTTATGATGTCTTTGAGAAAAATATTGGTCCCATAGAATGAGTCTACCCATATTCCCTGGTTCTTCTTGCGTCAGTCTTGGTAGTTGGTGTGCTCCTAGGCGTTTATTCTATTTTTTTAGTTATCTAATTTATTGGCACGCAATTATTCATCGTATGCCTTATAATCTTTCCCCCCCTAAAGTCTGTAGTAATATGTCCCTTCTTCCCTCCTGATTATAGTAATTTGCATCTTCTCTCTTTTCCTGTTAGTCTAGACACTGAAGATTTGTCAATTTTGCTGATTGTTTTCAAGAAACTTTTTTAAAAATTTATTTACAGCTATAAATTTTCCTTAGAGCATTGCTGTTGCTTCATTCCGTAAGTTTTAGCAGGTTGTATTTCATTTTTCTTCATCCCAAACTTTTTTTTTTTGGTCGGGGGGATCCTGGGTATTTAACCCAGGGGTGCTTTACTACTAAGCCACATCCCCAGCACCCCCTTTTTAAAAAAATTTTGAGAACAGTGTCTTGCCAAATTGCTTAGGGCCTCACCAAATTGCTGAGGCTGGCCTCAAACTTGTGATCCTCCTGCCTCAGCCTCCCAAGCCTCTGGGATTACAGTCATGCACCACTGTACCTGGCTTTATGTTTGTCTTTCGAACATTTGATTATGATATGTCTAGGCACTGTTCCTTTGGTTTGCATTATTTGGAGTTCACTGGCTTCCTGGATGTGTTGATTAATTGGGGAAGTTTTCAGCCATTGTGTCTTCACTCTTTCTGCCCCTTCCTCCTCTTCTTCTGGGACTCCTTGACCCACAGTTTCTGGGCCTCTGTTCAGTTTTCTTCATTCTTTTTATGTTCCTCAGACTAGATCAACTCAGTGAACTATGTTCAAGTTTGTTGATTCATTCTTCTGGATATACAAACCTACTACCGAACTTCCTCTTGTGAGTTTGAATTTTTCACTTCAATTATTGTACTTTTGATCCCTGGAATTTCTACTTGGTTTCTTTCATCTGGGAAGTGGGGGAGGAGGGGTTGTGTAATTATGTCACTGTATTTATTGCCAGCCATAGTGGGTGCGTATCTGTAATCCCATCTGCTTGGGAGGCTGAGGCAGGAGGATCACAAGTTCAAAGCCAGCCTAAGCATCATAGCAAGCCCTAAGCAACTTAGCAAGACCCTGTCTCAAAATACATAAATAGGGCTGGGGATGTAGTTCAGTGGGTAAAGCTCTTGGGTTCAGTTCAATCCCTATTATCCCTGCCCAAAAAATGAATATGACTATATATAGTCATATATATATATATATATATATATAGAGAGAGAGAGAGAGAGAGAGAGAGATGGATGTATATGAATATATATGTGTATACATATGTGTGTGTATCACTGTATTTATTTTCCCTAAGTAATTTTTCTATAGCTTTAATATTTTCCCCTCAAAAAAAAAATGATTAGAACTGGGTCTCTTGGCCCATTCTCTTCTTGTCTCCTCTCAGTTCAAAATGTGTGCGTCTCTCTTTTTTAAAAAAGTGGTTTTTCAGTAGTTGATGGACCTTTATTTTATCTATTTACATGCAGTGCTGAGAATTGAACCCAGACACCACTGGGCCACACCCCCAGACCTTTTTATTTCACTTGAGACAGGATTTTGCTAAGTTGCTGAGGCTAGCCTTGAACTTGCAATCCTCCTGCCTCAGCCTCTGGAGCTGCTGAGATTACAGGTGTGCGCCACCATGCCAGGCTTCTAGTTGGTTCCTCTTTATGATTTATACCTCTGTAGTGATAAGCTGTGTTTGGTGAGAGGTCATTCTTACATTTTTCCTTTAGTGTTTTTGGATATGGCTTCCTTTCGTCCTTTGAAAATATTTCAAATAGCTGACATAAAGTCTTCAATTGTAAATCCAAATCCAAGCTTCCCCAGGAACAGGTTGTATTGATTGCTTTCTCCTCTAGCCCCCACTCAGTAGATGGGCCATAGCTTCTTATTTCTTTGTGTGAGTCATGATTTTTCTATTAAAAACTGGACATTTGGTCTGGGGTTGTGGCTCAGTGGTGGAGCGCTTGCCTAGCATGGGTGAGGCCCTGGGTTTGATCCTCAGCACCACATAAAAACAAACAAATAAAGGTTAAATTATTAAAAAAAAAAAAACACAGGACATTTTAAGCTCTAGAAACAGATTTTTACACCTCCTAAGGGTTTATTTCATTAATGCTTATTGTAGTTGCTTTTTTTTGAGGGTAGGACTTGGGATTGAACTCAGGGGCACTCAACCACTGAGCTACATCTCCAGCCCTATTTCATATTTTATTTAGAGACAGGGTCTCACTGAGTTGCTTAGCGCCTTGCTTTTGCTGGGGCTGGTTTCAAACTCTGGATCCTCCTGCTTCAGCCTCCTGAGCCACTGGGATTACCCGCATGTGCCACCACGCCTGGCTGTAGATGCTTTTCTAAATTTACATTTTATTTAATTAATTTGATGTGTGTGTGCATGTGTTTCTGAGGACCAAACCCAGGCCCTCACCTCACAGAGACCAGGCAAGCACTCACCACTGAACCACACCCCCATCCCTAGAGTTGCTTTATTTATTTATTTTTTTGGGTGCTGGGGATCGAACCCAGGGCCTTATGCTTACAAGGCAAGCACTCTACCGACTGAGCTATCTCCCAGCCCCGCTTTTTTTTTTTTTTTTTTTTTTTTTTTAAAGAGCCTTCTGAACTAATCTGTAATGTCTGTGTTCTCTGACATATTTGGCACTGTTATCTTAGTTAGCTAATGTTTGGAGAAAGAGTCCCTTAAACGCATGGAATAACAATGGAACTTCCTAATTTGGCCATGGAGCTCCAAGCCTGTTTCCACAATTTCCAGCTCTACCTTCGTCTTCACTTCCTGCTTGAGCGAAGCTTCAGGGTCAGTCAGGCAAAATCCTTACCATCTTCTCAGGTTTTCTGACCATGTACACAGCCCTACACATGCCCATAGCTCCCCATGTTTCCAAGAACATGTTGGAACACTTCAAATCCCTTGCAGTCATCTCTGTAAGCTGTATTTGTATATGTGTGAGTGTGCGTATGTGCATGTGGTACTAGGGATCGACCCCAGGGGTCTTTACCACTGAATTACACCCCAGCCCTATTGATTTTTGTTCTGAAACAGGATCTCACTAAGTTGCTGAGGCTGGCCTCAAACTTGGAATCCTCTTGCCTCAGCCTCCCACGTTGGTGGGGGTCACAAGTGTGTGCCACCATGCCTGGCTATAAACGTTTTTGACCAACTTTCCCTCTCCCCCCACAGAGAAGCATGTAATACTCTGCCAAATGCTGTGTTGGGCAAAAGAAAGACATTTTTTGTTTAGGGTCTTCTAAGGAGCCACAAGATAGTCATATAATACCTCTTCTTGGGAATAAGGTTTTGAAAGAGCCCTTTTGTACAGGGAGTGTGAGCTATTATTTTCCAAGGTTATTTTTTTAAAATTTAGTTATATATGACAGCAGAATTCATTTTCATTCGTTGTACACAAATGGAGCACAACTTTTCATTTCTCTGATTGTACACTATGTAGTTACACCATTCACGTAATCCTACACGTACATAGGGTAATGATGTTTGTCTCATTCCACCATCTTTCCTTCCCTGTGCCCCCTCCCCACCCCTCATTTCCCTCTACACAATCCAACATGCTTCCATTCTTCCCTTACCCCCAACCCTGTTATGTATCAGCATCCTTTTATCAGAGAAAACATTCAGCCTTTGGTTTTTTGGGATTGGCCTATTTCACTTAGCATAACATTCTTCAATTCCATCCATTTACCAGTAAATGCCATAATTTTATTCTTCTTTATGGCTGAGTAATAGTCCATTGTGCATGTATACCACAGTTTCTTTATCCATTCATCTATTGAAGTACATCTAAGTTGGTTCCACAATCTAGCTATTGTGAATTGAGCTGCTATGAACATTGATATGGCTGCGTCAATGTAGTATGCTGATTTTAAGTTCTTTGGGTATAAACTGAGGAGCGGGATAGCTGGGTTAAATGGTGGTTCCATTTCAAGTATTTTTTAAAAATTTTTTAGATGTTGATAGATTTTTATTTTATTCACTTATTTATATGTGGTGCTGAGAATCAAACCCAGTGCCTCATGCATGCTAGACAAGTGCTCTACCACTGAGCCACAACCCCAGTCCCATTCATTCCAAGTTTTTTGAGGAACTTCATACTGCTTTCCAGAGTGGCTGCACCAATTTGCAATCCCACCAGCAATGTATGAGTGTGCCTTTTTCCCCACATCCTCACAAACACCTATTGTTTTTTTTTTTTTTTAATTATTGTACACAAATGGGATACATGTTGTTTCTCTATTTGTAAAAGGCATACCATTTGTGTAATCATAAATTTACATAGGGAAATGTTTGATTCATTCTGTTATTTTTTTCCCTTCCCCCCAACCCTCCCACCCCTCTTTTCCCTCTATACAGTCCTTCCTTCCTCCATTCTTGCCCCCCTCCCTAAACCTAACTCTAAACCTAACACTAACTCTTCCCACCCCACATTATGTGTCCTCATCCACTTATTAGCAATATCATTCTTCCTTTGGTTTTTTGACATTGGCTTATCTCACTTAGCATGATATTCTCCAGTTTCATCCATTTGCCTGCAAATGCCATAATTTTATCATTCTTTATGGCAGAGTAATATTCCATTGTATATATATACCACAGTTTCTTTATCCATTCATCAATTGAAGGACATCTAGGTTGGTTCCACAATCTGGCTATTGTGAACTGAGCAGCTATGAACATTGATGTGGCTGTATCTCTGTAATATGCTGATTTTAAATCCTTTGGGTATAGGCCAAGGAGTGGGATAGCTGGGTCAAATGGTGGTTCCATTCCAAGTTTTCTAAGGAATCTCCACACTGCTTTCCAGAGTGGCTGCACTAATTTGCAGCCCCACCAGCAATGTATGAGTGTACCTTTTTCCCCACATCCTCGCCAACACCTGTTGTTGCTTGTATTCTTGATAATCGCCATTCTAATTGGGGTGAGATGGAATCTTAGGGTGGTTTTGATTTGCATTTCTCTTATTACTAGAGATGTTGAACATTTTTCCATATGTTTGTTGATTGCTTGTAGATCTTCTTCTGTAAAGTGTCTATTCATTTCCTTAGCCCATTTGTCGATTGGATTACTTGCATTCTTGGTGTAGAGTTTTTTGAGTTCTTTATAGATTCTGGAGATTAGCGCTCTATCTGAAGTATGATTGGCAAAGATTTTCTCCCACTCTGTAGGCTCTTTCTTCGCATTGCTGATAGTTTCCTTTGCTGAGAGAAAGCTTTTTAGTTTGAATCTATCCCAGTTATTAATTCTTGCTTTTATTTCTTGTGCTATGGGAGTCCTGTTGAGGAAGTCTGGTCCTAAGCCGACATGTTGAAGCTCTGGACCTACTTTTTCTTCTATAAGATGCAGGGTCTCTGGTCTGATTCCAAGGTCCTTAATCCATTTTGAGTTTAGTTTCGTGTATGGTGAGAGATATGGGTTTAGTTTCATTCTGTTGCATATGGATTTCCAATTCTCCCAGCACCATTTGTTGAAGAGGCTGTCTTTTCTCCATTGCATATATTTGGCCCCTTTGTCTAGTATGAGAAAATTGTATTTATTTGGGTTTGTGTCCGTGTCCTCTATTCTGTACCATTGATCCACCTTTCTATTTTGGTACCAATACCATGCCGTTTTTGTTACTATTGCTTTGTAGTAGAGTTGAAGATTTGGTATTGCGATACCCCCTGCTTCACTCTTTCTGCCAAGGATTGCTTTAGCTATTCTGGGTTTTTTATTCTTCCAGATGAATTTCATAATTTCTTGCTCTATTTCTGTAAGGTACATCATTGGGATTTTAATTGGAATTGCATTAAATCTGTATAGCACTTTTGGTAGTATGGCCATTTTGACAATATTAATTCTTCCTACCCAAGAACATGGGAGATCTTTCCATCTTCTAAGGTTTTCTTTAATTTCTTTCTTTAGTGTTCTGTAGTTCTCATTGTGGAGGTCTTTCACCTCTTTTATGAGATTGATTCCCAAGTATTTTATTTTTTTTGAAGCTATTGTGAATGGGGTAGTTTTCCTAATTTCTCTTTCTGAAGATTCATCGCTTATGTATGGAAATGCCTTAGATTTATGTGCATTGATCTTATATCCCGCTACTTTACTGAATTCACTTATGAGATCTAACAGTTTTCTGGTAGAATTTCCTGGTTCCTCTAAGTATACAATCATATCATCAGCAAATAGGGATAGTTTGAGTTCTTCTTTTCCTATTTGTATCCCTTTAATTTCTTTGGTCTTTCTAATTGCTCTGGCTAGAGTTTCAAGGACAATATTGAATAGAAGTGGTGAAAGAGGGCATCCCTGCCTTGTTCCAGTTTTTAGAGGGAATGCTTTCAGTTTTTCACCATTTAGAATAATATTAGCCATGGGCTTAGCGTAGATGGCCTTTACAATGTTAAGGAATGTTCCCACTATCCCTATTTTTTCTAGTGTTTTGAGCATGAAGGGATGCTGTATTTTATCAAATGCTTTTTCTGCATCTATCGAAATAATCATGTGATTCTTGACTTTAAGTCTATTGATATGGTGAATTACATTTATTGATTTCCTGATGTTGAACCAACCTTGCATCCCTGGGATGAAACCCACTTGATCATGGTGCACTATCTTTTTAATATGTTTTTGTATGCGATTTGCTAAAATTTTGTTGAGAATTTTTGCGTCGATGTTCATTAAGGATATTGGTCTGAAATTTTCTTTCCTCGATGTGTCTCTGTCTGGTTTAGGTATCAGGATAATATTGGCTTCATAGAATGAGTTTGGGAGGGTTCCCTCCTCTTCTATTTTATGGAATACTTTGAGAAGCATTGGAATGAGCTCTTCTTTAAAAGTTTTGTAGAACTCGGCTGAGAACCCATCTGGTCCTGGACTTTTCTTTGTTGGTAGGCTTTTGATGACTTCTTCTATTTCATTACTTGAAATTGGTCTATTTAAATTGTGTATGTCCTCCTTGTTGAGTTTAGGCAATTCATATGTCTCTAGAAACCTGTTGATATCTTCGAAATTTTCTATTTTGTTGGAGTATAGATTTTCAAAATAGCTTCTAATTATGTTTTGTATTTCAGTCGTGTCTGTTGTGATATTTCCTTGTTCATTCCGAATTTTAGTGATTTGGGTTTTCTCTCGTCTTCTCTTTGTTAGTGTGGCTAAAGATTTATCAATTTTGTTTATTTTTTCGAAGAACCAACTATTTATTTTGTCAATTTTTTGTATTGTTTCTTTTGTTTCAATTTCGTTGATTTCAGCTCTGAGTTTGACTATTTCCTGTCCTCTACTACTTTTGGTGTTGGTCTGTTCTTCTTTTTCTAGGGCTTTGAGCTGTAGTGTTAGGTCGTTTATTTTTTGAGTTTTACTTCTTTTATTAAATGCACTCCATGAAATAAATCTTCCTCTAAGTACTACTTTCATAGTGTCCCAGAGATTTTGATATGATGTTTCTTTGTTCTCGTTTACCTCTAAGAATTTTTAAATTTCCTTCCTAATATCTTCTGTTATCCATTCATCCTATAATAGCATATTGTTTAATCTCCAGGTGTTGGAGTAGTTTCTGTTTTTTACTCTTTCATTTATTTCTAACTTCAATCCATTATGATCTGATAGAATACAAGGTAGTGTCTCTATCTTCTTGTATTTGCTGACATTAGCTTTGTGGCATAATATATGGTCTATTTTAGAGAAGGATCCATGTGCTGCTGAGAAGAAAGTGTATTCGCTCTTGGTTGGATGGTATATTCTATAAATGTCTGTTAAGTCTAAATTATTGATTGTGTTATTGAGATCTATGGTTTCTTTGTTCAATTTTGGTTTGGAAGATCTGTCCAGTGGTGAGAGAGGCGTGTTAAAATCACCTAGTATTATTGTGTTATGGTCTATTTGGTTTCTAAAATTGAGAAGGATTTGTTTAACATACATGGATGAGCCACTGTTTGGGGCATAGATGTTTATGATTGTTATATCTTGCTGATTTATGCTTCCCTTAAGCAGTATGAAATGTCCTTCCTTATCCCTTCTGACTGACATTGGCTTGAAGTCCACATTATCTGAAATGAGGATGGATACCCCAGCTTTTTTGCTGAGTCCATGTGCATGGTATGTTTTTCCCC
Organism: Sciurus carolinensis; assembly: GCF_902686445.1. Taxonomy (NCBI): domain Eukaryota; kingdom Metazoa; phylum Chordata; class Mammalia; order Rodentia; family Sciuridae; genus Sciurus; species Sciurus carolinensis. The sequence continues at coordinate 58,486,958 of NC_062228.1, read as the reverse complement.
ATCCTTTCACCTTTAGTCTATGGGTATCTCTTTGTATGAGGTGAATCTCTTGCAGGCAACATATTGTTGGATCTTTCTTTTTAATCCAATGTGCCAGTCTATGTCTTTTGATTGATGAATTCAGGCCATTAACATTCAGGGTTATTATTGAGATATGATTTGTATTCCCGGTCATTTGGTTCATATTTAAAATTTTATTTATTTATTTATATATTTTTTGACACATCTTGGTTCCTCCTTTTTTTGACAGTTCCTTTAGGATAATTCCTCCCTTTGCTGATTTGCTTCTTTGTTTTTTATTTCTTCCTCATGAAATATTTTGCTGAGAATGTTCTGTAATGCTGGCTTTCTTTTTGTAAATTCTTTTAGCTTTTGTTTATCATGGAAAGATTTTATTTCATCGTCAAATTTGAAGGTAAGCTTTGCTGGGTATAAGATTCTTGGTTGGCATCCATTTTCTTTCAGAGCTTGAAAAATGTTGTTCCAGGCCCTTCTAGCTTTTAGGGTCTGGATTGAAAAATCTGCTGATATCCGTATTGGTTTCCCCCTGAATGTAATTTGGTTCTTTTCTCTCACAGCCTTTAAAATTCTGTCTTTATTTTGTATGTTAGGTATTTTGATTATAATGTGCCTTGGTGTGGGTCTGTTGTAATTTTGTGTATTTGAAGTCCTATAAGCCTCTTGAACTTGATTTTCCATTTCATTCTTCAGACTTGGGAAATTTTCTGATATTTCATTGAATAGATTGTTCATTCCTTTGGTTTGTTTCTCTAAGCCTTCCTCAATCCCAATAATTCTCAAATTTGGCCTTTTCATGATATCCCATAGTTCTTGCAGATTCTGTTCATGATTTCTTACCATCTTCTCTGTTTGTTCAACTTTGTTTTCGAGGTTAAATATTTTGTCTTCAATATCTGAAGTTCTGTCTTCCAGGTGTTCTATCCTATTGGTTATGCTTTCTATGGAGTTCTTAATTTGGTTTATTGTTTCCTTCATTTCAAGGATTTCTGTTTGGTTTTTTTTCAATATCTCTAACTCTTTATTGAAATGATCTTTTGCTTCCTGAATTTGCTCTGTTAACTGTCGATTGGTGTGATCATTCAATGCCTGCATTTGCTCTTTCATCTCATCATTCAATGCCTGCATTTGCTCTTTCATTTCATCGTTTGCTTCCCTAATCATTTTAATTAGGTACATTCTGAACTCCCTTTCTGTCATTTCTTCTGCCATGCTGTCGTTGGATTCTATTGATGTAACATCTAGATTTGTTTGGGGCATTTTCTTCCCTTGTTTTCTCATATTGTTCAGGAATCAGTGGGTCATTAAGATATTGCAGATTTCCTCTATCGACTTATAATGTCCCTGAAGATTGCTAGTATATCCCCTCTTATCCTTCAGTAGCCTGAAGTCTTGGAGGAAGTTGATAATGCGGAGCTCCACGAAGAAGCTGCCTCTCTAGGGTGGTGACCCTCAGGTGGCGTATATTCCCTGCTAGTGGTCAGAGGTATCTCCACTTGTTGACCAATGGTCATCCAACGGGGAACTAGGCTGCGGGCTGAGGCAAGGCCTATTTGTGCCTGTGTCTCTGGTTTAACCGTCCCTGTGGGAAAACCTCTCCCGGTAGGGAAGACTCACTCGGTGGGAACATCTCACTCGTCAGTTCCCCTCCTAGAGGTTCCCCTCAATCTACAACTACCGCCTGGGCTGGGCTGTCTTCCTCTGCAATGTTCCCAGGGGCCCGGACCTACCTCCTGGGCCTGGGAGCCTCACCCTCCGCAGGCGAGTCTCCTTAGGCTGCCTCTCCCAGATAATCTGCCCGCAGTCCTGGAAACTTCGCTCCGCCCCTAGGCGTGTCTCTGTGCCACTCTTCCAGCAAGAAGCCACCTAGCTCCTGGGACCCTACTCTGCACCTAATCGCCTGGCTATGCGGCCCCTCCTCTGAGCCGCCACCTAGAGCCCCGTACAATAGCTCCGATACCCAGAGACCCGCCACACACCTCCCCCACCGGACAGCAGCCCGGTTTCCGACGCAGTCACTAGGAGTCCAAGCAACTCACTTCGAGTCTCCTCCTCCCACCAACCTCCCGTAGCCCTAGGCAGTCACTCCAAGCCCAAGTGACCCGCCCTGTTCCTCCTCCTCCCCCTCAGGGTAGCCCCCCGGGTGTTCAGGGGCGGTGGCTCCAAGACCAAGTGACCCACCGCGCTCCTCCTCCAGGCAGGCCACCGGTGTTCAGGAGCGGTCGCTTTGAGTGCAATCAACTCACCACTCGCCTCCTCCTCTGGCAACCGCCTGTGGCTCTGATGCAGTCACTCCTAGACCAAGCATCCCGCCTCGCTTCTCCTCTTCCTCCGGGCAACCCCCCGGTGTTAACACCTATTGTTGCTTGTATTCTTGATAATAGTCATTCTAATTGGAGTGAGATGAAATCTTAGGGTAGTTTTAATTTGCATTTCTCTAATTACTAGAGATGTTGAACACTTTTTCCTGTATTTGTTAATTGCCTGTATTGTCTTCTTCTGTGAAGTATCTGTCCAGTTCCTTAACCCATATATTGATTGGGTTATTTGTATTTTTGGTGTAAAGTTTTTTGAGTTCTTTATAAATTCTGGAGATTAGTGCTCTGTCTGAAGTGCATGTGGTGAAGATTTTCTCCCACTCTGTAGGCTCTCTCTTCACATTGTTTTTTTTTTTTTTTTTTTTTTTTTTTGCGGTGCTGGGGATCAAACCCAGGCCTTGTGCATGCAAGGCAAGCACTCTACCAACTGAGCTATCTCCCCAGCCCTCTTCACATTGTTAATTGTTTCCTTTGCTCTGAGATAAAGCTTTTTAGTTTGAATCCATCTCATTTATTGATTCTTGCTTTTATTTGTTGTGCTTTGGGAGTCTTGTTAAGGAAATCTGGTCCTAAGCTGACATGATGAAGATTCAGGCCTACTTTTTCTTCTCTTTGGTGCAGGGTCTCTGGTCTAATTCCGAGGTCCTTGATCCATTTTGAGTTGAGTTTTGTGCAGGGCAAGAGAGATAGAGGTTTAATTTCATTTTGCGGCATATGAATTTCCAGTTTTCCCAGCACCATTTGTTGAAGATGTTATCTTTTCTCCATTGTATGTTTTTGGCACCTTTGTCTAGTATGAGATAACTCTTTTTATGTGGACTTGTCTCTGTGTCCTCTATTCTGTACCATTGGTCTACATGTCTATGTTGGTGCCAATACCATGCCGTTTTTGTTACTAGGGCTTTGTAGTGTAGTTGAAGGTCTGGTACTGTTATACCTCCTGCATCACTCTTCCTGCTAAGGATTGCTTTATCTATTCTAGGTCTCTTATTCTTCCAAGTGAACTTCTCTCTTTCTATGAGGTATGTCATTGGGATTTTAATTGGAATTGCATTGAATCTGTATAGCACTTTAGGTAGTATGGCCATTTTGACAATATTAATTCTGCCTATCCAAGAACATGGGAGATTCTTCCATCTTCTAAGGTTTTCTTTAATTTCTTTCTTTAGTGTGCTGTAGTTCTCATTGTAGAGGTCTTTCACCTCTTTTGTTAGATTGATTCCCAAATATTTTATTTTATATTTGGAGGCTATTGTGAATGGGGTAGTTTTCCTTATTTCTCTTTCAGAGGATTCATCACTTATGAATAGAAATGCATTAGATTTACACATATCGATTTTATATCCTTCTACTTTGCTGAATTCATTTATTAGTTCTAAAAGTTTTCTGGTGGAATTTTTTGGATCCTCTAAATATAGAATAATGTTGTGGGCAAATAGTGATAGTTTGAGTTCTTCTTTTCCTATTCATATTCTTTTAATTTCTTTGGTCTGTCTAATTGTTCTGGCTAGAGTTTCAAGGACGATGTTGAATAGAAATGGTGAAAGAGGGCATCCCTGCGTTGTTCCAGTTTTTAGGGGGAATACTTTCAGTTTTTCCTCCATTGAGAATGATGTTAACCTTGGGCTTAGCATAGATAGCCTTTACAATGTTGAGGTATGTTTCTACTATCCCTACTTTTTCTAGTGTTTTGAGCAAGGAGGGGTGCTGTATTCAAATGCTTTTTTCTGCATCTATTGAAATAATCACATGATTCTTAACTTTAAGTCTATTGATGTGAAGAGTTACACTTATTGATTTCCAGATGTTGAAACAACCTTGCATCCCTGGGATTAAACTCAGTTGATCATGGTGCACTATCTTCTTAATATGTTTTGTATGTGATTTGGCAGAATTTTGTTAAGAATGTTTACATCTATGTTCATCAGGGATATTGGTCTGAAGATTTCTTTCCTTGATGTGTCTTTGTCTGCTTTTGGTATCAGGGTGATACTAACTTCACAGAATGAGTTTGGAAGGATTCCCTCCTTTTCTATTTCATGGAATACTTTGAGGAGTATTAATATTAGTTCTTCTTTGAAGGTCTTGTAGAATTCGACTGAGAATTCATCTGGTCCCAGGCTTTTCTTGGTTGGTAGGCTTTTGATGGCTTCTTCTATTTCATTGCTTGAAATTGATCTGTTTCAATTCTGTTTGTCCTCTTGATTCAGTTTGGGTGGATCACATATCTCTAGAAATTTGTCAATGTATTCAAGACGTTCTACTTTGTTGAAGTATAGATTTTCAAAATAGCTTCTAATTATATTTTGTATTTCAATAGTGTCTATTGTGATATTTCCTTTTTCATCATGAATTTTAGTAATTTGAGTTTTTTCTCTCTTCTTCATTAGTGTGGCTAGGGGTTTATCAATTTTGTTTATTTTTTCAAAGAACCAACTTTCTGTTTTTTCATTTTTTCAATTGTTCCTTTTGTTTCTATTTAATTGATTTCAGCTCTGAAAAAAAGTAGCAGGGTTCTACTACTTTTGGTGTTGATCTGTTCTTTTTCTAGGACTTTGAGATGTAATGTTAGGTCATTTATTTGTTGACTTTTTATTCTTTTATTGAATGCACTCCATGCAATGAATTTTCCTCTTACTACTGCTTTCATAGTGTCCCAGAGATTTTGACATGTTGCATCATTGTTCTTGTTTACATTAAGATTTTTTTTCTCCTCCCTGATGTCTTCTGCTATCAATGCATCATTCAATAGTGTGCTGTTTAGTCTCCAGGTGTTGGTGTAGTTTCTATTTATTGTTTTATCATTGATTTCTAATTTCATTCCATTATGATATGATTGAATACAAGGTAGAATCTCTATTTTTTTGTATTTGCTAAGAGTTACTTTGTGGCATAACATATGGTCTATATTGGAGAAGGGTCCATGTGCTGCCACAAAAAAGTGTATTCTCTTGTTGATGGATGGAGTATATATGTCTGTTAGTCTAAATTATTGATTGTATTATTGAGTTCTACGGTTTTTTTGTTCAGTTTTGTTTGGAAGATCTATCCAGTGGTGAGAGAGGTGTGTTAAAGTCACCCACTATTATTGTGTTGTGGTCTATTTGATTCCCGAAATTGAGAAGGATTTGTTTGCCATACATAGATGCTCCATTGTTTGGGGCATAAATATTTACAGTTGTTATTTCTTGTTGATTTATGTTTCCCTTAAGCAGTATGAAATATCCTCCTTTATCTCTTCTGATTAACTTTGACTTGAAGTTCACTTTATCTGATATGAGGATGGAGACCCCTGTTTTTTTACTGAGTCCCTGTGTGTGGTTTGTTTTTTTCCATTCTTTCACCTTCAGTCTGTGGATGTCTTTTCCTATGAGACGAGTCTCTTGATGGCAGTATATTGTTGGGTCTTTCTTAAAATCCAGTCTTCCAGTCTAAGTCTTTTGATTCATGAATTTAGGCCTTTAACATTCAGGGTTATTATTGAGATATTATTTGCTTTCCTGTTTATATTGGCTTATTTTTGGTTTTTAACTTGACTTGGTTTCTCCTGTGATTGGCTTTTCCTTTAGTATAGCTCCTCCCTTTGCTGACTTTCATTGTTGTTTTTCATTTCCTCCTCATGGAATATTTTGCTGAGAATGTTCTGTAGTGCAGGCTTTCTATTTATAAATTCTTTTAACTTTTGTTTATCATGGAAGGATTTTATTTTGTCTTCAAATCTGGAGGTATAGGATTTTGCTGGGTATAGGATTCTTGGTTGGCATCCACATTCTTTCAGAGCTTGAAATGTTGTTCCAGGCCCTTCTAGCTTTTAGGGTGTGGGCTGAGAAATCTGTGGATATCCATATTGGTTTCCCCTTATATGTAACCTGATACTTTTCTCTCACAGCCTTTAAAATTTTATCTTTATTTTGTATGTTGAGCATTTTCATTATAATGTGCCTTGGTGTGGATTGGTTGTAATTTTGTACATTTGGTGTTCCATAAGCCTCTTATATTTGTTTTTCCATTTCATTCTACAACTTTGGGAAATTTTCTGATATTATTTCATTGAATGGGTTGTTTATTCCTTTGGTTTGTATCTCTGAGTCTTCCTCAATCCCAATAATTCTTAAATTTAATCTTTTCACATTATCCCATAATTCTTGGAGGTTCTGTTCATGATTTCTTATCATCTTTCCTGGGTGGTCAACTTTCTTTCTTTTAATATTTTTTTAGTTCTTGATGGACCTTTATTATTTATTTATTTATATACGATGCTGAGAATTAAGCCCAGTTCCTTATGCATGCTAGGCAAGCGCTCTACCACTGAGCCACATCCCAGCCCAACTTTATTTTCAAGATTAAAAATTTTGTCTTCATTGTCTGAGGTTCTGTCTTCCATGTGATCTAGTCTGTTGGTGATGCTTTCTATTGAGTTTTGAATTTGGTTTATTATTTCCTTCATTTTAAGGATTTCTGTTCCCCTCCCCACCAGAATCTGTATCTCTTTATTGAAATGATCTTTTGCTTCTTGCATTTGCTCTTTTAATTGTTTATTGAAGTGATCATTCATTGCCTTCATTTGCTCTCTTATATCATCCTTTACTTCATGGATCCTTTTAGTTATGTTCATTTTGAACTCCTTTTCTGACATTTTTGTCAGTGGATTCTATTACTATAGCATCTTGGTTTGTTTGGGGTGTTTTCTTCCCTTGTTTTTTCATGTTATTTGTGTATCTTCCCCTCTAGCAGTGTGCAGCCGAGGTATTAGTTTCCCCCCATAGGTTTATAGTGTCCCTACAGGTTTCCAATGCTTCGCCTTTAAGGAGGAGATCACAGTACCCAATACAAACAGCATGCACCCTTAAACCAAATAGCCCCCTTTACAATGTTAACAGTATTATTTTAATAAACAGAGATTTTGAGTTCAATTATTATCTGCAGCATAAACAATAGGTTTGCAATAGGTCTACAATTTCTAATGGTGAACAAAGAACATGGGGAGGGGATAGGACCTAATGTTAATGAGGTAAGATGTGGGAATATAGAGGTACTAGATCATAGGATGAGTGAAAGCGGAATCAAAAGAAGTTGGTTGTTAGCATGAGAAAAGGGAGAAAGAGACTCCGAGGAAACAGGTAAATAAGAGGAAAATAGAGAAAGTGATAAAAATAAAAAAATAAAATAAAAAATAAAAAGAAGAAAAAAACCTACAACAAAACCGTAATATGCTATTCAAACCTCTCAGTCTTTAGTAGCCTGATGCATGAAAGGTACTTAATAATGAGACTCTAGTCTCCAGCAGGTGTCCCAGGATGGGACCTGCCCCAACTAAAGAAGGCATATCCCCATCAGGGATGATAGATGTCAGCAGAGGCATTCCAAAGCCTTGGTAGGTGGGGAGCCGCAGTGCTGTGTGGGACACTGGAGATCCGCACAGGGCTGGGCCTGGGCGGGCTGGCATTTCCAAAGTTATTTTTGAGCTAGGGTCTAAGGTAAATTTAAACTCCACAAAACTTGCTGTTTTCATCAAGAGTCATTACTTTTTTTTGAATAAATGCTCAAGTTGTGACAAACCTTTGGTTAATTTCCAGAGCACTGATTCTTATGGGTTTTTCCCAATTTTTTTCATTCTTTCAATGGAGGTGTGGAATTTTGTAGCTTCTTCTAGGCCATCTTGCTGACATCACATTAACACAATGTTTCTTATTACACTTGCTCTCCAGAGCAATCATGCAATGTATTGTCTTCCCCATCTCACAAGGGAAAAACTTGTTCTCACTTTCTCTCCAAGTGTGGAAGAAACCAAAATAACTAGTTTAAGCAAGACAGCTTTTTTGGAAGGGGGGCGGGTTGGGATTGAACCCAATAGCACTTAACCACTGAGCCACATCCCCAGCCCTTTTTTTTTTTTATTTTGAGACAGGGTCTCACTAACTTGTTCAGGGCCTCACTGAGTTGCTGAGGCTGGCCTTGAACTTGAGATCCTCCTACCTCAGCCTCCCAAGCCCCTGGGATAACAGGCGTGTGCTGCTGCACTCTGCAAGACAGTTTATTTTTATATAAGAGTTTCAGCAAGTCCAACTGCATTGTTCTTCAGATGCAGCAAGTCACCACCAGCTCCTGTGTCCTGGTTGTTCAGTCACTTCTAGACTGCAGTTCTCACCACCACCTTCCAGCCATTTAGGAAAAACGGGGGAAAAAAAAACATGCCTAGCCGTGGGCACAGTAGACAACACCCACATCAAGTTCACTTACTCCCACTGGTGGAATTGTTCACAGGGCCATACCTGGCTGTGAGGGGACTCTGGGATTTCTACTTATGACTCAGCAGTTCAATTCACAATAGCTAAACTATGAACCAACCTAGGTGCCCTTCAACTGATGAATGTATAAAGAAACTGTGGTACATATACATAATGGAGTATTACTCAGCCTTAAAGAAGAATGAAATTATGGCATTTGCAGGTAAATGGATGGAACTGGAGAATATCATGCTAAGTGATATAAACCAATCCCCCAAAACCAAAGGCTGAATGTTTTCTCTGATGAGTGGATGCTGATTCACAGTGAGATGTTGGTGGGGGAAGAATGAAGGAACTTTGGATTATGCAGAGGGGAGTGAGGGGAGGGGTGGGGTGGTGGGGATGGGAAGGATGGGAGAATGAGACAGACATTATTACCTTGTATACATGTATGATTACACTACTGGTGTGACTCAGCACCATGTACAGCCAGAGGAACGAAAAGTTAAGTTCCATTTGTGTACAGTGTATCAAAACACATTCTACTGTCAGGTATAACTAATTAGAACAAATTTTAAAATTTTTTTAAAAGAATATAATTATAGCCCAGGCATGGCGGCTGAGACAGGAGGATTGCAAGTTCAAGGCCAGCTTCAGCAACTTAGCAAGGCACTAAACAACTTAGTAAGATCCTGTTTCAAAATAAAAAATAAAAGTGGTGGAGATATAACACAGTGGTAAATTGCCTCTGGATTAAATCCATAGTACAAAAAAAAAAAAAAAAAAGACAAAATGCAGTGATTAATTTACAAATTTGTTGTAACAAAAAGACACAAAATTACTCAGTTTGCACAAGACAGAAGAAACTGTCTGACCTATAAAAGTCTTTGTAGGTGTTAGAATGGAGTGGGTGGCTTCAGTGTGGAGGATTCAGGCGCTGGGCCTCCATCTGCTGGTCCAAGACAGCTGTCAGCTTTGCATCCCAGTCAGTGAGAAGAGAGAAAGGGAGAAGTTTTTACTCCTTCATCCATGTTCCATGCACCAGAACTTAACCCCTTGGCCACACTTAGTTACAAGGGAGCCTGGGAAATGTAGTCTCTGAGTGGCAATCCTGTGTGACCCTAAGGCTTCTATGGGAAGAATAGAGCCTGCCACGTGTCTCCTCCTTGAAACCATAGATTGGCAGAGGTCACAAAGGATTTTTTGGTGATATAAAGTTTTGATGGCATGCGTCCATAGTCTCAGCTACTCAGGAGGCTGAGGGAGGAGGATCACAAAGTCAAAGCCAGCTTTAGCAACTTAGTGAGATCCTGTCTGAAAATAAAAGATAAAAAAGGGACTGGGGATGTGGCTCAGTGATCAAACAAACACCTTTGAGTTCAACTCATAGTACCCTCCTTCCCAAAATAAAAAGGACTGGAGATGTCACTTAATGGTAGAGCACCTCTGGGTTCAATCCCAAGTATCACAAAATTTTTAAGAAATAAATGACCCCAGCACCCGGAAAAAAAAAAAAAAAAAAAAAAAGAAATAAATGATCAGAGGCCACATGGTGTCATGGTTTAAGACGAAGTTTCGGAGTTTAAATTAAGGTCACCTAATGTGTTGTGTAGCTGGTAGTACAAGGAATGTCACCCCTCCAAGACCCACTTGCAAAGTGGGCTGTAGAACCTCACAGGATGTGGTTGTTAAGAATAAAATATGTGTGAATGCTTGGCTGGTGGAGAGTAATGCTCATAATCTGAAAAGTTCTTGGAGATAATGTCAGAACATGTGGGTTTTGTTTGTGTTTTGGGGTACTGGTGATTAAACTCAGGGGCACTCGGCCACTGAGCCACATCCTCAGCCCTATTTTGTATTTTATTGAAAGACAGGATCTCACTGAGTTGCTTAGCACCTTGCTAAGCTGCTGAGGCTGGCCTTGTATGCGCCATCCTCCTGCCTCAGCCTCCCCAGCCGCTGGGATTATAGGCATGGCCACCACACCAGGCCAAGCATGTATTTTAACTGTGTGTTTTTCCTGGTGTGGTAGCGCATGCATGCCTGTCATTCCAGCTACTTGAGAGACTGAGGCAGAAGGATCATTAAGTTTGAGGCCAGCCTCAGCAAATTAGTGAGACCCTATCTCAAAATAAAATTTACAGAAAGGTCTGGGGATCAACCCCCAGTACACACACACACACACACACACACTCGCGTGCCCGCACGCACACATGTCTATCTTTTTATATTGACCCCGAGGGTATCAATTTCCTTCCCCTACCTGTCTTAACAACCTATCCTTGCCCCTCACTCCTCCTTCAATCCTATTCATTCTTCTCCCAGTATACCATGAAGAAAATTAGTCCACACTTGGGTTTACCAAACAAGCAGACTAAGGATCCAAGAAGTGCCACTCCTGTCCTAAGCCACACATTGTTCCAGGGCAAAATCGGTGTAAACAGAGCCTCTGCATCCCCCCTAAACCACTCTCTCCCATTCTTCCCTAGAGTGGGGTCAACAGTGGATTGGTCCGGGCCAAAGACTCTATCACCAGTTTGAAGGAAAAGACCACCCGGGTTAATCAGCACGTGCAGACCCTGCAGGTATGAGAACCTCCCCTTCCCCAAGACCTCTTCCTCCAGGACCAAGCTCCCCTCTTAGATACAGGCTATTTCCTACCCAATGCAGCCGTAGCCCAGTTGGGAAGCTTGAGACTCAGGAGAGAAAGGGGCATTCCTAAGCCCAGATCTCCCTTCCCTGGGCTGTCCCCGTTGCCCTTGGTAACCCTTCTCTTTCCTGCTCCAGAGCGAGTGTTCCGTGCTGAGCGAGAATCTAGAGAGAAGGCGGCAAGAGGCTGAAGAGTTGGAAGGGTACTGTAGTCAACTCAAGGTGAGCCAGGAGGGGCAGGAGTGGGGTGAGAAGAGGGTGGGAGGAAGAGGGGAAGAATGGAGTCCTAGACGCCAGAGAGAAGGGAGGAGGCGAGTAGCAGCGTAGCGCAGGTCTGGCGAGGCCATAAGCCAGTCCTTTGGCCAAGGGAACAGGACGAGTAAGTGGGTGTGTTCTGCCTGTGGGATGGAGCCTGCTTGGAAATAGCCAGCCTAAGGGTAGGGAGCGGAACTGGAATGGGAAGGCAGGGCCCCCGCCCTGGTGTCCTGACCCAGGAGAACTGCCGGAAGGTGACCCGGTCGGTGGAAGATGCTGAAATCAAAACCAACGTCTTGAAGCAGAACTCCGCCCTATTGGAGGTAAGGGGGTCCTGGGATTTGTGGGAGGATTGGACACTTGAGGGACTTGGGGGACACTGCAGCTGGGAGTTCCTGTCCTGCTGCCACCACCACCATGACACTGCCCCTGCCTTCATGGTCGCACTTAGAATCTACTAATAAGGGAGATTGGAAGAAGGCTTCCACACGCAGAACGGGGACTCCGATACCAGAGAGAGAGACTTGAGCTGGACTTTGAGAATGCCGGTCCTGCTTACATGCTCGCTTATTTTCCAACAAAATATTGAAAAAGTTTCTGTCGTTCTTCCTAAGTGCCAGGGGCCGGTCTCTGACTCATAAGAGGGCTGGAGTCGGGGTGGATGGCTGGATGGAGTCATTGAGGCAAGCTAGGGGAGTTTCTGGATTGGACTTCAAATGGTACATTTCCTCCCTAATGACAGCAAGAATGTCCCTAATGACATTTAGACTTCAAGCAGTACTTCCCAATATTCTATCCAGACTCACTTACTTTCCAGTCTCTGATTACTGGGGTGGATTTGGGGGTGGAGGTGGTGGTAGGAAGAGAGGGGTTGGACACCGTGACCTTCTCTCTCTCGGCCCAGGAGAAGCTGAGATACCTGCAGCAGCAATTGCAGGATGAGACGCCGCGGAGGCAGGAGGCCGAGCTACAGGAGCTGGAGCAGAAGCTGGAGGCCGGCCTCTCCCGGCACGGCCTGGGCTCTGCCGCTCCGAACCAGGGCTGCTCCGGCCCGCCGGGGAGTCCTGAAGAACCTCCTCGGCTGCGCGGCCTGGGCCCCGGCGGCTGGGGAACCGGGTCCCGGGCAGGGGAGAGCCCCTACGGGAGCGATCAGGAGCTGCAGAAGGTGTCCGCCGGTCTCGAGGAGTTGAGGTGGGCGGGGCCTAGGGGTGTTACTGCGAGGTGCTACGTGGGCGGGGCCTTGCTGGCGCTCAAAGGTCTTGTGGGCGGGGCCTAAGTGGGGTCTCTAAAGTGTTCTAGGGACTGGGACCTGGACGCGCTGAACTTCAAAGAACTAATTTAGGGTTGGTAGACTGGAGGTGCGATGAAACCGAGGGGGGCGGGGCTTGAGTACGGGCGGGTCCCGCGGTGGCCAAGATGAGTGGGCAGGGGAGAGAGGAGAGGTGCCCTGAAGAGATGGTGTCTGGAGGCGCAGAGGTGGAGATTGGCGACCTGACAGGGAAGGCGCAGCATAACTGACAAGGCAGAATTCTGAAAGACATGAGCAGATTTCAACAAATGGATGGCACAGGGGAGTTTGGGGACCGGCTGGGTTTGGACTCCCCCGTGAGGTCCAGGGCAGCGTGACCAAACCTAGTCCTCACCTATACTCTCCCTCTGCCCCTCTAGGAGGGAGGTGTCCTCGCTGACTGCACGGTGGCATCAGGAGGAGGGGGCGGTGCAGGAGGCCCTGCGGCTGCTAGGGGGCCTGGGCGGCAGGCTCGACGGCTTCCTGGGCCAGTGGGAGCGGGCGCAACGCGAACAAGCTCAGACCGCCCGGGGCTTGCAGGAGCTTCGAGGTCGGGCGGACGAACTGTGCACCATGTGAGGGCTGGGGCCGGTGCGTGGGTGGGGCTGAGCCACCCGAGGGCGGAGTCTTGAGGGGAAAAGGGTGGGCCAATGGGCGGGGTCTGAGCGTTCCAGATCGTATACAGCCGCTGGGAAGTGCCAATTAGATAGCAGGAAGAGGCATATCATACATACTAACGACGGTGGAGCCAATTAGAGAAGGGGTGTGTTCCATACCCTAAAAAGATAAGGAGTGGACACCAGGAATCAGGGAAAGTCAATTAGAACAGGGCGAAGGCAGTCCAGATGTTAAAATACAAAAGGAGAAGCCAACCGAGCAGAGAGGGGTGGGCAGGACAGAGTATTGAAGACTAGATGGAGACTCAGGTGCTGGACCAAGAGTGGATGAAGTCTTGCCCAGACGACCTCGCAGCACTGGTTACGCTCATGCCTCAGGGTGGAGCGGTCAGCAGTGTCTGTGGCTTCACTGAGGAGCGAACTGGAGGGGCTGGGCCCAGTGAAACCGATTCTGGAGGAGCTGGGGAGGCAATTTCAGAACCCCCGAAGAGGACCTGACCACTCAATGAGCCTGGATCGGTCCACGCAAGGCTCCTGTGCTCGCTGTGCCAGGTATGGAGGTGGGGCCAGCTTCCTGTTGCATTCTGAGCCCCACTGAGAATAGCGCATTGAAAGAGACGGGGTGTTAGCGAAGGGAAGGGGATGTTCACTGTAGGAGACAATGCGTTGTAGGACCGGTCAGTCACGCTGAGTAATGGGAACTACATTTCTTACCTTCCCACAAGGTAACTACAGTTAGTGTCTTGATATATTTGGAGCATCATGTATGTCCAGTGCATTGTGGGAAGGTTGGGATGTGGTACATGGTAGGAAGCAGGATTTCTCAGTGCATCGTGCAGAAAGTGAGACTGTGTGGTGGGGAATAAAGGATACCACCACACTGGGTTCGTCGTGGGAAGGGGGCACATTCCTTGTACAACTTGAGATCAAGTGTAACTTGTGCACTAGAGGAAATGTGAGTTCTTGGTGGCTTTTGGAAAGCAAGGGCCCTTCAGGAGTATGAGCCAAAGGCCACCTGATACACCATGGGGTATCCCCAAGTGCGGTTGGAAGGTTGTTTGGGGTGCATAATGGAAATGGGGCCAGATGGAGCCTGGGAAGGTGTCCATGAGGCATCCTCAGGATGGAGTCGGTACTGGACCTCTTTTATCTGGTGACCACTCTTCCCTCCCCCAGCCAGGGGCAGCAGTTGTCTTCCGAGTCCCTGCAGCATCTGCTGGAGCGAGCACTGACACCGCTGGTGGACGAGGTGAAGCAGAGGGGCCTGGCTCCTGCTTGTCCCAGCTGCCAGAGGCTACACAAGAAGATTCTGGTACCAGGGACCATGCCCCACTTTACTTTTCTGTCAGAGCAGGGGGCAAGGAGTCCTGGGCATGAGGGTACTGCTGGTGTGTGACCAGAAGGGAAGGGCTGAGCTGTGGGCAGCAGTTACTGGGGATGGACTCATTCTAATGCATAGGCAGAGGGGCAAGCAGCCTGGTGGTTTGAGTCATAGGCCAATCATTCTGGAAACTTTGGCTATAGATTTGAGTCCAAGGCATGATGGGACATTGCATCTGGTGTAATGGGGGACCCAGGAGGCAGATACCAGTCTAAAGGTTCATGGGACATCAGCCTGATTTTCTGCAGACCTTCAAACAGGCAGTGCATTATATGGGATCAGTGAGGCCAGACAGGGAACCCAGTGACTTTTGGTTACCATAAGCTACTGTATCATGGGAAATGGAACCACACTCTTACTGGGGCAGCATACTGAAGCCAAATAACTGCTGGAACTTGAGTCCTGGTGCATTGTGGAACATGGAGATCTGCTGTATTACGGAACATTGACTTCCTGGATGATAGGCAGCATGGGATTTGATGTGGTAGTGAAACAGGACAAATACACGGGAGGACTTGGGCTCAGTGCACTGTGGGATATAGAGAACCAGACTACTAAAGGACATTCTTGTAAGAGACTCCAGTCTTGTGGATGAGGAGACATGGGTTCTTGTGGGATGTAGAAGTCACCACATGATGGGATACTGTGCACATACACATCAAATATAGGAAAGTTCATGGGTATTGCTGGACAACGTCGTAGATGTGACTTGGTGCTTGCTGAGACATGGGCCAATGCATCAGGGGACAGACACAGGTTTAGGGTACCCAGTGTGTGGGATGCCACGGTCAGACTCAGGCTCAAGGCATGATGGGACACCTGGGGGAGGAATTTGGGCCCCACGGGACCCTGCCCCTTGCCCTCCGCGATCCAGCTCCCCCTCCACCCCCAGCCCAGTACAGCAAGCCCAGCGGCGCCTACACTCCTCTCCCCAGGAGCTGGAGCGCCAGGCCTTGGCCAAACACGTCAGGGCAGAGGCCCTGAGCTCCACCCTTCGGCTGGCCCAAGACGAGGCCCTGCGGGCCAAGAACCTGCTGCTGACGGACAAGATGAAGCCGGAGTGAGGAAGGAGGCTGAGGGCATGGGAGGAGGGTGAGGTCTTGGGGAAAGGACTGAACCCCTCCTTACAATCCGACACTCCAACACCCAGCCACACCAGCACCGACTCCCCACTGGATGTCCTTACAGGGAGAAGGTAGCCACTCTGGACTATCTACACCTGAAGATGTGCTCCCTCCACGATCAGCTCAGCAACCTGCCACTTGAGGGGTCCACGGGGACAATGGGGGGAGGAAGTAGTGGGGGGACTCCCCCAAAACGTGGGGGTCCAGCCCCTGAGCAATAAATGGCCTCTCATGCTGGCATGAATTCTGTCTCCTTTTTGGCATTAGAAAGAGGAGTAATGAACTGTGCACATGTGCCACCCTCTGCGCCCACTGTGATTCATCGAATCCTCAGCCAACACAGTGTCTTGGTTCCCAGGGAGGTGCTAGTGATGGTGCTGTTCTTGGAGGAGGAGGTGGGTTAGACAGACCATTCTGTGGTGCAGTTTGGGCCTGTCAGGCCCACATTTTTTAGGGCAATTTTTACTAGATAATTATAGATAATTATAATTAAGATAACATGCATGTATTATCTCACACAGTTTCTGGGGGTCAGAAATCCAAGGGTGGCTTAGCTGAGTGGCTCTGACTCAGGATCCTCACTAGGCTGCAGTCAAGATGTTAGCCACAGGGCGTGGTGGCGTATGCCTGGAATCCCAGCCACTTGAGGGGCTGAAGTGGGAGGATTGCTTGAGCCTAAGAGTTAGAGAACAGACCAGGAAATACAGTGAGACCCAGTCAAGAAGGAAAGGAAGCAAAAAAAGAAAAAAAGAAAAGGAGAGAGAAAAAGAAAAAATCAACCAGAGCTGCAGCCATCTGAAGGCCTCGGTTCTTGCTGTGTGTTGGTTGAAGATTCATGTTCTCACAGCACTACCATCTCTGTTACAGTTTGGATCTGGAATGTCCCCAAAGGCTCCTGTATTAAAGGCTAGGTTCCCAGCTGCTGGTACTATTGGGAGATGGTAGAAACTTTCGGAGGTGAGGCCTAAGTGGCGGAAAGAGGTCCCTGAGGGCAAAGACTTGAAGGGTATATCTTGTCCCCAGTTCTCCCCCTGCCCTGTCTGTCTGTCTCGCTCTTCCTCTACTTCCTGGCCACCTTGAGGTGAACAGCTTTCCCATGGTATTGTACCTTCCTGCAGGCCCAGAATCAAAAGGTCAAATGACCATGGATTGAAACTTCTGAAGCTAAGAATCAAAACAAATCTTTCCTCCTTTAAGTTGTTTTTCTCAGGTATTTTGTTACAGTATTGGAAAGTTAACTAACCCACTCTCCCAGAACAAGAACTCAGGTATTTTGTCACAGTATTGCAAAGTTGACTAATACACTCTCCCAAAACAAGAAGTATAAGAATGAGCAGGAAGCCACAGTGCTTTTTATAACCTAATCTCACCAACAAATTCCTTTTTAATATACATTAGAAATGAGTCAGAAGCCAGGCGTGGTGTTGTACACCTGTAATCCCAGAGACTCATGAGACTGAGGCAGGAGAATGTCAAGTTCACAGCCAGCCTCAGCAACTTAGTGAGGCCCTAACCAACTTAGAACCTGTCTCAAAAAAAAAAAAAAAAAAAAAAAAAAAAAAGGGGCTGGGGATGTGGCTCAGTGGTTGAGTGTCCCTGGGTTCAATTCCTGATACCAAAAAAAAAAAAAAAAAAAAAAAAAGTCATGAGTCCAGATTATACTCAGAAGTTAATCAAATAATTATTTGCAGACATGTTTGGAAGACAATGCCAATCTTTGAACTTATTTGAAACTACCACAAGGATGTTATTATTAAACTTATAATTGAAGCATACTATAAACAGAAAAATTCACAAGTTGAAAGTGTATGTCTCAATGAATGACCATGAGAGGAACATGCTCATGTAGCCACTACCAAGATTTAGGACATCCAGCACCCCTGAATCCCTTTCATGCCTTCTACCAACCAGGACCTAGAAAGGCAGCCCCTATTCTTCTGATTTGTAATAAGCTAAGAAGTATAAAGATTGGAAAGGAAGAAACTATCATTATTCTTAGATGATAATTGTGCATGTAAAGGATCCAACAGCATATACATTTTTTAAAAAATCAGCGAAGTTAGCAAGTAAGTTGAGTAAAAGGTGAATAGAAGTCTTTCTGGGCAGGCATGGTGGCACAGGCCTGAAATCCCAGTGACTCAGGAGGCTGAGGCAAAAGGATCTCAAATTCAAGGCCAGTGTGGAATGCAATCCCAGCTCTGTCTAGCTCACAAGTTCTTGCTTATTTTAGTCCACCATGCAGTTTCTTAATGTGCTGAGAAATATAATGAAGTGTTGATCTTGGTCACTAGCTGAGCAGGCAGCATTCGTTGAAGCCCTAATGGTCTTACCTTACATCTTTTTATTAACAATACCCCAATCTTGTTCAGAGAGTGGGTGATCATGTCTTTCAGGGCAGTGTGGCCCAACTCCAGACTTTTGAGAGGAGAATTATTGATCTGTGCCAAGATGTGGTGGTCCCATTCCCCCCACCTGTGATTCAGGTAGCCATGTGTATTGTGCAGGTCAGGTTGAGATATGTTTAAGAGAAATGGGGGAGGGGATGACTGGGAGAAGTGTTTCTTGCTCCTTTTTTTTTTTTTTTTTTTTTTTGAGACAGGTTCTCACTAATTGACTGAGGCTGAACTTGAATTTGTAATCCTTCTGCTTCAGCCTCCTGAGTTGCTGGGATTATAGGCACACACCACTGCATATGGCTGTTTCTTTAAAAAGAGGGTTCTTTTGTTTGCTGGTTTTTGTTTTTGAGAAGCACTTGTTTCTCCATTTATGTCTGGTATAATCTGTCTGCACAGATGGCAGGACCTTCAGCAACCATATTCAAGCCATGAGGTGGCAAGTCTGAGGACAGGAGCCAGTCAACCAAAGACAACAGAGCAGAAAGACAAAAAGAATCCAAACTCTCAATTAGACTCGGGACAGAACTAATTAAGTCACTCTTGGAATTAAACCCAAACTTCTCGATATATTTCCTTATTATTTAGGATACACATTATCATTTCTACCATGTTTATTGGTTGAAGAGGTCACCCAGACTCAAGTGCAGAGGACATTGACTGCTCTCTTAATGGGAGAAATGTTAGAGAATTCTTGGCGATTTAAGAAGCAGCCCATGTGCAACAGACACCTTGAGAAAGAAATACATGTGGCAAATAAACATAGGAAGAGACTTGTCACTAGGGGCATGTGAATTTTAAAAACAATGCAAATCATTCCTGTAATCCCAGCACCTCAGGAGGCTGAAACAGGAGGATTGAAAGTTTGAGGCCAGCATCAGCAATTTAGCAAGGCACTGTCTCAAAAACTAAAAGGTGGGCTGGGCTTGTAGCTCAGTGGTAGAGTGGTTGCCTGACACATGTGAGGCACTGGGTTCGATCCTCAGCACCATATAAAAATAAATAAATAAAATAAAGGTGTTGTGTTGTCCATCTACGACTTAAAAAAAAAAAAAAAAAAAAAAAAAAAACTAAACTAAAAGGTGGTAAAGCACTCCCAAGTTCAATCCCCAGTACGAAAACAGAGAGGAGGGGAGAGGACGGTGGGAGGCAGAGACACTGAGTTGAGAAAGTCTGAATTTCTCAGGTTTATCTGAGTTCAGCCAGCTCGCCCTGTTACATGTGTCAGGGTCCCAGTGATTTCCAACTACTACCGGAACCTTTGTATTAGAAACTCGACAAGGGTTTAAGTTCAACTTAGTACGAAATTCTAAAACCTACTTGCTTACATTTTCATCTTGGTCCCCTGTTTAAAAAGAAATAAATTCTTTCAGAACGTCCATAACTCTCTGGTTCTCTGTGACTAGACCAAAGAGTTTAAAGACCTGGCTTGCAGAGTCCTTTCGGTAAAGCACGTGAGTGTACTCAGAGGTCACTGCATACCTTGGTCGTTGGTTGGCACCATGACGATCATTTGCAGCAGCCACAAGATCCCCCAAGACACTCATTTCAGTCAGAACTTCATTTCAGTCAACACTGATGATAACGTGGTCATCCATGAGGCCACTGCGCACCGTGGATTACTAGCATCTCACTTCTCATTGGCAAGAGCTCATCAGTTGTATTTGAACCTCACAATGTAACGATTCCCAAACCCATTTTTGAGTGTGTGGTGCTGGAGATGGAACCCAGGGGTGCTCTACCATGGTCTGAGGTGCATCCCCAGCCTTTTTCTTTCTTTCTTTCTTTTTTTTTTTTAAATTGAGTTAAGTTGCTCAGGTTGGCTTTGAACTTGTGATTCTCCTGCCTCAGCCTCTGGAATTGCTGGGTTTACAGGTGTGTCACCCCACTAGGTTAGATCCAGGGATTTCAACAGTCTGAGTCTCAGATATACAAAGTCCAGTATAGGTGAATAGATTTGAAGCCAAGAGATAAAATTGGTTCACATAATAAAAGTGTGTGCCAAGAACAATGACTGAGCCAATTCTTCACCCGAGACCCAGGTGTATATTTTAAAGAGTACTTAAATACATTGAAAGATGAATTATTTTCCTGGGTAAATAACATAAATGTTGATGTTGGTTCTCCACCAAATACATTGTGGTTTTAATGAAAATTCGATCAAAATTGAAAAGGATTTGGCACAGTTATTCTAAAGATTGTCTGAAGAAATAGATGAATGAAATAAAGGTTTCTTTATTTTTTATTTTTTTAATCTTTTTTTGTTCTAATAAGTTAAACATGAGAGTAGAATGTATTTTGACATTATACATATATGGAGTAAAACTTCTCATTCTTCTGGTTGTACATGATCAAAGTTTTTGTCCACTACAGAAGAGTAATTACAGGATCTAAAGCCAAGGTATTAATAAATTCTAAGGAAACACTCATCAGTCTTGGAAGAAGAGTAGAAATAGAATAATGAAAAACTTCAATATATAACAAATATGTCTTCATAAAGCAACTAAGGAAATGAAATTATTCAAAATATTGTTGGATTATCGGTTCAAATATATAAAATGTAAAGACTTCTATCATATGTTACCCTAAAATAAATTGCAAATCATTTTAAGAAAAATAGGAGGCGGCGGGGAGGTGCTCACTACCGCCATCCCTGGAAGTTACGGGAAAATCCCTTCTCACACCGGGAGAGAGGCTCGCCGCCGCGGCGGTTGTGACAGCGGTGACAGCAGCCTGACCCCGGGCTGGGGCTGCAGGGGACGGGTGGTCCGGGTGGGGGCGGGTGGTCCAGTCAGGCGCGAGGCCAACTCCCTGGGGCGTGCACAGCCTGGGGCGGCCGGCGGGAGGCCTCTGGCCACTGCACGTGCAGGCGCAGGTCGTCGCTGCAACTGTCCTCCGACAGGAAAGCGGCGCCTGCTGCGCTCAGGGCCTGCAAGAAAGGTGACGATCCCCTCAGCTCCGCTCCCTGTGGCACAGCCCCAGGATCACCCCGCTGCCTGGGCTGCAGGGACAGAGGCCCTCGCCGTGCAGCTCCATCACCCTGGTGGAGGACCACACTGTCCCTACTGCCCTCCAGGACCGACGCCCAGGGCCTCCCGAGCACCAGCGAGCTAGGATCCTGGCCCAGCAGCCATCCCCGCCCCACTTCCGCCCGACCGGGTCAGCAGACTGCAAAGCTGTTCGGCTGTACCCCTGGAAAATGCAAAAACAATCGTTGTCTAAGAAAGACGAAGAACAGTGGAGAAAAACATCCCTCGAGGAGGGTCGAGCCCCTCCTGTTCTATCTCACCCCTGCCTTCAGTTTTTCAGAGTATATACCCAGAAGTACAATTTCTAGATCATCTGCTAACTCTTTATTTAATTTTTCCTTAAAAATTAAATATTGCCAGGCACTGCACTGTGGCATTCGCCTGTAATCCCCATGGTTTAGGAGACTGAGACAGGAGAATTACAAATTCAAGGCCAGCCTCAGCAATTTAGTAAAGCCATAACCAATTTAGCAAGATCCTTTCTCAAAATATGAGTTCGATCCTCAGTACCAAAAAAAAAAAAAAAAGAAAGAAAGAAAAAAATTAAATATTAATAATATATTAAAAACCATGCTGTTGCTGGGAGCCATGGTACATGCCTGTAATCCCAGCCACTCTGAAAGCTGAGGCAGGAGGATCACAAGTTCAAAGCCAGTCCTCAGCAATTTAGTAAGCCCTAAGCAACTTGGTGAAACCCTGTCTCAAAATAAACAATAAAAGGGGCAGGGGCCAGGTGTGGTGATACACACCTGTAATCCCAGAAACTGGTGAGGCTGAGGCAGAAGGATCTCAAGTTCAAAGCCAGCCTCAGCAATTTAGGGAGGCCCTAAGCAACTTGGCGAGACCCCATCTCAAAACTTAAAAAAAGACTGGGAATGTGACTCAGTGGTTGAGTGTCCCTGGGTTCAATCCCCAGTACATAATAATAATAATAATAATAATATATTTATTTAAATTTATTATATAAATTTATTATTATTATTATTATTATTCTGTTTTCCACATTGGCTGCACCATTTGACATCCCCATAGCAGTTCCCAAGACTGCCACTTTCCCTGTGTCCTAGCCAACACCTGTTATTTTCTGGTGGTTTGCTCCTGGTTGTTTTATAGTAGTCACCATAATAGATGTGCTTTGATTTGTACTTCCCTAGTGAATCACGATGTCTAAAAGTCATTTGTTCATCTCTTAATTGATTGTGCTTTTTGTTAAGTTGTAGGAGTTCTTTTTATATTCTGGATTCTAACCCATTATCAGATCTATAATTTGTAAATCTTTTTGCCCCTTGATGTGTTGTCTTTTCACTCTGTTGATTGTCTACCTTGATGCACAGAGATGTCAAATTTTAATGTGGTCTAATTTATCTTTTTTCTTCTGTGCTTTTGGTATAATATGAAAAGAAATCCTTGCCAAATAAAATGTCATGAAGCTTTTTGCATATGTTTTCCTTTAAGAGTTTTATAGTTTTAGCTCTTACATTTACATAATTGGATCCACTTTGAGCTAATTTTGGTATATGGTACAAGGTAAGAGTCCAGTTTTGTTCTTTTACATGAAGACATTCAGTTTTCCAAATGCCATTGATTGAGATGAATGTCCCTCTCCATTGAACTGTCTGGCACACTTGTCAAAAATTATTTTACCTCATATATGAGGGGGTTTTGTGTTCTTTCCATTCTTTTTCTTTGGTCATGTGCAAGTATCACACTATTTTGATTACCGTATTTTGAAACCAGGAACTCTGATATTGGTTCTTTTTAAAGATTGATTTGGCTACTCAAAGTCCCTTGAGAGTCTATATGAATTTCAGGATGAATTTTTCTATTTCTGCAAAAAAACACTATTATAACTTTGATAGGGATTACACTGTATCTGTAGATCACATTCGGTGGTATTGATGGGTTGACAATATTGTATCCCAAACCCACAAGCATAGAATGTTAAAAATTATTTTCAGTTACATCTGTGACTGACTGTTTGGACTAAACATTCCTCAAAACATTATATTAGGGTTAATCCATTAGTGTTAATCAAACTGAGTGAGCACAAAGTGGCAAGTACATTGGAGGGATCAATCAATAAGACATGTTGCCTCCAGAATGTGGGAAATAACTTCTGTGAAGTTTTGGAGGTTTAGGAGTCCAGTAGTGTGGGGTATGTGAAAGGCTGGCTCAAAAATTACCACCCAGACCAGGGCCTGGAGGCACACACCTGTGATCTCAGTGACTTGTGAAGATTAGGCGAGAGGATCCTTAGTTCAAGGTCAGCCTGGGCAGTGAGACCCTGCCTCAAGATGAAAAAGGGCTGGGGACGTGGCTCGGTGGTAGATTGAGCACCCTGGATTCAACCCCCAGTATCAAAAAAAAAAAAAAAAAAAAAAAGAAGTCACTACTCAGTTGGCCACTAACGAGCACAGGCGTCTTCGTGGGCATTCTATACTTAGAAATACTGCTCCAATCCATTTTTGGAAGACTTCTTGCTTTGAGTGGCGCCCAGGCCAGGTGAACACTTTAGCACAAGTAGCTTTGCCAATTAGGTCATGCGCCCAGCACACCGCGTGGTACTTGAAGTGTCTATGGATCGGCACAGATAGCATGTGGAGCGTTTATGCCTAGGAATCTCCCGAGAGCAGAATCACAGTGTAGACCCCAGGATTCTGAAGCAAGGCCATGCACCTTTCCCAGAGGACTCTTGGCATGCCACCGAGCCTGGAGTGAGATGGAGCTTCCAGACAGGACATCACGAGACATGCAGCTAGCACTGCCCAATGTGAGCTCTTTCTGTTGGACCCTCCCAAATATTTAGATCAAGAGGATCCAACAGTGTGCCCTTCTGGGCACAGTGATATAGTGGCACAGTGATCCCTATCACTTTGAAGACTGAGGCAGGAGGATCACAGGTGGTTTTATTTATTTATTTTTGTTGTTGCTCTGGTGATTGAACCCAGAGGGCTTCACCCTTGAGCTGCACCCCGAGTCCTTTTTGTTTTTTATTTCATACAAGGGTCCTTGTAAGTGAAAGACGAAGGTAGGAGTCAGTCAAAGAAAGATGTGACCATAGAAAAAAGGCACAGAGATGCCATGGATCCAGTTTTGAAAATCGAGGAAGGGACCATGAGCCTAGAAACGTACTGGCCTGCAGGAGCTGGGAAAGGCCAGGAAACAAATCTCCAGAGCCTCCAGAAGAGATGTAAGCCACTGACACCTTGATGTCGCCCAGTGAGACTGTGCTGCCCTTCTGACTTCCAGAACTGCCAGGTGAATTAGTGCCATTTAAGTTGCTGGATCTGTGGAAACTTGGAGCAGCAGTAGGCAGCCGCCCGAGCCCTCCCTGCTGGGCCCTTTGCAAGCCCAGTCACAGCATTTTATTTTATCCATAAATACTTTAGCATGCATTTCTTGAGAAAGATTCTTTTTTAACATAACCGCAATGCCATTATCATGCACAAAGAATTAACGTAATTCCTTAATATCAAATACCCGGTCAGGTTAGAGCTTTTAAAAAAAAATTACATTTTTTTATATTAATGAATGTTTATGGAATGAATACATGAACAAATGGTCTTTTGTCTTATTTCTGCAAGTCTTGTGATTCTCAAATCTGTCAGAATAGTCACAAGAAGCCCTAAGTACATTTTTAAAATAACATTTTAAACAATGTTTTTCATTTGGAAATAGCTTTCGATTTATAGAAGATTGCAAAAGTCATGCAGAGGTTTTGGGTATCATGATGTATCCCTGCAGGCTCATCAACCCCAACAAATGCAAGGACTCTAGTGGGGGACACATCGACAATGGGGGAGGTGGTAAGTTGGGGAGCAAAGGGTCCATGGGAACTCTCTGTACTTTCTGCTCAATTTTTCTGCAAACTTAAAACTGCTCTAAAAACATTGAGCCGGGAACAGTAGCACATGCCTGCAATCCCAGTGACTCTGGAGGTTGAGGCAGGAGGATGGTAAGTTCAAAGCCAGTCTGGGCAATTTATCAAGACCCTATTTCAAAATAAATAAATAAAAATATATAAGTAAATAAAAATAAAATCATAAAGCCTGGGACTGAGGATGAAGCTCAGTGGTAGCACACTTGCTCAGCATGAGGGAGGCCCTCAGCTCTATAATTAGCACCAAAAACAACAACAAGTCTATTTTTTCAAAGCAGTGCCCAGGGTTCTGGAACAGCCTTCTCCAGCTGCTAATGTTAACTTCTTGCCTAATCACAGCGCAGTTATCACACTCAGTAGAGGGATGAATGGTGTGTTAATTTCCCAGGGTTACCATAACCAAGTATCTGAGCAGCTTGGCTTAAACAATAGCAATTCATTCTGTCTCACAGTTCTGGAGACTTCCAGACTCAAATCTAGGTGTCGGCAGGGCCGCTTCCCTCCAAAGGCTCCAGGAAGGAGCCTTCCTGCCTCTTCCAGCTTCTGCTGGCTGCCTGGAGCTTTGGCTGTGCTTCCTTGGGTCTGTCCTCTTCCAGGAACACCAGCCATCTTGGGATAAAGGCCCTGCCTACTCCTGTATGAACACATTCCAATTACATCTGCAATGACCCAATTTTCAAATAAGATCCCATTTTGAGATACTGGGCATTGGTCAACATATCTTTTGGGGGTACACAATTTGACCCATAGTAGCCCCTAAAGGTGGCCACACCCTAATCCCTGGACCTATGAGTATATTATGCCTTATGGTTAAGGAGACTTTGCAGATGGGATTAAGACTACAGACCTTGAGTTGGGGAAATTATCCTGGATTATCCTGCTGGCCCCAGTCTAGTCCCCTAAATCTGTAAAAATGAGAGGGAGGTAGCAAAGGAGAAGAGAGATAGGGCAGGGTAAGGACTTGACCTGCTGCTGCTGATGCTGAGGACTAAGTAGAGTCGCTAGCTGAGCCCAGCTGTACCTGAACTTCTGACCTGTAAGATGATAAATTTGTGTTTTATGCCAAGTTTGTGGTAATTTATTGTGACAGCAAGAGATTAGCATTAAAGAAACAGGATGTCCTTAGTCTGTGGCTGTTTGACAAAGGGCCCCAGAGCTTTGCTGTCAGTAGCCTGGAATGGATTTGGCCACCCACAGTTCCTTGTGAAAGCCACTTTCTCCACAGGGCTGTGAGCCCATGAGGACAATCTGTCACCTCACTCTGCTAAGATGGAGTCTATACGAGGGATTGGTAAATAGTGACCTTTGCCATGTTCTATTTTTTGGATGCAAGTCATAAGTACCACCAATCTCAAAGCTGTTGATAATACAAAGGTGTGGACACCAAGAGGTGTGAGGTCATTGGAAGGTCACCTGAGATATGGATTTGGAAATGGGGTTTGCAAATGGAGTGGGCTGAAGGGTATGGGTTGAGGCTAAGGTGTTTGGAGTTTGTATTTGTTTGCTATTGCTGTTTTAAGAAATGTTACCTCAAAACATGGCAGCATGAGACAACATTTATTATCTCAAATAGTTTCTGAGAGTCAGGAACTCAGAAGTGCCTTGGCTGGGTGGCTTTGGCTCAGGGTCCCTCATGAGGTCAAAGTGAAGACGTCAGCCAGGCTGCAGCCATGAGAGCTGATGACAGGCTGGATCTGCTTCCAAGATGGCGTGCTCACTGTTTCCTCACAGGTTGTTGACGGGAGGCCTCGACAAAGGGGCCTCTCAGGTAAGCTGCTTGAGTGTCCTCATGACACAAAAGTTGTTGTCCCCCAGAGCAAGAGATTCAGAAACAGGGCACAAAGGAAGCCGAAGAGTTTCTTATGATCTAGTCGCTTCTACCATATTCCTTTATCTAGAAGGTCATTAAGTCAGGCGCACACTCAGGGGAGGGAGATAATCCCCGCCTTTTAGAGGGAGGGATGTGAAAATCCTGTGGACAGTGTTTGAGACCACCACAGAGTTGGAGGGCCGACTGTGGAGCCTGGCTCGCTCAGTTAGGTCGTGTCAGTGTCCTTGAGCCTGGTGGAAGCAGTGGTGGCTGCAGTCCTGGGTATTGGAATCATGGGTTGGATGGTTGGGCTTGGTGCTGAATCAACTGTGGTTAGGCTAGTGGAATTGTAGTGGCAGCAGGTTGGAGGTATAATAGAGGTGTGATCAGGGAACAGGGTGCTTAAAGACACAAAACTTTAGGTTATGGGGGAGATGGGAGGGAGGTTTGGGGGGGATGGCGGAGTTTGGGGCAAGGTTTTTTGTATTGGTTGTTTGGTTCTATTTGCAGCTGAGTCGGTGGCACCGGAGTATGGGATCATGGAGTCATTGATTGCTGGAGTCATGGCAGTGGTTAGGAGGGTGGACACTGGCTGGTACACTCCCTAGTCGGGGCAGAATCCATCATGAAGACAGAGGTTGAAATGACTGGGGTTGGGTTGAGTAAGACTCTTGAAGGAAGGGGCTGGGGATGTAGCTCAGAGGTGGAGCGTTTACCTAGTGTGTCCACAGTTTAGGTTTGTAGAGGGGTTTGAGATGGGTGGCTGGTGGGGCAGCAGGAACTGAGCTCAAGGGAACCTTTGGGGTGTATGATTGGAGCTGGTCATGAAGGGCTGGGCTCACCATGACTTAGAGGCAGGACCAGAGCGAGCTGGGCTGGTGCTGGGGCTGTGGTTGAGGTTGTAGTTATAACTGAGAATCCATGGTGGGTCTGGGATGGATGGAAACTCTTCTCCTCTGGCATCCTGATCCTCACTTCCGCCACCCCTGCCCTACCCTGCCCAAGGGCGCAGTGGAAACCACACACCCAGCTCACATATCTTTATTGGCCAGATGTAGGGCTACCAAACAAGCCACCCTGTCCTGCGCCAGCCCAGCTGGAGGGAGACCAGCTCCCTACTGGAAGGGGTTATGAGTCGTGGATGTCGTGGTTTCCTTGGAGTCTACAGACATGGAGATAAATCCATGTCTGTGTCCCGAGTCCTCCTCCCCTAACCCTCTGAACCGGCGCTTAAGACGCTGCCCCGCCTGGAACAAGGAGGCCACGTCCAACAGAGCATCCTCGATGTGCTGCCCCAGCCGGTGGGAGTCCTGGAGGAAACACACAGAGGGGAAGCTGGGAGCGGGCCGTGGGGCTGGGCAACAAGAGGGGTCAGACTCCTGGCTCCGAAAGCGGGGCTGGGGCCTGGAACCCTGGGTCTGAGGGAGGAGGGTGGAGGACGTGTTCCAGTCGGTCTCACCGTTTTTGTGCTTGATTTTTTGCTAGATATGTGGAAGGTGATCATGTCATCCCCCATGAAGATGTAAGAAACACCGTACCCATGGTCGTCCGCCTGGAGTGGGAGAAGGTGAAGGAACAAAATAACCCCCTCCCCGCCGGCAGGAGGGCCG
Source organism: Sciurus carolinensis (assembly GCF_902686445.1). NCBI lineage: Eukaryota > Metazoa > Chordata > Mammalia > Rodentia > Sciuridae > Sciurus > Sciurus carolinensis. Next base: position 58,458,359 of record NC_062228.1, on the reverse strand, counting down.
CCCAGCTCCTCTTCCCTCAGAACCCAGGTGCCCAGCTCCGCTCACAGGGCCAAATCCGCCACCCGAGGAAACGTAATCGGGGTAGTTGTGGACGTCAAACAGGTGCATCTGCTGCACAGGGATCTGGCTGGTGGACAGTTGCCACTGCTCCGAGTGAACCTGAGAACACAAGACGATCACGAGTTCAGCAAAGGCAGACCTGCCCTTGGCTCCTCTGGCTCAGTTCCACTCCCAGCATCCCTGGCATTTTGGGCCTCCTCGACCACTGATTGGCTGAGCGGGGTCCTGCCCGGCATCCTTCCCAGCTCCTCCCTCCGCGCCCCGCCCTCCCCCTCTCTCCCCGGATCTCTCCGACCACCTCCCCTGCAGATTTTCTTTTTCAACATCACCCTCGTTGCCCTGAAACTACTCCCTTTCCCCGCGGTTCCCCAGTCCCCTCTAACCCTTTCCCTGCACCCCGACCTGGGCCAGGAAGGGTGACTGCATGTGGAGGAATCGGGACACGATGTAGAGCGCAAAGAGGTGGCGGTCGACTCCCTGCCCGCACATCGCTGCCTTCAGCAGAGCCTGGTGCTTCTCCACCGCCACGCGGAACAGGGCGAGGCACTGCGGGTCCTGGGGGCCCCCGGAGAGGTAACAGGTCATGGAAAGACAAGACGTGGACTTATTGCTGGGCCTGGGGCATGCCTGGCATCTAGCCAGCTTGCGACATCCCTGCAAGGCAGAGATATTCACACCACTCTACAGAGGGGAAACAGGCTGAGCAGTGGGAAGTCACTTGCCCAGGGTCACACAGCAAGCAAGGCAGAACCAGGTGGGCTCCCAGGTCTGTCTGATTCCAGAGCCCAAACTCCTTCCACTGAACCACATAGGAAAGGGAGAGCAGGAACAGAAGTGCCTGAGGGTAGGTTCTGAGCAGAAGTTATAAGGACTTGGTGCATGGAGGTCACAAGGTCACACAGAGGCTAAATAAGCCAAGAGCCACATAGTGGAAACAAGCCTCCCTCTCCCGTGCTCCCCCATTACTCTGTGTGACCGCCATGAAAGCAGAGCATGCTATGCTGGGCTATCTCTGTCTCTGTCTGGTTCATTCTTTGTCCCTGGAGTCCCATCACAGAGCCTGGCCATAAATGTTTGCAAACATATGAAGGAAGCCTCCAAGGAGGCCACACCCACTGTCTTCTCCTTGTCCTCCATGGCTCTCACAAAGTTGCAGGCCTCCCTCGTGCAAGACCGTACTGTCTCTGTCCGGCCTTCCAGGTACAAGCGTGTCATGGCTGACTCGTAAGTCAGGCAGAATTGACCCCTGTCCTGGGGGACAAGGAAGAGAGGAGCCCATTAGCAAGCCTCAGGAAGTCATCATAGACCTGACCCACCTTGTCCAGACCTCCAGACTCCTGCCCACAGTGTGTGGAGAAATCTAGATGGCGGATCCACAATGGCAACAACCAAGAGAAGTTAAGGGAGGAGGCTGAAGAGGCAGGTGCTGGGAACCCAAGGAAGCTGAGGTCCTGAGGTGCTGGGATGGGAGATTGTGACTGACCCGGAAGTGGGCCAGCTGCAGGGCCATCTGGATGAAGCTGTCTGAAGAGAGGTGGCAGCGTTTGATGAAGCTCTTGCCAAAGTGGGAGAAGGGGAAGACATGGCAGTCGATGTTGCTAGACAACGTCCTGGCTCCTCTCAGGGCGAGGGAGATGGACGGATGAATCTGCTAGGGGGGAGGGAGAAGGAATGGTTGGTCTTACAGATGGGGCTAGCCGGAGCCAGGAATGGGGCTGGAAGAGAAGGTGGGGATGGAGTCAGGGACGGGTGGAGTATGGAGGGGAGAGATGGAGCGGAAGGAAGGAGAAGTCACAGACTGGGATGGAGATGGCACAGAATGTGAAACGGGGTATGAGATGTGGCCAGAGCTGGAAACGGAGATGCAGACGGAGTGTGTGCCTGAGGAACTGGGCTGGGAATGGTGACCAAGCACAGGGCGGGTGTGGAAACTGAACCAAAGTTGAGGATGGGGCTGTGTTTGAGGATGGGCTGAGTTTAGGAATGGCCCCTACATTGGGAATGAGAGGGGCTGGTGTTGGAAGAAGCTGGGCTTGGAGATGGGACAGGACTGGGGTAGGCCCAGTTGTGTCTGAGAGGCTTGAGCAAGGGGCTGGCAGGCTGGGCTCTGAGGCCGTGGACACATTTGATTTGTACATGGGGCTATGGACTATGGTTGGGACTAGGGTTGATTCTGAGGTCAAGGGTAAGGATGGGGGGTGCTTTAGAATCAAGGCTAGGATTTGGGGGCTTGAAGGAGGCCTGATTTCACCTGTTCTGGAAGGTCCCATTGCAGCCGCTGGGGCTGGGGCAGCGTGGGGTCAGGATGCCCCTTGCAGTGGCCATCTGCTGAGTAGCCCAGCTGAAAGCATTCTGTGGCCAGAGTGAACTGTGGACAAATGGAGGCTGTGAGAGCCCCTCCTTCCTGTGGACTGGGGTCATCTGACCAGGCCGCTTCTCATCCGGGAAGGGCATTCCCTAAGGACCACAGACCTCTGAGGCTCACAGCGGGCTCCCCGGTTCATGTTCACTGAGAACAAGGCTAATGCTCAGCTGGTGCTTACCGACCCTGGACAAGCTGGCAAACAGAGTCACCACCAGCAGCCCACCTTCCCAGGACCCCAACACCACCATCCTGGGACTGGAGAGAAGAAGCTGCAGGGGATCTACCTGCATTTATTCTGACCAAGTGCCACCCACACCTTGCTAGTGTCAAATATTTTAAATCAGCCCTAACCAGGCACCTGCCATCGAGGTTCACATTTCAATGACCTCTCACAACCCCCTAGGAAGACAGGATTAACGTCCCCATTTTGACATTCAACACATGGCAGTGAACATCTCGCTTGTTTTTATTTTATTTTGTGATACTGGGGATTGAACCCAGGGGTGCGCTACCACTGAGCCATATCCCCAGCCCCTAGTTGCTGGGGATGGCCTGGAATTTGTGATCTTCCTGCCTTAGCCTCCCTAGTCACTGGGATTTCAGTCATGTGCCACCCCAGAAAGAACACCACACTTGTGATGTAAGAGTTTGTGTTCATCTTTTCCTTACCTGTGTTACCTCTGTACTATTTATTTATTTTTTGTGGTATTGAGGATCAAACTCAGGGTGCATGTTAGCAAGTGCTCTGCCACTGAGCTACATCTTCAGCCCAGCCCCTCTTCTCTTCTTTTAATTTTAAGGCAGGATCTCATTGAATTTCTCAGGCTGACCTCTAACTTGTGATCCTCGTGCCTCAGCCTCCTGAGTAGCTGGAATTACAGGTGAGTGAGTGCCAGCCACCATGTCCAGCTCACATCTCCACCTTTCCAGTCAATATGCAGAGATGACAAGCTGTTATGAAGTGGTCTGAAAGGTCAAAGGTGAAACTGAGTTGAGTTTCACTTAAAGATATAATTAGGCTGGGTGCCCTGGTGCACACTATAATCTCAGCTACTCAGAAGACTGAGGCAGGAGGATGACAAGTTTGAGGACAGCTTCAGCAACTTAGAGACCCTCGAGTAGCTCAGTGGTAGAGTACCCCTAAGTTCAATCCCCAGCATCACACACACACACACACACACACACACACACACACAACCCGTTCACTTGAAGAAGGGGATGTGAAGCTCAGAGGAGGGGAGTAGCTTGCCCAAGGTTACATGGCAAACCAGAGCTGCAAGATAGTACTGCCTCAGTGTGTGTTGGTGGAAAGCCTTACCCTATGGTGTCAGAGCACTCTGGATGCATGTTCTGACTCTGCAACTCTTTGCTGTGTGACTCAGAGAAAATCACTTTTCCCTTCTCTGATCCCCACTACCCATTCATCAAAGGAAGGCATCACCCCAGGCCTCCTCTCTGCCTATCCTTCCCCAGCCTACCTCCCACATGTGTCCTGTGATGGGGCAGTCAGCCCACGAGTGCTCCAGGCTTAGGCCCAGCTTCCCATTGGAGAAGACAATCAGGGTGAAGGATTTGTCAAACCAGCTGTGGAAGAGAGTTCAGGAGGAGGGCTCGCAGTGCATTGTAGGCCTCGAAGGGGGGTTTCAGGGTAAGGAACCGGGGGTCAGCTGGAATCTTGGCATGGTGACCTCTAGGAGTGCTGTAGCAGGTGACTCTGCAGGGTCTCACAGACGTGTCTAAGATTTAGGGCATTTGGGGAATTTTAGGTAACTGACTGAGAAAGGTTGGGGGTGCCCAGGAGTCAAGAGGACTTTCCTGGGCCGTGGGCATGGAGAGGTTTTCTGAGGCTCTCCCTGTCTGTGTGTTGGGGGAGGGGGCAGGCATCTCAGATCTAGGGAACCTGGGTTTGGGATGCCTGCATGAAGATGTGAGGGTGGGTTCAGTGGTCTGAATCTGAGGTTTGGGGTTTGATGGCCCTCAGATCTGGGATCTCTGGGTCTTGGGAATGCTCAGATGCTGAGTCTGGGTTATGAGTCTAGGGTCCCAGATCTAGAGGTTTTCTAGGTCCAGCTCAGGGATTTGTGGGTTTTAGGTCTGGAGCCCCTAGGTCCTGGTCTGATCTGGGGTACCAGGTTGAGGGGTTCTCTCTGGATCAAATTTCTCCCAGTCCCACAGCACTGGATCTGGGGTCCTCAGCCCTGGATCTCTTGCCCAGGCTTGGGGTTCAGGGTCTTGTTGTCTGGTGGAGAAGGGTCCTAGGTCTATATAGCGGGGTCTGGGGTTCAGGTCTGGGTGGGCTCCAAGCCCGGGGCTAACTTACCGGTCGTGGCCTCTGCCAGCCAACAGGGCATGGGCATAGGCATCCAGAGACGCTGCAGGGTCCTCCCTGGTGAGCCCAGCTGGTTCGGCATCCAGAGACACGAAGAAAGCGGCCCCCTCCACCGCCTCCAGGGCGTGGGCGGCCCGCGTCTTCAAGGACTTCCGAACCTGGGCCCACATACCCCTGTCCGGCGGGACGAGCCTGAGCCCACCTGGCCCTTCGCCCTGCCCAGCCTCCACCCGGACCCCACCTGTCCTTCCACCATGCCAGGAGCTGACCCGGCCTCTGGAAGCCCCTGCCTTCTGCCCCTCACCTGGGAGCGGCAGTCAGGGCCGCCAGGTGCTCCTCGTGGGGACAGGCAGGTGAGGGGTCATCTAGGATTCGCTGAAACTGCTGCTCTAGGGCCCTCGGGGACAGCAGGTCATTTTGGGAATGGGTGTCCACGCGGAAGAATCGACCCCGGTGGAAGACCGCCACGTGTCGGCTGTCCTGGAGGTGGCGGATGTAGTCTAGGGGTGGTGTTGGCAGGAGCATGGAGGCGGAAGCCAGGTGCAGGAGGAGAATAACGACCATTTATTCAGCACTCCCCGCGTGCCTTGGGCAGTTCTTAATACCCTTTTAATCTTCACCACCGTAGTCCCACTCATCCCACTTTAGAGACGAGGGAACAGGCTCAGAAAGAGTAATAACTTCCCCAAGGCCACACAGGAAGGATGGAAGTAGAGCCCAAACCTAAGCAGCTGGTTCCCAGGACGTGGGCGGGGAGGCGGGGGTCTCACCTTTTTGGACCCCTGGCACCCGTGTGGTGTTGAATATCTTCTCATACTGGGCAGAGCACAAGGGGCGCATTCCCATCAGCAAATTCTGCAGGAGGCCGTGTGCTCATGAGCTGCCTTCTGGGACCAGCCTCTGTCCCCAGCCCGCAGGGGCTGTCTTACCGGGGGAATCTCCTGGCGGTTCAGCCGGTGTCGGTACAGGAGGAGGGCATGAACTGCATTCCCTGCGCGAGCTGCCTGCAGCGGCGTGGGTGTGACATACAGGAAGTCCTGGGGACCAGAGGAGGGGACGGCGTTTTGAGGCCAGGTTGTCCCAGACCGGGGCTCCGAATCCGAAACAGGGTAAAATGGTTATTGGGGACGGCAGCCCCAGATTCACGTCAGGGGCCACAAATGCCACATTTTACCCAGGCACCAACCCTAGACCTGGGGTACTCCAGACCTTCCTCCCCTCTTACCATCATGTAATAGTTGCTGTTCACCATCAGTGAGTTTCGGGAGCGCAGGTACACAAATTCTTCCCACCAATCACTGACCTGGGAGTGGGGTGGAGAGATACACAAGCTGGAACCTTGAAGGGGAGGGACAGTGGGTTCAGGGAGCCTACTAAATTTCCTGTGTCACCCTCCTATGGGAAGGTGTAGTTCAATAGCAATAACCAGAAGTCCATGGATGCAGGATCAGTTAACTAATCAATGTACACACTCAGGCTGTGGAACACTACACAAATGTGAAAAGAACAAGATGCATTGGTATTATATTTTTATTTGTTATCTATATTTATTGAAACTACATGAGTATCAAGACATATTTTTGAATGAAAAAAGCTAGGAGCACAAGGTATGTGGAATGATTGATTTTTTTTTTTTTTTTTTTTTTTTTTTTTTCTGTGCTGGGGATTGAACCCAGGGGTGCTTTACCACTGGGTTATATCCCCAGCCCTTTTTAAACATTAAAAAAAATTTTTTTGACACAGGGTTTTGGTAAGTTGCCTGGATTGGCCTTGAATTTATGATCCTCCTGCCTTAGCCCCCTGAGTCACTGAGCTTACAGGTGTCTGTCACTGTACCTGGTTCTGTGTTTTTTTTTTTGTTTGTTTGTTTTGTTTTTTGCGGTGCTGGGGATCGAACCCAGGGCCTTGTGCTTGCAAGGCAAGCACTCTACCAACTGAGCTATCTTCCCAGCCCCTTGTACCTGGTTCTGATTTGAAATTTTAAAAAATATTATTTTGCATCATTCACAGATGAATGAACAAGCAAAATGTGGTTGATGGGTATAGTAAAGTGTTATTTAACCATAAAAAGGAAATAAATTGTTTTGTGGTGCTGGGCATGAAGCCAGGGATTTGCACTAGCTAATCATGAGTGATATTCAAGCTACAGCCCAGAAACCATAAAGAGTGAAGTTCTGACTCAGGCTACCACCCAGGTGAATCCTGAAGAGTCAGTATCAGGTTGAAGTGAAATGAATCGGGTTCAAAGGACAACTATTGTATAATTCCATTTATATGAAAAATCTAGAGTAGGCAAATCCAGAGAGACAGAGTAGAAGAGAACTTACCAGAGGGTGGACAGAGCTTGTTTAGGATGATGAGAAATTTCTAGAAATAGATACTGATAACACGACAATAGATAGATGGCAACACAACATTGTTAATGTATTGATGCTGCTGACATGTAGACTTAAAAAGGTGAAAATGGAAAGCTTTATGCCATGTATATTTTTTTATAATAAAATTATGTATATTCATATATGGACACATTTTTGGGGGGTACAGAATATGCTTATCAACATGTAAGACCTTAGCGAAAGTGTTCCTCACAGGCAATGGTGGGAGGGACCAGAATTAGAGGGAGGTGGCTGAGAGTACTTCATGTTCAAGATGTTTTCCTTTTCTTCATTATAGAATTTATCACGTATATGTGTTTACTTGCATCTTAAACTCTATGGGATATTACATTTCCTTACCCTTAGACCTGGGGATATGCTAGACCTTCTAGAAAAATCCAGAAGCTTCTGGCAAATTCCAGAAATCTCTATAATGTGCAGTTACAGAAGCATCTGCATACATCAAACTTCCACAAACTGTGCATCTTACTTAAGATCTATGCATTTTACTCTGTACATTTTAACATAACAAAAAATTATTCTTAAAGAAAAAAATTTCAGCACCAAGTGTTGCTGAAAGGTGTCTATAACTCAGAAGAAAATCCCTGAGATAATAGTGGAGCATGATTTTAACCTCAGGAACCAAACAGTGTGGGAAGAAGGAAGAGGTAGCGACCCATCAGACTGGTTAGAAAATCCCCAACGAGAGGGGGAAATTAGGCCAGTTTTATTAAAAGCTGCTTTATCGCCCTGTGTCAATGACTTTAGTGACATCATGAGTTCTTCCATGAAATGCCACGTCGCCAAGGCTCTAGACAATGTGGCCACACCACCGTCCAGAAGCAACGCAGCAGAGTGGGATCCTGCACAGGAAGCTTCTCAGGTGCCTCGGCCAATTTGCTGCTTTTATTTTTCCTCCTTAAAATCTACTCGGGGATGATTTTTGCTACAAACCCAAATCTCAATGAGCTCTTTTGACATATAGCTGATTCTTTATTCCCAGTATGTTCTACAATCCCGGCCAACATTGAGTGAATGTGGCACTTTTGCTCCTGGGGAAACACAGGGATGGGGCCCTGTAAGCTTCCCGTCACATTTGTGTCAGCTGATGAATATCACCTGGGTTTACGAGTGCTTCTGTTTAAACCGTCTCATTAGTTGTATCCTGTCTGTGCACCAGCACCAAACTCACAGCCGACAGCACTGTGACTCATGCCCGAAGGAAGCTCATCTAACACATGCATCCTCTCCAAAAGGCAAGTCGAGGCTGTTCCAGAGCAGCAGCCCTTCAGTACCACACTGGGGACATTTTAAATAGCAAAAACATCAAGAAAAGCACAAACATGCACTAAGATACTTGTTCACAGCAGGGACGCTGAAACCAGAAGGCAGAGGGTCATCTTGTTCAACCAAAGCTGGGAACTTTGGGCCCCTCAAATTTTTGTCCCTCTTTTGTGTCTCCAATTGACTATGAAAGAGCCACATGTACTGATTTGGGGGTCTCAAATAGATCTTAGTGAGTGGGTGAATCTGCAAATATAGGATCCATGGATAAGGGATAAGAAATCACTGTGGCACATGCCTGTGATCCCAGCTACCCAGGAGGCCCAGGGAGGAGACTGAAAGTTTGAGGCCAGCCTCGGCAATGTACTGAGACCCTGCCTCAAAATAAAAGATACAAGGGGCTGGGGGTGTAGCTCAGTGGAGAGCACCCCTGAGTTCAGTCCCCAGTACAGGAAAGGGTCACTGTCAGACTTTAGCTGGCCTCGTTTTGGTTGTTGTTGGCTGTGCCTTAGATAATGGTGTAGTTAAAGCTGGCAGTGCCATGGAGGGGCAGTCAGTGTGTCTATGTGTTTGTCTATGTCTGTGTCCATGTGTGCACATGAGAATCGGGTTTAAGGGCTGGGATTGTGGCTCAGTGGTGGAGCACTTGCCTTACATGTGTGAGGCACTGGGTTTGATTTTAGCACCCACATATAAATCAATAAAATAAAGGTCCATCAACAACTAAAACATTTTTTTAAATGCAAAAATACAAAAAAAAAAAAGATCATGAAGGAAAATACAAGACCAGATATTGGCATCAACATGGACATGAAGACCAATGGTATAGAAGACAGAGACAGATCCATATACTTAGAGTCATCTGATACTTGACAAAGGTGCCAAAAATATGTGTTGGAGAAAAGACAGTCTTTTAAACAAATGGTGGTGGGAAAACTGGATATCCATATATAGAAGAATGAAATTATATCCCTATTTCTCACTCTACACAAAAGCCAAATCAAAAGGGTTCAGTGGGCTGGGGAGATAGCTCAGTTGATAGAGTGCTTGCCTTGCAAGCACAAGGCCCTGGGTTCCATCCCCAGCACCACAAAAAAAAAAAAAAAAAAAAAAAAAAAAAAAAAAAAAAAAAGGTTCAGAGACTTAGGAATTAGACCAGAGGAAACCTTGCAACTGCCAGGAGAAAAACCCAGGTTGCCTCTCTGTCACACAGGTGCAGGCACCCACTTCCACAAGACCCCAGAAGCTCAAGAAGTAAAACCAAGAATCAGTAACTGGGATGCCATCATATTAAAAAAACTTCTGCACAGCAAAGGCAACGATTGGGAGAGTGAAGAGGGAGTCCACGGAATCGGAGAAAATCTTTGCCAGCTGCTCCTCTGACAGGGGATTAATATCCAGAATACCTAAAGAACTCAAAAAGCTTAATGCCCCCAAACAAATAACCCAATCAATGAATGGGTAGAAGCATGAAACAAATTTCACAAAAGAAGAAACACAAGTGGCAAAAAAAAAATAAATGGAAAAATGTTCAATGTCTCTGGCCATCAGGGAAAGGCAGATCAAAACTACACTTAGAGTCCAGTCAGAAGTACACACCTTGGAAAGTTGAGGCAGATGTGTGGGTTCAAGGCCAGTCGCAACAGTTTAGTGAGGCCCTAAGCAACTTAGCAAGACCCTGTCTCAAAATAAAATAAATAAATAAATACAAAGGTGGGGCTGGGGCTGGGGTTGTGGCTCAGTGGTAGACCGCGTGTCTACCTTGTAGACACTTGAGGCACTGGGTTCAATCCTCAGCACCACATAAAAATAAATGAAATAAAGGTCCATCGACAATTAAAAACTATTTTAAAAAAACTAAGGCTGGGGATGTGGCTCAGTGGTTAAGCATCCCTGGGTTCAATCCCTGGTTTCAAAAAACAAAAACAAAAACAAAAAAACCACAAACAATAAATAAGTGCCGGCAAGGACGTGGGGGAAAAGGTACACTTGTGCGTTGTTGGTGGGACTGAACATGAGTGCAACCACTCTGGAAAGTAGTGTGGAAACTCCTCAAAAACCTAGGAATGAGGGGCTGGGGAGGTAGCTCAGTTGGTAGAGTGCTTGCCTCACAAGCATAAGGACCTGGGTTCAATCCCCAGCACTGCAAAAAACAAACAAACAAAAAAAAAAAAAACCTAGGAATGAAACCACCATATGACCCAGCTTTTCCACTTCTTGGTATTTATCCAAAAGATCTAAAATCAGCATACTGTATCAATCCAGGCACATCAATGTTTACAGCAGCACAATTCACAATAGCCAAATTATAGAATCAACCCAGATTCCCACAGATAACTGGATCAATAAAATGTGGTATATATATACACAATGGAGTTTTACTCAGCCTTAAAGAAGGATGAAGTAATGGCATTTGCTGTCAAACAGAAATGGAGAACACCATGCCAATAGAATAAGCCAGACTCAGAGAATCAAGGGCGGAGTGTTTTCTCCCACATGTGGAAGATGGAGCTGAGTCAGGGAAAGAAGGTGGTGGTGGAGGGGATCAGACATCATAAAGCCACAGGGGAGATCAGTGGAGCAGGAGAAGAAGAGGGAGGGAAGAGGAGACAGGGGAAGAAACATGGGATGAATTTGACAAAATCATGTTGTAGACATATACACCAAAAGGAATTTCACCTTTATGTATACGTAGAGAGTACCAATCAAAAATAAATAAATGAAGGAGTGAAAGGAAGATCAGTAGAGTAGAGGAGCAAGAATGAGGGGGGAGGGAGAAAAAGGGGGAGTGGGGATTGCAATCAAATTTCTTGCATGTATGAATTTGTCAAAATGAAACCAAATACTGTGTATAATTATACTGCTCTAATAAAAAAAATCAAGGTCAGTAGCTGGGTGCAGTGGCGCAAACCTGTAATCCCAGTGATTTGGGAGGCTGAGGAAGGAGGATGGTGCATTCAAAGACAACCTCAGCAACTTAGCGAGGTGCTAAGCAACTCAGTGAGACGCTGTCTCTAAAGAAAATACAAAAAGGGCTGGGGATGTGGCTCAGTAGTCAGGTGCCCCTGAATTCAATCTCCAGTACAAAAAACAAAAAAATTAAAAATAAAAAAAAATAAAACCAGAAACCTAAGGCCTGTCTCTAGCACTGCAAGAAAAAGAAAAGAAAACAAGTCCTGCTCTCCTACCTCTGTAGACACTCCTCAGTGCCCTTCATCAAGTTCATCTGTTGGACCCTTCCATATTGATCTTGCCCAAACCTCTTCCCTTCTCCCTCTCACTCCTGCCTTGGAGACTCTTCTCCAAACCCACTGTTTCAATTACCTTCTACAAACAAGGAGCCCATTTGCTGTCTCAGTTTAGGCTCCTCTCCAGCCTCCTGGCTTTCCCACACACCAGAGCTGATCCTGCTCCTCTCATGCTCCAAATCCTTCCCTGGCTCCCGAGTACCTCCCAAAAAAGTTCAAAAAAAAGTTCCTCATCCTGGAGTTTGGCTTCTCCCCAGTAATCCACCATCGTCTCTCCGACTCCTACCCTTCCTGCCCTTTATTCTAGTCAGAATAAAGCTCTTCTTGTTTCCAGCCCATGGATACAATGTTCTACTTTCTTACCTGTAAACATGTCCTTCCTCTATGCCCTTGTTACCAGCCTGACAGGTTCCAATATTCTCCAACCATCAAGGCTCAGCCCTAATACTTCATCTCACCCAGTAGTCGTCTCCTTCAGTGACTCCTGAACTATTCACACCATCCCATCTGTCTCTTCATCGTCATCTCATCATATGCTGCCTGATTTCTACTTGTGGCTTCCCACAGAAGGTAAGACTGGCAAGTCCTGCTTTGGGTGAAACTCTGAGTCACTCTGTGCCTCAGTTTCCCAAGGAGCTCGACTGACTGCAGACGGGGACCTAGTTCTGGAACTCAGGACAGAAGCCCGCCTGGGGAAGCTCTACGTAAGCAGGAAGTGTTGGGCGGGTCTTGGAATTCAGGTTCCAATACTGGAAAGTTGGGGACAGAGCTCAGAATGCAGGGAGATCTGGGGTGGAGGTCAGACCACTGGAGCTTGGAGCCAGGGCTCGGACCTCTGAGAGTGGTCCAGGGAGGCCTCTGATTCCCGGCGCACGGGGCGTGGCTACCGGGTGGGGCGGGACTAACGAGGGCGCACCTGGAGCGGCCTCCGATCGCCGCAGGGTCTGGGGTATGAGCGGGTCGTGGGGGCGGGATGTAGGGCTCCCTGGGAGAGGGGTGGGCGAGGAAATTTTGCCTTCCAACTGGGGCCTCCGGGCTGGACTCACGTAATTGGACGCCCACCAGGACTTGAGCCACAGGTACCACTGCAGCAGCGACGCCTGCAGCTTCAGGAACTCCTGGGCCAGCACCGCCGTCCAGTCGAAGTCCTCGTCGGAGAGGACGGGTCGGACAGACTCCAGGTACTGACCGAGGAGAGCGGAGAGTCACGTCCCCGGCTGCCCTCGCTCCCCGCCCCATACCGGGTACCGGACGCACCTTGCGCACAGTGTCCTGCACCGAGGGCACCGGCTGGCGCGGCAGCGAACGCTGATAACTGAAGAGCACCGGGTGGCGGCCAGAGAAGATGCGAACCAGGGCCTGGGGGAACGAAGTGGGGGTTACAAGGTCATTAGACCGAATGAGGGCGGGGACCAGGAGGTGGTGGCGGGCAAATCAGAGTGAATGGGACACAGACGTAGAGAGGTGGACAGATACCCGGAGAAAGGGAAATGAGAGAGAGGCGAGAAGAGAGAAGGGACGAGGAAAGAAAGAGACGGACACTAAGGAGGGGACAGAGGTCTGCAGAGAGGGACAGAGAATTGCGCCCTGAGCGTGCCCGATATGTGGGTCCCCTCACACACCAGCCAGGTCTTGGTGGGTGAGGACATGGCTTCGTGGGATTCAAAAAGCCAGCCGTGGTAGGACAGAAGCAGCCTCAGGGCCACGTGAAGTGTGAAGATCAGGGCTCCCCACAGGCACGAGGCAAACAGCGCAGCCGCCAGGACACCCCGGAGCCTGTGGTGCTGTCCACACCTGGAGGGAGAGAGCAATGCTGGCCTGGGTCTCTTGGCTTCAGACCCCCCTCCCCTCAGTCCCTCCTGCCCTCCCAGGGCTTCTAACTGCTGGAGGGGTGTCCTGTACAATTGAAATCAGGCAGAGAAGTTCTAATTTTTCTCATCTGATGTGGGTGGGGAGCCTCTTGTGTCCCATGCCCCCCTTTATTTCTTCTCCTCCTCCTCCTGCTCCCTCCCCACCCCTTCTCGCTAAGTTACCCTGTCCCTCTCCTTCTCCCTCTTCTTTTTGGAATTGGGTTTGAATCTAGGGGTGCTTTACCACTGAGCTATATCCCCAGACCTTTTTATTTTGAAACAGGGTCTTGCTAAGTTGCTGAGGCTTACTGCAAACTTTGAATCCTCCTGCCTCAGTCTCCTGAGTCGCTGGTATTACAGGCATGTGCCAGTGACTGGTGGCACCAAGCTTCTAAAATCATTTTTCACAGAAATTGGCAAATGCTTAATAAGCCAGAACCATTATTTCTGTTGAGGGGTGATTTCTCCCTCTCATACAGGAAATTATACCTCAAGATTGGCAGCAGCTGTGAACCCTGGGACCTGGTTGGAAACGCACATTCCTGGGCCCACCCAGACCTGCTGAGATAGACTCTTTCAGGAGAGGCCCCCACTAGGTGTTTTAATAACCCCTCCAGGTGATTCCAATACAGCTCAAGTTTAGGAGGTGCTGCTACGCTAAATCAACATGTTTGTGAAGTTGTAATCACACATGTGAGAAAATCTTATTTGGAGGATTAGGGTCAAATCACTTCCCCTCTGAAGACTGCATAAATCTAACCTTTTTAGAAATTTCTACATCTAGGTGGGTGCTGTGGCACATGTTGTAATCTCAGCTACGCGGGAGGCTGAGAGAAGAATAGCAAGTTTGAGACCAACCTGGGCAACTTAGTGAGACTGTCTCAAAATAAAAGAATAAAAAGGGCTGGGGATGTAGCTCAGGGGTAGAGCACCCCTGGGTTCAATCGAAAGAAGAAAAAAAGAAAAGATAAATGAAAACAAATTCTACATTTGATCCTTGATCGGCCCTTAGGCGCCACCTGCACAAAACCTGAATCTTCTTCCTCATGAAGATTGATCCAAGTACTAGGATCAGAACCGAGTACCACTTCACCTGTACCTGGTTTTCAAACCCTTTCTAAAGATGATGACAACTGTAACAATGCAACAATAACTCTCATCTAGTAGCCTTCTGGCACTACTGTATACACCGCATACATGATTTTGATTAAGTCGTCCAAGAACCTTAAGAATTATTTGTGATCAGGCTGGGGTTGTGGCTCAGTGGTAGAGCACTTGCCTAGCACGTGTGAGGCACTGGGTTCGAGCCTCAGCAGCACCACAAGAAAGTAAATAAATAAAGGTATTATGTACATCTGCAACTCAAAATATTTTAAAAGAATTGTTATCTTGGGTCTGGGGAGATAGCTCAGCTGGTAGAGTGTTTGCCTTGCAAGCACAAGGCCCTGAGTTCGATCCCCAGTACCGCCAAAAAAAAAGAATTGTTATCTCCATTTTACAGATGAAGACCTTGACAACTGAGAACAGTGAAGTCTCTCTCTCTCTCTCTTTTTTTTTTTTTTTTTTTTGGTACTGGGGATTGTACCCGTGGATGTTGTGCCACTGAGCCACATCCCCAGTCCTTTTTATTTTGAGTCAGGGTCTCACTAAGTTGCTTAGGGACTCACTAAATTGCTGAGGCTGGCCTCAAACTTGCAATGCTCCTGCTTCAGCTTCCCAAGTCACTGGGATTACAGGTGAGCATGAAGTCTCTTGACTAAGACTACATAACCAGAGACTGACAGAGCTCATAATTCTATTAATACATGTAACCATATCTGGACATTTTCTAGTTTATCACCAGCCCTTTAAACAAGAAGCAGCCGGATCAGAAAATATGCAGAGAAGACACCTCCTTTTCCTGATGCTGTACCTTTAGGACTCTGACCCAAAGGAAGTTTCAGAGGTGACTTTTCTTTGGCAGGCACACCACAGTGACAGAAGAACTTACTGGTGGAAGGAGAAAGACGGGCGGGGGGGTTACTGGGATGAAGTGGGGGAACCTCACCAGTCTGGCAGCAATTCTTTAATCTTCTCCATCAATCCTAGAGAAGGATCCAGCTGGAGGAACCAGGCAAGCTGGATGGCACTGAAGAGGAAGAGCCAGCTGAGGGGGGTAGCAGGGAACACACCAATGAGAAAGTCATTCTGCAGGGAGGAAAGGGTGTTCATTCCATCATCTGTCCACTCCTCTGAGCACCGTCATTCTCAAATTTTTTTTGTTTGAAAATGTTTTATTCCCTGCATAGTTTGGGGGCTATACCATTCTCAGATATTTGTCAAGCCCCCAGCATGTGCTGAGCCCTGGGGTGGGTGCTCAGGATCCAGTGGGGAAACAGAGACCTGGGTCCTGCCGTTGGGAGGTCAATCCAGGACAAAGTGAGCACTTGTGGCAGTAGGACAAGAAACAGGCACTCTGTGGGGGCAGGTTACTTGGACTGAGGGAGTCAGGAAGGGCTCCCTGGAGGAGGATCCCCTAAGGCAGGACCTCAAAGGTGAATCGTCAAAAAGGTAAACTGATCCCCTGCGCAGAGGCAGGTCTGGAGCTTAATATACCTTCTAGAATTTCTAGAACTACCTGGTCATGGGGTAAATGAGGAATGAGTGACAGCTCTGGCTGACTGACTAGACTCTCAGACAGCACGGTCAGGATCACTAACCTTTAGTGAGCACTTACTGCCTTCCAGGAGTCGCTTACAAGGATTAACTATTATTTATTTGTTTATTTTTTGAGGTGCAGGGAATGGAACTCAGGGCCTTGTGCATGCTCCTAGGCAAGTACCCCACCACTGAGCCACATCCCCAGCCCCAGGATTAACTCTTTAAATCCTCTGCACAATCCTGTGAAATTATGTATTGTCCAGTCCTCTGAATTTATGATTTTTCACATTTGTGGTTTCCACCAACCACAGATCAAAAGTATTAGGAAAAAAACTGCATCTTTACTGAATACATAGAGACTCTTTTTTTCTTGTCTTTATTCCTGAAACAATACAGTGTAACAACTATTTTCACAGTATCACACTGTATGAGGTATTAAAAGTAATCTAGAGAGCCAGGCATGGTGGCCTACTCCCATAAACCCGGGATTCAGGAGGCTGAGAGAGGAAGATTGCCAGCCTGGGCTGCTTAGAACCTGTCGCAAAATAAAAAGGGGTGGAGATGTGGCTCATTGGTAGAGCACCACTGGGTTCAATCCCCAGCATCTCACACACACACACACACACACACACACACACACACACACACACACAAATGGAACTGAAATGGTTGCTTCAGTTAGCCAAGTCCTCTGCTAAACACAGTGTTTACAACAATCCCTGGAGGCAGGGACTGTCACAGTCCCATTTTATGAATGAAGGAAGTGAGGCTCAGTGATGATTTGTGGAACTGTAACTCCAGTGAGCTGAGGGCACAGGCCATTCATTCAGGAGTGGCAGCTCCGCAGTACTTTGTGGGGTCCTACAGTGAAAGAGGAAAGATGCGAGAGTTCCAAGTAACCATCAGGGGACAGAGGCAGCTATGTGACAGCAAGGAGAGCAGAGCAATCATTATTACCAACTCGAGGGTGTTGGGGAGGCCACTGGGCAGAGGGGACACTGACTCTGAAAAAGGATTCAGGACTTGACTCAAGTACAGGATAACAGCCTAAGTGGTCTACAGTGCGACACCAGCTGTGCAGTAGTATACCAAACATCCCAGCTACTGGAGACCCTTCTGGGCTGCCCCCATACCCCCTACCCTGCTTCTCAGCCTGGAAGCAAAGGGACTGTGAACACAGATGTCACTAGACTGCCAGAAATGGGGACCCGGGTTCTGGGCAGATACTGGGCACCAAGCAACAGTCAATCTATAAGATAGAAATCCAAACAGGGGTTGCCTTGCAGGCAGGGCTGGAATTTCTTTCTTTCTTTTTTTTTTTTTTTGGGGGGGGGGTGCTGGGGATCGAACTCAGGGCCTTGTGCTTACAAGGCAAGCACTCTACTGACTGAGCTATCTCTCCAGCCCCCGCAGGGCTGGGAATGTGACTGCAAAGGGGCTCAGAGGAACATTCTAGAATGGTGGGCAGAGTTGCTGGGCGTTAACAAAATGCAAGGAATGCACACTTTATGTGTATCTTTCTGTACATAATTATATGCTATTGTCTCTTGATATTTTTTGGACCCCTGAAGATGCCAAAATCTCCAGGTGCTCAAGTCTGTTATATAAAATGCCTGGTATTTGCATATACCCTTCATACATCCTTCTGTATACTTCACAGCATCTCTAGATGACTTGTAATTCCTTATACAATGGAAATGCTATGTAAATAGTCATTGTAGTCTATTCTCCGGGCAATAATGACAAGAAAAAAGTCTGTACATGTTTAGCAGAGGTGCAGTTTTTTCCTAATAATTTCACATCCATGGATGTGGGATATGAGAGATGACTCATGTGTCTATGTGTATACATATGTATGTGTGCATGTGTATGTATCTAACCACAGGAAGAACATGGCCATGGTTGCTGAGTTGGCCAGAGGCCCAGGGGTCCCAGAAGGGTTGTGGAGACTCTCTGGGGACTTGGGGTAGTGGCCGTTCTCCAACTGGAACAGATTCATCTCCACTTAACAACCAGTACAGCCACAGAGGTAGGGTCCTGCCTGCCCAAACATCCCAGCTTTGGCAGATCCTTCTGGGCTGCCCTGTGAATGAACTTCACACCCCCTACCTGGCATCTCCACCTGGGAGCAGAGGGACTCTGAACACAGAGGGTACTAACTTCTAGAACCAGCAACTCAGGTTCTGGGAAGACACTGGGCACCAGTAGAGGCAGGGAGTCGGAATTATTTCCGGCACTGGGGCAGCAGAGTGGGGGGTGAAGGAGTGTAGGCCCAGACACTTAGAGGTTCATGCTAGAGAGGGCTAGTGGGGCTTTAGGATTGGGGAAGTGGAACTCGGGCCCACCGGGCAAGAACTGGGGGGAAGGACGGACCTTCAGGATTGAGGTGTGTGCCAGCCAAGATCTTGATGGGATTCTGGAATGAGGAGCACCTTGTCTGGAGGCTGGAGAGGACAGGGAAAGGTGGTAGGTGTGCCAGGAGAGGGAGATTGAGACTGGGGTGTGGCTCAGCAGTGGGGCACTTGCCTAGCATGTGTAAGGCTCCGGGTTCCATGCCCAGAACCACAAAAATAAAAACAAAGAGAGAAGTTGTGGAAATTGGAGGGGATTCTGTGGGGAAGGGTGAGGTGGTGGTGGGGTCCAGGAAGTGAGGACAGGTGAACAAGGGTCCTCAGTAGGTAAGGCTGGGAATGCCACAGGGAGACAAGCCGTGGAGAAATGGCTGAAAGGATGCTGGAAGTGGACATCCGGAATCCCAGAAGGGGTACAGGATCCCAGAAGGGGGTCTCAGACATCTGGGAAAAAAGGAATTGGATTCCCAGAAGGAAGCCAGTCAGCAGCCCTCCTCACCCAGAATCTCAAGAAATGCCTTTTCCAAGAGCGCAGGCCAGAGAGGTAGATCTCCTGCAACACAGGGCCACTGAACTCCACTTCACCCCTGTCCGAAGTCAGTGAGGGCAGGAAGTTCACAGCTTGGCGGGCCTCAGCCATGTCACACCGGACCTGGGGGAGGGCAGAGTCATTCTCTGGGTCCTCAATCCCCCCTCCCTCAGACCCAGGGTCCAAACCCAAATCTCTTTTTCCCCAGGACCTAACAGAGTACAGGTCCCTCAGCTCCTTCCTCCAGCAACCCAGGGGCCTAGACTCTGCTCACCTTTTCCTAAGCACCTGAGGGGTCTTGAGGGCCCTGGTCCGAGACCCAAAGGTGTTGGGGGAGGGACGTCAATCAAAAACCTCTGTGAACGCATAGAGACGAAGGAAGGATGGCTCACATTAACACCTTTAGTTGCTCTGCGGAGAACGCGGTGCTAGGGCAGTGTGCCCCGCCCACAATAAGCACTCCGAGATTGGGGGTGGGAGAGGGAAACTGGTCCAGGATGAGTTGGGTTCCGAAGAAAAACAGTTTTAGGCCCATATGAAACGAACACCTGCCGAACGTTGACAATGACCCCCCCCCCCCATTTTCGCTTCCCACTCCAAGGGGGAGGGCAGGGTGTCTATAAATTCATCGGCTCTCGGGAGACCCAGTGTCCCCTCCCCCTCCAGGGACTGGAGTGGTAAGAGGAAGGAAGAACCCTACTGCGCATGCCTGGCAACCAGGGATGCTGAGGCAGTGAGCGGAGGCGAGCATCGAGGACAAGTGATGGAGAGGCCCGCACGCCCAACCCAGGACACTGGCCTCCAGCCCCTGGAAGAGCTCGGCCCCTTCGGTCCGGTACTTACGCTTTGTCAGGGGTCTTCGATCAGATCCTGGGGACCAAGCTCGAGAACATCCCCTGCCCCCCCTCGCCCCGATTTTGCGCTCAGAGCTCAAGTCTTCCGCTGGCATATGTCCAGTGCCCGTGCGTCAAGTCCACGACTTGGTCGACCGTTCTCCGGAATCCTGCCCAACCCCAGGATCACCCGACACCCAGAAACCACGATTTCGGTCTCGCGTGTGCCTAGCGGGGTATTCAGGTCCCAGATTTTATCCCGCCCCCTTCAGCTCTCGGCCACCTATCCCCGCCCCTTCCAATCCCTCCGCGTTCTATCTCCGCCCCCTTCAAAAAATAAGGTCCAATCCCCTTCCTTGGTTGGATACCCTGGCCTCAAATTTCCTTCTGCCGGGCTTGATTCGCCACTGTCTGGCCTCCTTTATTGTGTTTTGCTGCTCCGAGCCTGGGGTTCTTAAACTTGGTCCTCCGGTCTTGGCGTTTTACTTTGCTTTCTCTTCGAAGAACGAGGCTTGGTTTAGAACTCACAGCCCACCTCTGAGTACAGAGTAATAAGAGGGAGGAGATGTTTGGGGTCAGGTCGGCCCACCAAAACCACCCATACAACCACGAAAAGGTGTATGGGTTGACTTGGCCCAAAGAAGGCGCTACAGCGGATTGGATTCAAGTTAGACTGTGTGAAGGACTTCCATGAGAGAAAGGAAAAGTATTAGAAATCGGGCTCAGATTGAGAGTATAAAATGGGCACAGACCAGCAAAGATAAACTTGAAACTCTTGTTTTATTAAGCTCTGAACGTTAGTGTTCTGACCAGGTTGGGTGTCGCGGCACCTGGGTCCAGCCCAGTCGCAGTCTAGAGAAAGGAAAGTGAAGATCAGGGGTGGAGTGGGGAGAAAAAACTTGGAGTAGTAGCCTCAGTACACAGGTGGGCACACTGAAGCCAGGGCAGGAGCAGAGACGTGCCCGAGGTCACCCAGTAAGCTGGGAACTGCCCTGGACCCCTTACTGCCGACCTGGGTCCTGGGGTTGAAGCAGGGCTCCTGCCTCGCGCCGGCGGCGCCCGTAGCTGTGAGGGTCCTGGGGCTCGCGGCCAGCCTTCCCCGAGGCCTCCTTGGTGGAGGCAGAGCGCAGCCAGTATATAATTTCCGGCAGGCGGTGCGTCTGGCACGTGCCCAGGGAGCAGAGGCGGCCGCGGTGCTGGGGTACCTGGTGCCACAGTCGCCTGGGGAGGGAGCGTAGGAGAAGACCAGGTTCAAGCAGAACCCACTTCAGAAATGGTGAGTGCGGGGAGGGACACCTTGAACTCCGAGACCAGCGGGGCGCGTTTACAGATCGCCCACCTTCCCGCAGCTGCGGAAAGCCGTGACTGGAAGAGGTCACACACCCCTCAGGGTCTTCTCCCCTCCCGGTCCCGACCGCTACCTGGCCTTTCTCACCTGCCTGCGGAGCCCGAGTCCCCTAGAGCAAAGGCGAGGAGCAACAGCATGAGGATGTGGGCGGTCATCTCGGGGCAGGGAAGGTCAAGGTCTGGGAAACCAGTGGATGAAGCTGCCCCTTCGGGGTGTCACACGGGCGCCTTCCCGGATAAACCCTCTGAGCGCCCACTGTGGAGTGTGAATCAGGGCGGGTCTCCACTTCCAGAGAAAACAAGCCAAAACTTCAGAGCGCAAGTGGCACACCACGCCAAAGTCAGGACTCGACCCGGACCCCTGCCTCCAATACCGTGGTGAGGAGCCCTGCGTGTGCAGACCCGCCACCGCGCTACGCCCTAGACCCCCTTAAGACGTCGGAAAGAGGGGCGGGGCAGCTAACACCTGCGAATAGGGACAGAGTGTACTTCCTGGAAAGCGGATGGGGGCTGGGAAACGACTTCATACACACCACCTATGAGGAGCTGCCTAATGCACGCGGGAAGGGATCCTGGAGTCTCCCTGGCCAGGGTTGCAGAGCAAAGACCAGCAACGTAGGTCAAGTGGAAAAGGGGTGTATGGCCCTAGCATAACCCGGAAAAAGAACTAACGTGCGGGTTGGGGCTGGGGCTCAGCAGTAGAGCACTCGCCTAGCATTTGAGGCACTGGGTTCAATTCTCAGCATCACATAGAAAAATATTGTGTACACCCACAGCTAAAATACACACACACATAAAAGAACTAAGGTGCAAGGGGTCAGGGGGACGGGGTCGTGCCCGCAGGCGTAGGGTGTCCGCTGTACTGAAGCACCTGTAGCCAGGGCTATAAAAATTGTGCTAAGTGTCCTGGTCATCCAGGTTGGGTGGACAGTGCTGGGGTGGAAGGGCGGGTGTAGACACCACGACGACAGCGAGGCAAAATGGGGAGGTATAAGGAGAGCAGTTTCATCTCTGTGAAACGGATGAGTCCTGCTGCCTTAAAGCCGGTTCCCAGTGACCTCCATGGAAGGCAACTCCCCAAACCCAAGCTCCAAGCTCAGCTGGGGGAGGAAGCAGGGGCATACCCCCACCAAGAAACCCTGTGCCCTCTCGACTCAGTTTCCCCAGCTGTTGAAGGATGGGCCCACTTGTTTCCAGTCCACCCTGCCTGGCTTGGCCTTGGAGGGTCCTGGACAGGAAAAAACAGCCAGGGAGGAACAATGTGGTGCTGGGAAGGGGCGGACAGGTTTCTGGGAAGCCTAAGGGCCAGCTCTGCTGGGAATCCAACCCCACCCTCAGCCCAGCAAAGCTAAAGCAGAAGCCCTGCCCAATGCCAGCACAAGAAGAGTGGGGACAAAGACCCTAGGAGAACCTTGGAGGGCAGAGACCCCAAGAGACCACAGGAGAGGAGCCAGAAGCCTGGAGAAACAGGATGGGGATGGAGTCCCAGACACCAAGTCCCTGTCCTCTCAGCTGCTCAGGCTGCCACCTCAGTACTTGTGAAGAGAACCCCAACCGGCTCTGCCCAGGACACCGAACCAGGTCCCAGCTGAGGATTTATTGGCGTAAATGCAACCATATAAAAACATAAGTTATGAAAAAACACAGTCACGATGTGCCCTCCCCATCCCCCCAGCCCAGACCCCTAAAACCCCCTTCTGCAAGAGGGAGGGAGAGGAAGGGGGACCCCAAAATCGCCTAAGAACGCCGCAGCCCCTGGGCCTGTGCAGGGCCGGCCCGGCGAGGGCAGGAGAAAGCCGGTGTCGCCTCAGCGCATCCGGTAGTCGGTGGAGCAGGACAGTTCACACAGCTGGCCCTTGAAGTCCAGGTCAATGGTGAAGTCCAGGTCACGCTGTGGGGAGAGGGAGGCCATGAGGGGCAGGGCAGGTAGGGCCCAACTATGAGGTAGCAGCAGGATGCAGGCCTGGCATAGTCCAGCATCCCCAGCCCTCAGAGTAGGCTGTTATCCGCACCCTCTCCACGGGATCCTGCTTTTAGTCCGCCTCCACGTGGATGATGCCAACTGACAGTCCCAACCCCAACATGTGCCCTGACTCAAGTGGCAGCTACAGCTGCACATGGGCATACTCAAGCCCCCAAGTCCCCAGCCAAGTCTGCCAGGGCTTAGAAACTGCTGGTCTCTGGAGTCACATTTCCCCATCATGACTGGTCCTGTTGGTAAGCTGTTTCTTCCTCCTTTTTAACATGGAAAATTTAAGCCCCTGTCCTCCAGCTAAACTTGATGGTCCCAACCACTGCCACCACTTCCCCTTCCTCGAGCTTCCTGGAAGGCCCCACCCACACCCAGCTGGCCATGTTTGGCAAGGATGGGACAAAGTCACCAATGGTCCCTCCCAATGACTCCTCTTCTCTTTGTGTATCTGTCACTTTAATCTTAGGGGTTCTCCACCTGGGCATCACTGTCATTTGGGGCCAGATTCTTTGTTGTGAGTTGTGAGGACTGTCCCAAATACCGTAGGGACACAGCAGCATCCCTGGCCTCTACCCATGAGATGCCAGGAGCAGTTCTCTAGTAGTAACAACCAAAACTGTCTCCCTGCAGTGACATGCATCTTCTGGGGGATGGAGGGCAGCACATACCCTCCCTATTGAGCACGGCTGCTTTACACCACCGACTTAGAAAACAGGTGTGACCTTGGGCTGCTCCCTGCCAGCCTCACGCCCCAGAGCCCTGGATGGACATGTCCAGTCCAGACCACTCCTCCAACCCCAGACTCCAGAGCCTTCATCCTCCCAGTCTCAGACTGGCCATGCTAGGCCTCCCAATGGTGTCCCACACCTGTCCCCAGACCCAAGTCTTGGTTGATGACTCCATCTTGCCAGATGCTCAGAAGGAAAAAGGGAGGAAAACCCCCAAATCTTCCTTTTCTCTCTCATATCCCATACCCCAATGGTGACCACTGGGTAGGAAGCCCTGGCATCTCCACCTCAGGCCACCTCTCACCCTTGACCCCACTTCCAGCTTGACAGAGGCCACCTCATCTGGCACATACCACATCGATGTTTCCCTTATCAAGAATGGGGCCCTCAGCCTTATCAAGTCTGGGTCACCAGGACCTGGATTGATAGGAACTCAACAAAATCCTACTGTGTAGATGGGCTCAGGGGCATGGGGACCCGCGCCCACCAGATCCCCCAAGCCTCACGTTGTTCTTGGCATTGGGCCGCATGCCGATGGTGCCGAAGATCTCCTCTCCCGTCTTCACCGTCAGGTAGTCCTCCATGTAGAACACTGTCTGCTTCCAGTGCGTGTATGGGGACTCGGGGCCTGGGGGCGGAGGTGGGTCAGCCACACGTGGCTAGCCTTGGCCCACTGCCCATTCCCATCCTGGAGCCTTGAACTCTGCCTGGATACGCAACCCCATGACAGGATACTGCATGCTGACCATGGTCAGCACTGGCCACGAATCGCTTTATCCCCACCAAACCTTGGAGACAGGGAATGTTGTCTACATTTTGTGAGTAAGGAAACGATGGCACAGCACCCAGATCACTCCTAAGCCAGCATTGGAAACGGGGCTGAGGGTTCCCTCTGCTCACTTCCATCACACATAAACCTCAAGGCTGGCCAGGGACCACCCGCCTGCCCCCACCATGGTGGGCCCTCACTGGTGGAGAAGCCGGTCCTCTTGTGGCAGCGAGTAAATTCGATGTTGAAGTAGGCCACCAGTGCGTGCACGTAGTCGTTCCGCTTCACTTGCAGACAGAAGGGGGAGGTGAAGGTCAGGTCCTCCACCTTCACGGTGTAGATGTCCACCTCCTGTGTGACAGGGCCCATGAGCTCCACGCCTACATAGGGCATGGCTCTATGGCTTCCCCTTCCCCATTGGTCTTCCTGGGCTGACTCTGGCGTCAGCTCATTCACTTCTTATCCTGCCTGTTCCTGCTCCCCAACATCCAGTTCAGTGATCAGACACAAAACCTGGGGCATCTATCAGAGTCCTTGTCCCTTTCTCACATCCAGACTCTAACCCTGTCCAAAACCCACATATTCCCCCTGCACTGCCTGGCCAGGCACCGCCACCCCCTCAGCAGTGGCAGCCTAACGGGTCACTGCTTCTGCCTTCACTCACCATGGTTCTTTACAGATCGGCTGATGTGACCATTTGAAGACAATGACAATCTAATCATGTCAAATCCCTGCTGAGAACCCTCCCAGAGTCCCACTGTTCTCAGGGGACTGAGAACTGGCTGGTGGGGTCCCTGCCTTCCCTGACTCTTCCTCCTCTAATGAGCATCCTCCCAATCCACACCAGCCCTCCTGGTGTTCGCTTCTGTGGTTCCCTGTGCAGTCTCGGCTCACTTGTGGCCCTGGCTTCCTGTGCCATCCACACGTGCTACGTTCCAGCTGCCTATGGAGGGACGGCCCACTGTGTGCAGTGCTGGTGAGGCCCCCAGTTCTACACCTGGCTCGCACGGCAGGGCTCAAAGATTTTTAACAGATGAAGTGGCTTCTCTGGGCCTCTAGCACCACCTTTGGTGGACATGCCAGGCAGGCTCAGAGGTCCCAGGGTGATGAGCAGATGATGGCCCTTCTTTGGTTCTAACCCTGGGAGACATACCCCCCTACCTTTATGAGACAGGCATTGGTGACCAGCTGCTTAGGGTCCACCACATCCACTAGGGGCTCCTTGATGGCCACATCTTTGATGCAGGACATGTCGAAGCCATACACGTTCTCCCACCCTGGGGAGGCAGGATGGGAGGAGGGGTGAGCCGACAGAAGCCCAGGGCGTGGCCTCACCTGGCCCACCCCACCAGCAACTTGGCCCTGAGCTCACAGTGGATCTTGTAGTCTTTGTACTGCCGGTCCTCGATGGCCGTCACATACAAGGTGGCCCGGTCTGGGAAGATGAGGCCGTCTGGTGCCTGCAGAGGGGTGGAGTAAGCACGAAGGTGGGGGCTGTGCCAGCACTGCCCCGGAACCTCACTGATTTGGTGTCTGTCCACCCCATGTGCCCACCATGCTCTGAGCCCCTATTGCCTCCCACCTGGACTCCTCAGTTGCCCTCACTGCTACCCTCACCCAAGGCTATTCCCCACAGGGTCGTAAGAGGGCATCAGAGCACCCAAGGGATCCTTAGAACCTCCTGGAACCTCCTAGAGGAAAACTTGTGGGGACCCAAAAACGCCCTGCAAGATGTGTACCTGCCCTACCACCTCTCCCCTCCGATTTCACCTCCTACTGCTCTTGTCCTTTATCTGCGTGGCGAGTGCACTCCTGCCCCAGGACCTTTGTAGTGGCTGTTCCCTCTGCCCAGAATGCTCTTCTCCCAGTCTTCCTTCAGTCTCCTCTCCTGCTTTGACCTGAGTGCTGGGATCACCTGCTCCCTTTGCCCCGCCACCGTTTTCTTCTGAGTACTGACTCCTTTCTGACGCTCTCTCCTCCCTTGTCATTGTCACACCTGGTTTGTGCTGCTGGCTTTCCAACATGTATGCAATCAAGCCTTGATGCAATCCTCTATTGGAAACACTTGGTGTGGTTTGGATTTTCTCTCTGGACACCAGCTAGGGGACCTGCACCTGCCTGCCCCACCTGGGGCCTCACCAGCCACTTGTCACGGGCGTAGAGCACAGTGTTGAGCATGGACTCATAGAAGAGGCAATAGCCCATCCACTCGCTGATGATGATGTCCACCTTCTCCACGGGCAGCTCCACCTCCTCCACCTTCCCCTTGATGATGGTTACCACTGCAGGGTGGACAGAGGTGACCACATTCAACCCCAGGGAGGCCAGCCAGCTCCCCTCCCTCCAGAGGTCTACAGCCTGGGACCCCACCTGGGGCAGACCTTGCCTTCAAGAGAAAGGGCTGGGGGTTAGCTTGGGACATCTTTAAAAACCTTAGCAGAACCATAACGTCTTAACTATATTCATATTATTACTCTGAGCTTTTTTTGCATTGCCCTTGCACATGCACGCTAAATACTCTACCACTGAATTACAACCCAAGCACTCACTCTGGACATTTTTGAGGCAGGAATAGACATTTTATATGACCTGGGTATCAAGTGAATAATCAGTGGGTCCTTGCCTTAAATGGAAAGTATATTTAAAGCTGAGTGATGGGTACTTGTGGCTGCATTATGGTAGTCTCTTAAGCCCTCTTCCCCTCCCAAGAAAAAACAAGAGCTGGGGATGTAGCTCATGGCAGAGTGCTTGCCTAGCACACGCCAATCCTGGGTTCAATCTCCAGTACTACAAAAGCAAACAAAACAATAACACCCCATCATTCCAGTTCCCAGAAGGTTGCACATCTGGAAACCCTGTCACCTTCTCAGGTCCCCATCCCATGTCCCTGCTGACAGAACACCAAGGCATTTGGCAATGTGAGTCCAACACATGACCTCATACTTTTAACCCAAGAATTCTACTGTTGACTTCACACAAACACTAGTTTGGATGTGAAAGGATAATATGTGCTGAGAGGCAGAAACCTTCAGAGAAGGTTACAAGCCCATAGCAGACTGGTTAAAAGAGCTGGGTATGTGTGGATGGAGCAGTTGTCACAAAGAAGTGCCTCAACATCTTGAAATGTGTTAAACTACACAATAAGCAGGAAAAAACAAACAAAAACCCAAAGAGGAACAGACTTGTGTGAAATGCTATTTGTGGCCAGGCAGGGTGATATATGCCTGTTATCCCAGTTAATTGGAAGGCTGAGGCAGGAAGATCCCAAGTTCAAACCAGCCTCAGCAAGATCCTATCACAAAATAAATAAAAGAGGTAGTGTGTTTCTCAGAGGTAAAGCACCCCTGAGTTGAATCCCCAGTACTGGGGTGGGGGATGCTATTGGTGTAAAAACTATGCAGGTGAACACAGAAGCATTTACACATATAGCTGCTTGTAGATATAGACGTCTCTGGAAGGCAGTAATTATAAACTCAGAGGACAGCCAAGGGGCCCAAGGGAGACTTCCCACAACTCTATAACTCATTCAAGAAATTAGAAGACACTTTCTACCCTAATTTTAAGAATGAGGTGCTACAGCCAGGCATGGAGTGCATGCCTATAATCCCAGCAACTAGGGAGGCTGAAGCAGGAGGACCACAAGTTCAATGCCAGCCTCAGCAACTAAGCTAGACCTTCTCAAAAAATAAAAAGGGTTGGAATGTGGCTCAGTGGTAAATTGCCCCTGGGTTTGCTCCTCACTATCCCCGGTGAAAACAAAACAAATAACCCAACTCAAGAATGAGGCACTAAGCTTGCAACTTTGAAACAGATTCTCAGGCTGCTGGCAGCCTAGAAAACCAAAGGTAAGGAGCAGTCATGGTCTCCCACTTCTTTCCTGAGGGCCCTGGGGAAGCTGGAATCTCCCACTCCATCCCCACAAACCCATTCTCTTCCTGGGCTCACCATGGTCTAACTTGTTGGCTTTGACGATCTTCACAGCATAATCAGAGATACTGGAACACTCGATCTGAGGGCCCAGGAAGAAGGGAGGGTGAGACCCCCCCAGTTCCATCCTTGGCCCCCAACCCCCTCCATCCAGTCCCTGAACCCCCATGGGCCCCCTCTCTGTCCCCCAGGCCCAGGCCCACCCAGTGACCTAGGAGACTTACCCCAATGACCTTTCGGGCCCCGGCTTTGGCAGCAAACATGCAGAGGATTCCTGTGCCCGAGCCCACATCCAGGACCACCTTGTCCTTGAAGAGGTGCCGGTTGTGAAACATGGAGTTGCGATATGTGAGGGTACGCACCTCATCCTTCAGCATCTCCTGCGGACAGGGGATACAAAGCCGTTGTGAGGGGGCCACATCCTCAGTTGGAAAACAGTGCCCTGGCCTCCAACACACTGACAAGTGCACAGGGCCAGACCTCAGACATCTTGCAAAAATCATTGCCCTTCTGTGCCCATTTCTCTACTTGTAAAATCAGACTCAATGAACCAAACTCCCAGATTCTATCATTGCCACCTAAGCCCCATTGATCCAAAGCCTTAAAAATGCCTCAGTAAAACTGCACACTTAAGGTGATAATTTTATGTTAAGTATATTTTAGTACAATTTTTATTTTGCAGTGCTGGGCATGGAACCCAGGGCCTCATACATGCTAGGCAAGCACTCTACCACTGAGCTACACCCCTAGTCCCCAACTATAAATTTTACAAAAGGCTGCAGAAGGGAATGGTCAATTATAGAATGCTACTCCAGCTGTATTTGGGAACTTCATTCTCAATCTAAAGTTACTAGGAAGCCCTCAGGGCACTAGCAGTTGGGGTGCAGCCCCCGTGCCAGTCACTAGAGGGCGGCAGGGGCCCACAGGCCCTGACCTCCAGCTGAGGTCTTTGGCATGCAGGCGCATGCGTGTTCCCATCCCAGCTGCTGGAGAGCGGCCCGCAGAGAGCCAGGCTAACCTAGGTCTCCAAGGCAACCGCGACCTGTGTTGTGGGCCTCGCAGGCGCAGTAGAGGGGCAGAGGAATGGCAGGATGCCGAGGGAGGGCGTGAGCATGCATGGAAAATTAACTTCCACCCCTCCAAAACCTCCTAAAGATTCATCAGCCATAGGGGCAGTCCACACTCACCTCATGGATGCCAAAGTGGGCATAGGAGTCAAAGTAGTAATCTTTGGACGTCATGTCCTCAGCATTGGGCTTCTCACTGCTTTCTGCCTGACCACAGGAAACCTGGGAGAGGGCGGATGGCAATGTGGGTCAAATCTGGGCCCACCACAGCCTCTTAAACCTCTGGGTCCCTGTTTTCCCCTGAGAGTATTATAGAATTCCCAGTCATACCAGGTCAACCCTACAGCCCCCGCCTGCCATCTTTCCTCCCTGGGATCCCCCACACCTAACAACCCCATTTTCCACTTCCAGGACCCACCCCAGAGCACCATCCAGGGGAGTACCCCGATACCTCAGCCACGCCTACCATCTCTCCAGACTCTCTGCCCCCGTTTCTAGCTCAGCCCACAGCTGGGGAGGGGAAGGGAAGGCAGAATTGGGGCAGACACAGGGAAGGGCAAAGGGGGGCTGGAGATGGAGTTAAGGAAGTAGCCACAGTATTGGGGGGGCCAGCTGGGGAGTACCTGGAGGGGCTTGTACTAAGTGTTTTGTGGGCAAGGGATAAATTGGTTTGAAGCAAGAGGGATCATGGTTAGGCCTCTGGGAAGGACCAGATGTGTGGCAAGATATATTTATGTGGAGGTGGGGAGGGGTCTCACAAAAGGATATTTACTTCTTCAAGAGGCGGCTGGAGGCTCATCCCATTAGCCAAGGTGGCTACAAAATTCTAGGAGAGAGTAACAGGGAGAAAGGATTAGCTACTGGGAGTGGCTGGGGGAGGGCCGGGCCAGGGGACCAGGCTCTTTGGGGCAGTGGGTTTCCTGCAATTTTGCTTTTCCTTCATGGGGAGTGGAGGCAGAGGGAACAAGCTAAGCGGCTGGGCTGTTTTCAGGAAGGGATGGGAGAGGTGGAGGGAGAAGTAAGGGGGTCTCCTATCCCAGCTGTGGCTGGAGAGATGGCGGCCCACCCCATGTAGCCCCTCTCTGGCCAGGCAGCTGACCACATACCCGCCCCATCCAGACCAGAGGAACTGGCACAGCCAGGCACATGGGCACTGCCAGCTGTCACTCCCCCTCATCACCTAATCCCCCCAGATTAGGTGACACTTCCTGACATACACCCCCATCCTGGGTGCCATGAATAGCTGGAGGGAGAGGGCTGGCAGGGAATGTACTCTGGGCACCTGCCACCTCTGCAAACCAGTCTCTTGTCTGAGAGGATTCCAGAAAAGAGGTGTGATACATAGGCACCCCCACCACAGCTGGGACCCCAGAGGCTGGCTCCTGTCTTGGATTCAGGAAGCCTAAAGTAAGCCAGGTGGAACCTGTCTCCTCACTCATTACTCCCTCCTAGGAAGGCTGCATCCCAGGACCCAGCCTGTCTCAGGAGCCTCTGGGAAATGACAGGGCTCCAGAATGTGCTTTGGGAAATCAGAGTCCATATCCTCCATTCACACACCCACCCCAGGCCCTGAAGTCAGGTGTGCAGCCAAGTAGAAACAACCTCTGGGAAAAATATTTATCATATTCATATAGCCCCTGGTGGTGGTTGTGGGGGTGGGGGGAACAACATGACTAACAGGGAAACACTCAAAGGGTGACCCCTGGGAGCTGCCCCCAATGGCATGTAGCATGTGTCTCAAGAACTGACCTCCCCATCCAGAGAATGTTACAAGATAAAGGGCAGAAGGACAAAATTCCATTGATTATGTCTCTTTGTGACCACCAACCAAAGCTTCAAGAAAGGCCAAATGGGCTGGGGATATAGCTCAGTTTGTAGAGTGCTTGCCTGTCAAGCACAAGGCCCTGGGTTCAATCCTCAGCACCGCAAAAAAAAAAAAAAAAAAA
This sequence comes from Sciurus carolinensis, assembly GCF_902686445.1. Lineage (NCBI taxonomy): Eukaryota > Metazoa > Chordata > Mammalia > Rodentia > Sciuridae > Sciurus > Sciurus carolinensis. The sequence continues at coordinate 58,426,739 of NC_062228.1, read as the reverse complement.
AAAAAAAAAAAAGAAAAGAAAAAGAAAAAGAAAAAAGAAAAGCCAAGTCACAGGCCATGACCTGCTGGGCTTCAAGCCCCTCCTCCATTTCTCCCAAACCAGTGAGGGGCCTGTAAGAAGGGAGGCTGCTGAGGGGATTTCTCTCTAGGGCCCATTTCTCAATACCATGGATACCACCATCAGACAACCTACCCCTGACCCAAGAAGGCTTGAAACACAATACTGGACCCTCCCCCACAGGGCTGCACAAGAACCAAATCTCACTGGAAACCATTTCAGGCACCAGCCTCAGGACCCCCACAGGACTTGGGGAAGTGGGAGGTCCCACACTCACGAATGCCACAGGGAGAGAAAGGACTCCAGGAGGAGGCAAAGCCTGCAGCCTACATACATATTTAACCCATCACAATTTCTTCCCTCCCTCTGCCCATCTGAGAGGGCTCCAAACAGAAGGTGGGTTTTGGGCCACGCCCCATGAAAAAGATGTCCCTCCCACATCCTCAGAAATGGCCACAAGGGGGTGCAAGGCACCTTATCGGGAAGGATCTCTACTGTCTAGATGCCCCACCACCACCCAAAGGGAGGTCACAGGGGCATGCCCCATCCCCCCTGTCCTCCAGCTCCTAAAGCCCCAGACCGGGGAGAATCCAGGGAAAGAAAAGGGGAATGTTGGGGGACCAATTTTTCGTCTTCCTTCCATCCCACGTTGGGGTACATGAAACATGAACCGGTGCCCCAGCAGAAGCCCCCAGACCCTGGAAGGGGGTTGCTGAGAGTCGAGAAGCACTGCCTCTCCCAAGTCTCCCTATGTCGTCTCCCCAGACAAATCCTGGCCCAAGGTGAGAGTCCGGGCCCCTAAGGAGCAGGGCTGGGGACCTAAGAGGGAGGGTCGCAGCTTCCTCCCCGCCCCCCCAGGCGCCCCTCCCCCGGTCGGGGGCGGGGCCTTTGTCCTGCACGTGGAGCCCGCCGGGCCACCGGGATCGGCACACCCCCTCCCTACCCACCGCGCCGAGGCCACGTGGGGGCTCGGCCGGAAGCGCCCCCAGCCCTCCTCCACGTGGGAGGGGAGATGAGACCCTCAGTTCGGCAGGGTGATGAAAGCCCTGAAAGCTACCCCCCCCCCCCCGCGACACTTCAAACGATATCCCTGGATCTGGGACATGCGGCGCTCCCTCAGTAAGGTTGGGGACCTTTAGCCCTAATTCGCCGATTTGGGGCCCCTTCCCCACAACGGAGGCACAAAACACCGACCCTAAACCTTCTCCCGCCCCCAGCGGCACTCCCGGCACTCACCTCCATGATGCAGTTCGCGGCCTCGGCTGCCGCCATCTTCACCCGCAACTACTCCTCCTCCGGCCGCCGAGACCCCCCCCTTTCTCCTCACTCCCCCGGGACCGCCTTATACCGGAGGGTCCACGGCCCGCCCACCGCAACCCCGCCAGGAAGTCTCATTGGCAATGGAGGCGGCCCGTCTGAAAATACCGCGTAGTAATTGGACGGAGAAGACGCCTATCAAATGTCAGGGGCCCACCCAGCTCATCGTTCCCGGCCCCGCCCCCTGAAGAAGACTGGGATGGGCAAAACTGCCTGTCTATTTCAAGAAGCCCTTCTGGTGATTGGGCAAAGGCAACCAGAAGCTCCCGCCCCTCCACCTCCAGCACCGCCTCAAAGTTTCCCAGCGGGCTCCGCGCTGAGCGGACGTCTTGAAACAGAATTGTCCATTGCTAAAATGATCCGCCTCTTGAGCACTGCTATTGGTTTAGCAAAAGGTGACGTTACGAGGTCTTTGGCCAGCCCTCCCCAAGTTTCTGGTCTCAAGAAGGACACAGCAATTGGTTCACCAGGAGGGAGGACAGGTCATTAGGCACCAGCAATTGGCTCAAACAAACTGTCACTCATCGTCCATTTGGCGGATTCTCCCAGTCCAGGGGGAAAGAAGGGCGCTTGTGCACATTCACCTAGAGGGAAAAACTGAAGTACTGAAAAGGCCAAGAGCGAGGGAGGGCTTGTCTGGTGCTCCGCAACATGTCGGGAATGAGAATAAAACGTCAATGCAATTAACCTCGAGCCCACCACTTAACTTCCAAGTTTTTAAAACCCATTGCCTCCTCTCTAGCCGCTTGGCCTTTGCCGAGACCCTCCCCCTACAGGGAACACCCACCTCCCTTTGTCTGGTCAACTCCTATACGTCAGGGTACAGTTCAGACACCCCCTTCTCTGGGAAGCTTTCCTTGATCCCGAGAAAAAAACTACTAGTTGAATAAAAACGACTGCAAAGGGTTGACTTCGTGAACACTGCCTCTTATGTCTCCTTACGCAATACTGCCGTCAGTCCAAACTTTTCTCCAGTTCCTGAATCAGCCCTTTCCGTTGAGTTAGGCATCTGCACAGGCTATACTCCCTGTCATGCTTCCTTCCTGGCAAACTCCTAGCACTTTTAGATTTTCAATATGATTTTTGTTATTCTTCTTGTTTGGTACCAAGGAGTGAATCCAGAGGCGCTTAACCAATGAGCCACATCCCCAGCCCTTTTTCATCTTTTTGAGACAGTCTCGCTAATTTGCCTAGGGCTTCCCTAAATTGCTGAGGCTGGCTTTGAACCTGCGATCCTCGTGCCTCAGCCTCCTGAGCCGCTGGGATTACAGGCATGCGCCAGCGCACCCAGTCCAATATGACTTCTTTAGTAGTTCTTTGACACCCCTCCACCGTCACTTCCCTCACAGCCGCTCTTCTTCCCTGCCCCAAATCAGAACAATCCCACTTCCCATCCAGTCACCTCATCACATCTGTTGGCCATTACCTCCTACAGCCTCTCAGTGCCGAGCCCCGCCCTCCTGCTCCTGATTTGGTGGATAATCTCCCTCCTAGGTCACTAACCTAGGCTCCACCTGGCCTCTCTACCTCTAGTCTCCCCCACCCTCATTCATTTCCCCAGAATAGACCTTCCCGAGACTCCAAGCACCCAGAGGTAAATTTTATTCCTGCAGCTAGGTGTTTGCTGGCCCTTCATCTTTTGGCCTCAAACATCCCCCAATCACTGCTGCCTTACTGATACCGTCCTAGTTTTGTGGGGAACCACGCATACATATTTCCATATCATTATAAAGGCCCCTCTTCATTGGGAAGCTAACTCTTGGCCATCAACACAAGCTCCATTACCTAACGTCAATAAATATAGCACATGCTGACTGAGAGAGCTTACTAGGTGCTGGCCATTTTTGGAAGTTAAACACATGTAATCCCCTCAGCAGCCTACTGAGACAGGTACTATTATATTCCATCCATTTCACAGATGAGGAAATAAGGCACAGAAAGGTTAAGTGACTTAGACCATAGCTGAAGTTGGGCCCGGTGGTGCACACCTGCAATCCCAGTGACTCAGGAGGCTGAGGTAGGAGAATGGCAAGTTTGAGCCCAGCCTCAGCAATTTAACAAGACTCAGAGTCACTTAGTGAGACTGTCTTAAAATAAAAGGACTGGGGATGTAGCTCAGTGATAATGTATTGCTGGGTTAAATCCCTCCTTCCTCTAAAAAAAAAAGAATGTAGCTGAATATGGTGGTGCATGTAATCCCACTCTTCCAGAAACTCACAAGTAGGAGGATCACAAGTTCAAGGCCAGCCTGGGCAGCTCAGTGAGACCCTGTCTCAAGACAGGGAAAGAAAAAAAAAAAAAAAAAAAAAGCAAACTGGAAAAATAACACAATTAAACTGACCAAGGAGGGCTGAGGGCACAGCTCAGTGGAAGAATATGTGCTTGGCATGTGCAAGTCAGTGGGTTTGATTGCTTGCACCTCCTACAATAAAAATAAATTGATCAAGAAATGGATGTTTGTTTACAGTTTGAGAGTTGACACAAAAGCACCTCAGCTGGGAACGTGCACATCGGGCAACTCAAATTTTTTGCAGCCCTCTGTAAGTGTGGTCCTGGAGGATCACAAAAGCATTAACTTTGGGGTTATAAATAAATTTTAGCAAGTAGGTGAATTTGCAAACACAGGATCTGTGACTAGTAAGAATCAACTGTATAGGATTCTTATGCATTCACAAACATTCTGTGAAGGGAGATATGGTCATAAAAAGGTGAGAAGCTGCCAGTGGCCAAATCACTGAAGAGAAACCAGGAACAAGGCTCAAAGGTAGGAGAAAGACCAGAGGAGGGTGTCCTAGATGACTGTGTAATTTTCTTGTGGAACCAGTTGGTAAAACTCCATGACTGTCAACGTACGACTGGCTGAAACAGTCAAACTTTGCAATAGGAGAAAAAATGTAATTCGCTGGACTCATAGTTACAAAAATCCTTAAATATGTTGCATGACTAGACAACAGGTTCCTGTCAATGTTCTAAATAAATATTTTCTAGAAAGAATAAATGGGCTCTTTCCTCAATTTATAAACCACAGAAAGCTCTAAACCAAATCTCTCCTACTGAGAACTTCAGGGCCATAGGGCTGAAGACGTAGCTAAGTAGAAGAGTGCTTGCCTAGCATGAACAAGGCTCATGAAAAAAAAACCAAACCCATTTTAGTTCTCCAGTGAAAGAACAAGCAATTGGATACTTTTAAAAGCTTTTAATATGAAAAGTTTTCAAACAAATTCTTTTTGGTAAAAACAGGTAAAGGCAGCCACCACCCCACAGCCCTGAGTGGAAGAAGAAAAGTTGAAAAAGCAAATGAAGAGGGTAGGGGCATGAGGTCCAATCTTGTAGCAGCTTCTGAGGAAGATCTCAGTCCAAGGGTAAATTCAAGTCCACAGGTGAAACAGCCAGGATGCCCTCCTGGAGGGGAACAGTGGCAGAGTCCTGTGAGCAGGGAAGGTGGCCTCTACTCCCTGAAGCAGCCACATCAGCCCAGTGAGATGACAGACAGGGGAGGAGGGCAGAAATGGGGTTGGGAGGCAGAATACTAGGATTATAATGATTAAGAGCTGTGTGTGATTGTGTGAGGTGTGATTTGCTGATTCCAATCCCCTGAATAAGGACTTTTCCTATTGGCCCATAAAACTGGAAAATGACAAAACCCCATGAGGTTTTTGTGGGGTTTAAGCGGGATCATTCCTTTGAAATACTAGGTCAAGTACCTAGCCTCACCCAAGCTTACCTGTTATCATTCCCGTGAAAAACAAACAAACAAAAAACCCGACTTTAAAAATAAACCAGCTTCATTGCTGAGCTCAACACTTATATCCAGTCCCTTCGGTATTTGCCTGAGGTCTGAAAGGTATCTCCTCCTTACATGGACTTCTGATCATCCCCAACTTGACCTCAAGCTTGCTCCCCACCCCTGTGCCCACCTTCCCGTGGCAGAACCCAGAGGTAGTCCTGCAGCTGCTCCGCCCAGCATCCTTGGCCCAGTCCCCACATCCAGTCGGTTAGCCAAACCTGTCAGCTCTCATCTCCTTGGGCTTATTTTTGTCCTGGTACCCTATAATCTGTTCCCTCAGCAGCCAACAGAGGGAGCCAATTAACAAGGAAATCGGAAACGTTCCTCCACTGAGCCCTTGGACCCTTGTGAGTCAAAATCCAAGTTCTCACAGGGACCACAGACCAGGTAGTGTCTGGATGTCCCTCCTGCTCTCATCTCTTGCACTCTCCCACTTGCTCATCCTGCTCCAGTCCTAAAGGCCTTCTGTCCCTGCTCCTAAAACATACCCGTCCAGCTCCTATCACTCTGGGAAGCAATTGTTACATTCCGAGATACTGGTACAGTCCTTCTCCCACTGAACCACCACAGCAACCCAGAAGGCAAGTAACTGAGATGATGCTCACTGATCCAGGGGGCATACTGATGCTCAGGCAGATGGGGACAGCTGACAAGGTCACAAAGCCAACATGCTAGACCCCAAACCCATTCTAAGACAGCACTGGAGACAAATCCATGAGCAAATACAAGGTTAGAGTCCTGGTCTTCTGAAACAGATGTTAGAGAGAGGGGAAGACAACAGACAAAAATCTAGAAGAAAGTATGTGCAAACCCATTCCATGTGTTAAAGGTGCTGAGTGATGTGGAAGGACAAGTTAAGACATGAAGGGGGAAGCGGACTGGGGTGAGGGGAGGTGTCTGTGGTTTTAAACGAAGGTCACAGGCTAGGGATGTGGCTCAGTGGTAAAGCATGTATGAGACCCATGTTCAAACCCCAGCACCACAAAATATAAAACAAAATAAATAAAAAATGAACAAATAGCTGGGCACGGTGGTGCACGCTTGTAATCCCAGCGGCTCAGGAAGCTGAGGCAGGAGAATCTTGACTTCAAAGCCAGCCTCAGCAACAGCAAGGTGCAAGGCAACTCAGTGAGACCCTGTCTTTAAATAAAATACAAAATAGAGCTGGATATTGGCTCAGTGGTTCAATGCCCCTGAGTTCAATCCCAGGTAACAACAACAACAAAAAAAGAACAAATAAATGAGAATCAGGGCAGGCCTCACTGGGGGTGATACAGGAGCACACCATTAGGAGCAGGAGAGCCAGGCAGGGGAGGGGGTGCTCCAGGGAAGGGCACTCAGAGAGGCACCACCGGAGAGACAGATGGTAACCATGTAATCACAGACTGCATCAGTGGTTTAAGCCAGGCACAGCATCTGCGCACGTCACCACAGTGCCTGGTGTACAGAGGTACTCAAAAATCATTGAACGAAATGGTGGTAGAGCTAGGAGCTGTGTGGGTCGCGAGGAACCCAATTTGCCCTCCCCCACTACATTACAGTTGGGTAAAGTGAAGCCCAGAGAGGCTTTGGTGGCTCACCCAGCCCCCTTGGGCCTGGATCCAGGGCGCAAAGCTGTGCACGTGCTCCACGCTGAGTCCAGCCAGGGTGCCCCCGAGTCGGGCCACCCGCCGGCTTAGCTCCATGGCCAGAGCCAGGCGGGCGAGGGGTTCTGGGGAAGGTGGTGGGGGCCCAGGGCATGGAAACGAGGGACTTGTGCGGCTTGGGCAAGGGCTGCCCTCCCGGCTGGAGAAGAGCTCCACTAGGCGGGCGAAAGAGCCTGCAGAGAGGCGGGCCAGCTTGCGACGAAGGGCCGGGTCGGAGGCCAGCTGTGGGATGCAGAGGGGAAGAAGCAGGGTAAGCCTCAGTAGCATTCTACTAGTTAGCCGATAGGGGCCTGGGGCAGTTGTTTTCTAGTTTGGGCCAGTTCTAGATGCTAACACTAAGCCACAGCCCCATCCATCATATAAACCAATCATGAACCAGATAATATGGTTTGGATCAAACTGCTCCCAAGAAGCAGATTAGAATCTACTTGAGATGCTAAGCCACGCCCTGCCTAGTTCTTAACAGCCAATTAGAGTGAAGCCCTTCTTTAGGGGGTTTCCAGAATGCTAATGTTTTAGTCACAACCTCAGTGGGCTTCTCTAGCGTCCTGTGGGCCAGGAGCTATGAAAATTTCACCCGTCCTCTGCCATATAATTAATGTTACAGAACCATATACATTGCCCAGGCTCCCGAGCCAATCAGCTTTCAGGATACAACCACAGGCCACGCCCTCTCCAGCTGTCCATTTTCCCCACATTCTAAGTGTCTCTACTACAGTGAACCACATATTATTACTGTTGTTATTATTATTAGAGTAGTAGTAATAGCACCCCCACCACCACTGGGGATTGAATCAGGGATGCTTAACCACAGAGCCACATCCCTGGCCCTTTCTTTTTTAAGTTTTTTATTTTGAGACAGGATTTGTCTAAGTTGCTTAGGGCCTCACTAAGTTACCAAGGCTCATTTTGAACTTGCAATTCTCTTGCTTAGCCTACTGAGTTGCTGGGATTACAGGGGTACACCACCTTGCCTGACTTAATCAGATTTTAGATTCATGCCCACATGCTCATTCTCTTACTTCCCCAAACTGGCCCAAACTCTCCTAGATGATTTTCCTTTCCTTTCCTTCCCCTCCCTTCCCTTCCTCCATCCCCTCCCTTCCCTTTCCCTGGATTGAACCCTGGGGTGCTTGATCACTGAACCAACATCTCCAGCCCTTTTTATTTTGAGACAAGTTCTTACAAGGTTGCTTAGGGCCTCATCAAATGCTGAGGCTGGTCTCGAACTTGTGATCTTCCTATTTCAGCATCCCAAAGCACTGCACCACTAAGGCTGGCTCTCTTGGATCATGTTTCTGATGGCCACATATCCTACATTTAGGCAATGCCTTTCTAACAGCCAGTAAAAACCACTTGTCATTCAACCCTTCACTGGAGCCCTGTCCCACTCCTGATCATCCAAAAGAAAATGCTGATCTAGCTTTGGGTCCCAGTTCCCAACTGTCCCATAACTCATGTCCTCACTAAGGCATGAAAAGAGGCCTGTCACCTTCTGGTTGATGACTTCTGCCTCTTCTTCCAGCAAGGTCACCAGCCTTCGCAGCAGGGCTTCCTTCTCTGTGGGTGGCGGACCCTGTAACTCTGGGGCAGAACAGAATTCAATTTGGGACAGAACTCTGGCTGCCCTCCTACTAGCATCATTCTCCAGGGCTTCTCTGAATCTCACCTGGGCTTGGAGGAGATCTCAGTTGCTCTTGGACCAGCTGTTCCAGCCGCTGGGCCACCAGGGCATAGAAGTCTGGAGTAGCTGGACCTGAAGTAAAAAGTCAGTGACTTTTGATCTCCCAGACATTGGAAACTTATGGATTCTCTCTTTTAAGCCACCTTGCCAGTTAGAAATGATTTCCTTCTTTGTGGGGGAGGGTACTGGTGATTGAATTTAGGGGCACTTTACCACTGAGCTACACCCCCAGGTTCCTTTTTGTTTTGCTAAATTGCTGAGAGTCTTACTAAGTTGTTGAGGCTGGCCTTGAACTTGCAATACTTCTGCTTCAGCCTCCCAAGTTGCTGAGATTACAGGCATGCACCACTGTTTCAGGCTAATGGTTTCCATTTTATAATGGGGTAAAATGAGGCCCAGTAAGAAAACTTGACAAAATATGCCAAAATCCTTAACATATCATTTTACTATGTCCCCCAACCGAACTTAGAATTTTGGACCTGATCTGAACTTTGAAGATTAATCCATCCAAGGAAAGCAAATATATGCTATTTCCACCCTATCCCTTGCCCAGTGCAAATATCATTAATTAATTACAACACTCATCTTCCTAGCTGCAATTCCTATTCATGCTAATATTCCCAACAGCCATTACTAATCTATCCAGGCTCACATATGAGACAAAATCTACTGGTCACTCTTGTTCATGTCTGATAACCCCCTACCCCATTCTGATTCTGCCACTGGAAAAATAGAGGATCAAATAGCCAGGGAGTTGTGATTGAAAACCAGGTCTCCATTCTCTCTATTAGGGATAATAGGAGCTTTCCTAGGGATCAATGGGAGGAGGGTAACAACTAATTAGAAAGGGATCAAAATTTCACTGAATTAACAGAAATACAGGTGGGAGAGGGGGTAGGACAGATGGTTAGGGTTGGTATTAGAGATTGCACACTGCTCCCCCTTAGCTAAGTGATCTCAAACTACTACCTTATCCTGCTTACACTTTAGGAACCAAGGCTTCTTTCTGGCTGTGTTTGTTTCACAGGTGATATGGGGAAATCTCTTACCAGGTTCTGAGCCATAGCAGGGGCGGAGGGGCAGGGAACAAGGCCGAGGGGACTCAGGGGGAGCTGCTCCTCGACCCAGCGGACAGGGAAGACATCTTCGAAGGCGACTCAGGAAGTCTGTTGGCTCCTCTTGGGCAGGGCTCCTGGGAAGGAGGATCTGAGAGTGATCCTAGAGATCTCCTGCAAGCAGTCCCTTTCTCCCATGAAGGATTTCTCCTCGAAACCCCAGAGTTATGGTAGAGAGCCAGATGTGAAGAGAAGAGACAGGCTGAGACCAGGCGCAAGAGTTACAGAGGACCTCAATCCAAATGTAGGCCCTAGGAAGGAGGGCAACTTCTCTTACCTGGGTGGGGTTGGGACAGGGGGCTCAGCCGCCTCACCCCGCCTGAGGAAGGCAGCTAGAACCCTCAGCGTGTCCTCCCGGAGCCCCAGTTCCTCTGAGCCTGCCATGGAGGCACCTGTGAGAGAGAGAGTGCTACAGGGTGGATTCACGTTTCACTGGGAAGTGGAGGCTCAGGACCAAATTTCTAGTTCTGAATGAAGAGGGGCCAGGACGCATGCGTCTCCAAAGGAAGGAGAATGCTGAGGGTCTGGACTTCCAGGTCCTTTGGGAGAGTTGGGGTCTTGGGGCCCAGGCTCTTGAGTCCCAAGAGGGAGAAGAGGGATGAAGCCTGACTCTTTTACCCTGGGACAAGAAGTGGCTGGGGGCCTAGATTCTTGGATCTAAGGAAGAAGATGTCTGGGGACTTGGCCTCCTGGATCACTGAGGAAAAAGGAGGCTTGGAGCTCTGACTCCTGGATTCTGAATGAGGCATACATCAAGCTTCTGAAGCCCTTAGAGGATCGAGAACTACCAATCCCAGCAGGCTTCGTAGCAAACATTCCCCTCCGTCCGCGCTTGTTCGCCGCAAAGCCTGCTGGGAGAGGTAGTTCCAACTGTCCGAGGCTGGAATCTCGGGGACCCCAAGCACTTGGATGTCGGAGAAGGGAGACTAGTGTGTCCGCTCCTGGATCCCTGTCCCCTCCTCTTCCTTTCTCACCCTAGTCCTCGATAACACCTTGCCTACCTGGTCCCGGGCCCCACGGGCCGCCGCCGTCCACGCCTCCGCCTCCGCCTCCGCCTCCGCCTCCGCCTCCGCCTCCGCCTCCGCCTCCACTCAGGTTGTACAAACTTTTAGTACAACTTTCCCGCGCCTGCGCACTGAGTAGACTTGGTAACCGCCTCAACGTAGAAGGGGCGGGTCGCTGGATTCCGCCTAATTTGCATATCACGTTCCCGGCATGCCTGTGGCCGGAAAACCGAAAAAGGGCATGAGGTGTACTGCCTGAGTTCGCCGGACCGCCCCTTTGACTTTTGGGTCTCTTACCCAAAGAATGATAAAGTTGTTTTTATCTCAAGAAATCGATAAAAAAGAAAAAACCCTGCGCTTGGAAACTTAGCTGACAGGAAGAGAGGTGCGCAGCTTGGAGTCTAAGAGCTACCTCGGGAGCCCCGAGACGGGTGGGCCGCGGCTACTCTAACGCTCGGATCCTCCCGCGGTACGTAACGCGGAAGAGCTCGGGAAAGAATTGGTGGCCTTCGGTTATGAGGAACGAGAAAGGACTGGAAGTAGGAGGAAGGCTGAATACTCTGGGGAGTGAGACAAAGAGAGACCTAAATGGCTGGCGCTGGAGGTCTGTTATGGAAAAACTAGAAAAAGCAGCGAGAGAGGAAGAAAGGAGGCGTCTGCACTGAGGGACCCTAGGGGAGAAAAGGGTGGGTTCTGCAAATGGAAGAAAGTTCCCTCTAGAAAGTAGGAGGCGAGCTCTGCAAGAGGGAGGCAGATTGGGGGAACTGGATGGAGGCTCTGCGCTGGGAATGAAGAGGGGTATCTTCTGTGGGGTAATTGAGGAAGGGGACCTGAAGTCCATACAGGAGTAATGTCTGCACAGAAATAACTAAGGAGAGCTCCACCCTTAAGATGGGGATACCTGCTTTGGATGATGTGGGTGAGAGGGATTTACAATAGAAAAGAGAAAGGTCTACACTGGCGAAATTGGGGTAGAGCGGCCGCACGCTTGGGAAGGAAAATGGGTCTGCACTGATATGGGAGCGAGTCTTCGGTGGAAGAGGGAGCCTTTCTGGATGATGGAAGGATAGAAAGAGGAGGTCTCCTGTTTGTACCCCAAGAAAACAGGTGAAGGGGCCTGCATCCTGACCTGAGAGAAGGAGGTGCGGAACCCGGGCCAGGTAGGCCGGGAGGCTGCCCGCGCCCAGGAGCTGCCTTGTGCGCGCAGGCCTGACCATGGGAACCCAAAAGCCGCGAATCTTGCCCTGGCTGGTGTCGCAGCTGGACCTGGGGCAGCTGGAGGGTGTGGCCTGGCTGGACAAGAGCCGCAAGCGCTTCCGCATACCCTGGAAGCACGGCCTGCGTCAGGACGCTCAGCAGGAAGACTTCGGCATCTTCCAGGTGCAAGCACACAGGGGCGCGGGAAACCAAGAACTCTGCATCCAGCACTCAGGCTGAAGGGCGGGACCGAGAAGGCGGGGATAACCCCCGGGGCGGGGGAAACTGGTGCTAATACTAGTGGGTGGAGTTGGAACTGGAGGGGTAGGGCCTGCGGGCTCAGTGGCCTGATGTTGTAGAGCAAGCAAGAATGGAACGGCCAGGTTCCGGCCTGGTTCCGGGAATAGAACTGGGAAAGTCGAATTAGATTTTTAAGGAAGTCCACTGTGCAGGTTGAGAGATCGTTGGGGGGGGGGGGGGGGGGCTTTCAGTTGCAGAATTCTTGAAAAGACACACTAGTGGTGGTAAACCATTAAGAATATCAGGGGAGCTGGGAATGGTAGTGTATGTCTGTAATCCCAGCGACTCAGAAAGTTGAAGGAGGATCGCAGGTTGAGGCCATCCTGGGCAATTTGGAGACCCTGTCTCAGAAAATAAAAAAGGGCTGGGAGTATATAGTACGATGGAAGTGTGCTTGCCTGGCATGCCAAGGTTAGATACCCAGTAGGAACTAAAAGGCTGGCTTACAAAGTCAAGTTTTTGAAAGTTGAAAGCTGGAATCGGGAAATAGGGATGAGGGAGGAGCTTGGGGCTCAGAGAATCTGAGAATATGGGGATGGAATCTTAGGGAGATGGAATTTATTGTGGGGATAGGTGTTAGACTGGAGGAGGCAGGGATAGAAACCTAGAGATGGGGGTCTAAGTCATCCTCTTCATTATCCTGGTTCCACTGGTACCCTAGGCCTGGGCCGAGGCCAGTGGTGCCTACACTCCAGGAAAGGATAAACCTGATCTGCCCACCTGGAAGAGGAATTTCCGGTCTGCCCTAAATCGGAAAGAAGGGTTACGATTAGCTGAGGACCGGAGCAAGGACCCCCATGACCCTCATAAGATCTATGAGTTTGTGAGCCCAGGTGTGTTAAAGCCCGGCTTTGCACGGAGGGCTGGGATCTGGAGGGTTTCTGGCACCCTTTTCTGTTCACACCCTTTCTCCACAGGAGCTGGAGACTTTTCCCAGGTTGATACCTCTCCAGACACGAGTGGCAGAGGCAGTACCTCAGACACCCAGGTGAGAATACACCCAACCCTTTTGCCCTCTTAGACTCTGCCCTGTCCCCAGTGCCCGTTCAAGCCTTGTCCTCTCCCCCTGGACCCTTCTCCCTGCCAGGCTTCCATTCCCTTCCTCCCCTCCAGTCCACCCCCTGCCTGACCAAGAAAAGGCTATTTAAATATCCAGTCCTTTCTTCCTCCAGGAAGACATCGTGGGGTTATTGAGCGACATGGTCTTGGCTCCAATCACAGATGTGGGGCCCCTGGGTCTGGCTGATGTGCCTGAGCACTGCTCTCAGCTCTTATTGAGCCCCAACTTGGAAAATCCCATGCCCTGCCCAAACCTGGCACCCCCTGAAAACCCACTGAAGCGGCTGTTGGTACCTGAAGAACGTGAGTACTAGCTGGGGGTGGTGGGGGCTGTGGTGGGGGCAGTGGGCACTCACTACCTCTCCATCTCTCCCCTTCCTGCCTCCACTACTGATGCTGCTCAGAATGGGAATATGAGGTGACTGCCTTCTACCGGGGCCGCCAAGTCTTCCAGCAGACCATCTTCTGCCCAGGGGGCCTACGGCTGGTGGGCTCAGAAGCTGGGGACAGGACACTACCTGGACAGCCAATAACATTGCCAGACCCCGGGGTGTCTCTGACAGACAGAGGAGTGACGAGCTATGTGAAACGTGTACTAAGGGGTCTAAGAGGGGGACTGGCACTCTGGCGGGTAGGGCAGAGACTCTGGGCCCGGCGGCTGGGGCACTGCCATGCATACTGGGCTGTGGGCGAGGAGCTGCTCCCTGACAGTGGACACGGGCATGATGGTGAGGTCCCCAAGGACAAGGATGGAGACGTGTTCAACTTGGGGTCCTTTGTGGCAGGTAAGTCCCCTGAATGGAAAGCAGCAGGGCATGGTGGTTGAAGGCTCTGGGGTCAGGCAGTTTGGGATTGATTTACCTCACTGTTCTGCACACTGGGACAAAGGGGGGGGGGGTCTGCTTTGTCAAGGCCAAGGACTGGCTGGTTGCCAGAGCTGGTATGAAGCACAAGGCCCAATACACAGGAGATGTTCAGGAAATCAGCTGCTATTGTCATCATCATCATTATAGTGGGCACACAAACCAATGGTAGGGCTGGGAGTGTAGCTCAGTGTGGAGAGCTTGCCCAGCATACTGAGGCAATCCCCAGTACCACAAAAAACCCAGATAAACAGGAAGGATAAAGCCATTAGGGCTTCACTGTCCATCATAATGATGGAAGTTAACTGTTTTTGTGCCATCCAGTATGGTATCCACTAGCCATATGTGACTTTTGAGCACCTAAATGGGCCAAGTGCAACTGAGGAGTCTTATATTTTCTTTTTTGTTTGTTTTTAATTTTTTAAAGGATTTTTTAAAATTGTAGATGGGCACAATATCTTAAACTATGTGGTGCTGAGGATCAAACCCAGTGCCTCAAACATGCTAGGCAAGCACTCTGTCACTGAGCTATAACTGCAGCCCTTTATTTCAGTTTAATTAGTTACAATTTAAATATAAATAGTCAAGGTAGCTGGCTGCATATTGGACAGCATAATTTGGGGATTAAAGAGCAGTAAACACGAACCACCTTCTACTCCATGGAGGGGAAATGGACTCCCCTGCTCTGGGACTGGTTCCCCTCCTGAATCCTGGGGTCCTAGGGTAGGGGTGGGACAATCTTCCAGCACTACCCTGATGGGAGGGAGAGGGGAAGAACACTTAATTTTGTGTCAGAATTGCAACAACTTTCCCCACTCTGACAGCCCCTGGTCATGGTGGCAGAGGGGGTTGGTCAGGGGAGGTGGTGGGGTCGGTAGAGGGTCTTCTTCCCTTCCCTAATTAGGCTCCTGAACCCCTAGATCTGATTTCCTTCATGGAAGGAAGTGGACGGTCACCACGATACACTCTCTGGTTCTGCATAGGGGAGTCATGGCCGCAGGACCAGCCATGGGTGAAGAGGCTTGTGATGGTCAAGGTGCCTGCATTCTGGGCTCCTGGGGCTGGGAGTGGTGGTCTTACAAAGGGAATAGGTTGCTCCCAGGAACTACAGCTTTGCAGAAGCCCCTCTGAGAAACTCCTGCTTAAGGCCCCTGCAATCACCGATTCCTCATGCTCATCCTCAGGAGTTTCTGGGTATCCCTTGTTTGGCCTCACCCCCAGAGCCTATTTTGAACTTTCTAGACTTTATAGAAGTTGGTAGTCAAGTCTTAGCAGCCTTTCTGAGAAACTGCAGCTCTCAGAAGCCCTGAGCAGGAACTGCTCAGCCCTAAAAACTCTTTGGCCTCCCATGATTGTGATATGGGGAAAACTATAGTTCCCAGCCCCTGGGCCAACTGGTTCATCTTGGGTTACTCTAGAGGCTGATGGAAGTTGCAGTTCACTCTTCCCCATGGTGGACAGTGGTTGGGTGTTTTCACTGACTCCTTTCTCCCTGCATCCCACAGGTGGTTCCCACATGCCTCAGGGCCCTGCTGGACATGGCCCGATCAGGGGGTGCCTCCTCACTGGAGAATACTGTAGACCTACACATTTCCAACAGCCATCCCCTCTCCCTCACCTCTGACCAGTACAAGGCCTACCTACAGGACCTGGTTGAGGACATGGATTTCTAGGTCAGTGGGGAGGCCTGAGCCATGACTCTTCACTTTGACCAATAAACCATTTTCCTGCTATAGTCATCATGTGTGTGCCTGCTGTTGGCTGTCCCAGGGCAGCCCTGACCCCCCAGGTGGTTCTTATTCCTGCTGGGGTCTAGGTTTATCTGTCTGTGAAGTTATCATATCTAAGGTACTCAATTTGTGGAGACCAGGAACCATGCAGGGGGGATTATCTAACACTCTTTGTCTCTTACCAGGGACCTGGTGAAACGACAGTCACCCCATTTTACAAACCCAAGACACTGAAGTTGGAGAGACACAGGTCACAAAGAAACAGATGGGTCAGAAACCAGGGCCAGCTCCAGGCTCATACTCTGTGAGGGATGCCCCAAGGCCCTGCCTTACCTATGAACAGTTTGGGCAGATGTCCCTTCTTTCTGGGCCTAGGGCTTCCTTTGTTAGGGTCAGAATGAAGAACTGTAAAGGGGCTTAGCAGCTACCCCTGGAGCCTGTGAAGCATGTGTGTCCCAGTGACCCAGGGTCCTACCACTCCTCCTAGCTGGGCTGCCTTTCTGGAAAGGGGAATGACAGAAGCTAAGGCAGCCAACTCACTGGCCTCAGTCTCCCTCAGGAGAGGGGATTAGGTCATCCCAGCCTAAAAGGGCTACTGAAAAGAAAATCCAACACAAATGGGTGAAGATCCTGCATTTGGGGACAATTCCAAGGAAGCCGAAAAGCACCCTGGTGCCCTGAGTTCAGAAGACACTGGGGACAGGTCTAGGACCTTCCTTCTATCACCATCACTTTTCATCAACAACTTACTACCCTCCAGCTGTTATGCCAAATGTTTCACCTGCCTGTGTCTTGTGTGATCCTCACGACACCCACTTTGCAAATAAGGAAACAGGCCCAGAGAGCAATGCCCTTGCCCTAAGTCACATAGTCTGGTCTCTGCTTCTCACACTCACACATAGGCTAAGCCTCCTGGGTTTCCCCTACTGTCCTAAATTTTGTATCTGGGGAAAAGAAAGAAAGAAAAAAAAAAAGCTAAAATAATGGGGCTGGGGATAACATTTCATGAAATCTTTAATGAAATTGGGGGAGGGGCACAAACAGGGGAGAGGCAATGGGGACAGGCTTGGGGGCAAGGGAGATGGGCAGAGGCTGGGCAGGGCAGGGGCTCTCCTCTTCCCTGCAGCGACCCTCCCCCAATCATCCCACTGATTGGGGAGGGAAGAAGGGAGATGGAGCCATAAATATGTCCAGAATCTCAAAGAGGCGAAGGGTAGAGGGGGTGGCTGGGATGTGGGTCTCAGAGAGGAGGAAGGGGCAGGCCTGGGCCACCCTTATCAGGGGGCCCTGGCTCCTTGGGCGGCCGGGGGGGACCGGGGGGATCCCCAGGCTTGCGGCCATGTTTGCGGAAGTAGCGGTAGCGCTGGACGTAGGCCCGTACCAGGTTGCTCACCTTCACCGGGTTGATCTCACCGCTTTTGCTGTGGCAGATCTGGGGAGCCAGGGGATACCTGGAGTCACTGCGAGCCCCCTGTAGCTCCCTTCACCGGGGACTACCAAGCACACTTTGAGGCTCGGATGGGAGCCACTCCCCCAATGACTAGACCAATGCCCACACTTGGACCTTGTGGCAATGGGTTCCCCAGTAGCCAGAATAGGCCTAGGTGACCCTGGGGAAATCCTGTCACCCTCCTCACCTCCAAAACCACCCCTCACCCCATCTCCCCATGTGCAGACATGGGTCTGTACACATCCCTCCCTCCATCTCATTATCAGCATCTGTCCCCCTGCACCCCCCCACCTTGTGGACGGCCTTCCTCAGGATGTCTTTGTACTCCTCCTTGGTGATGTCCTTCTTCTGATAGTATGGCTTGATGGCCAGCTTCACCTCTTCCACTGCCCGCTCCTGTGTGTGCAGCTTCTTCAGATACTGGTGTGTTGGTGACAGGGTGAAAGAAAAGGGACAGCAAAGCCCACATGAATGCCACATGAACCCCCAGGCCTCCACTCACCTCTACATGCCAGCTTAGCCTCCTTGATCATCCAGTGAGGCCCATCCACACTGGCCCACTGGGCAGAAGAGCTAGAAGGTGGAAGTCCTGCTTAGGGTCTCCTTGTCAGTCATACTGGCCCACTGGGCATCTCTATGCTGGACCCTAAGCTGTCCCAGGCCTGACAATGACCAGGACACGTGTATCCCCTGCTTCACCGTTCACTGGAGAGATAAATGTTAGCCAAGCAACTACACCAGTTTTACTTGGACATTTAGGGCTTACTGACTGCAGCAGGAAAACATCACAAGGCCCTGGTTTTCATAATCCTGCCCTGGCTCCTGATGGACAGCAGGACCAGGGGGCACTCAGGGAAGCCAGAACCCTGGCTAGAAACACAGGAGTGTGTGTTTGGAGGCCAGGGGTGTGTGGCTGAGCTCAGGTGGCCCGCAGAGTCTGAGCTCAGATTGTGCAGATGGTACACTGGCATTGGAGTCCTGGTCTACCACTCCTGTAAGCAACCAAACCTCTAGCTCATCTGTAAAATGGGCAATACAGATGGGAAGGCCTAAGGTGATGTCCACTGAGAACATAGCACAGGCTGGACACAGCATGGACTCAAAGGGAGATGGGTTATCATGGAACAGGGTAGAAAGTTCAGCCTCTTAGAAAAGGTTCCATCCTTGAACAGAAAGCTAGGCGTCTCCACAGTCAAGCTAAAAACAGCAGCACCCCTGCCTCAGTGAAATCTTTGCAAAAGTCACTGGGAATCACCAAAAGGGGAACAAATTTAGTTCAGCAAAAGTCCCCTGCCAGGCACAAGGGACAATCCCTCAGCAACACCAGCAGGGAGGTCCTTTTCTTGATCCAGACAACTCTTGCCTCTGCCCCAGGGCTGAAAGACATGGGAATAGGCAAAGGATCCTGGGAAGACAAGGGTACTATGGCTTACGGTGGGGCAACACCTTGGATGACATGATGAAAGGATGCAAACTGATGAGCTGCTGAGCTGTTGGGGGAGCTCTACTGAGAGACTCCTCAGGCTTTCCCAGTCCAACAGAAAGTGGGTTTCTAAAGAGACATAGTTGAAAGAAAGGGGTTGTTCCTCCCATCTCAGATGTGGAAACTGAAGATGGGGGAGGACAGACCAGAGCAGTCTTAACTGGCAAAGCAAGGGCCTCAATGCTGGGGTCCTTACTGTCCCAGCCCCACCGCACATAGTACATGCCATGGACAAGAGATCAGTTCAACTATGGCCCTACCTGTTTCTTATGTGGGGATTTCTATGGGACTGTATCTGACCTTCCCTTTGGCACCCTCCACTAGATGGGTGAGGGTGGGCGACACCATCAACTGGCTGTATATGTGTTATTGGACTAGAATGAAATGCATCCAGACCTGACCTAGAGGTAAACAGCTTCTGAGCCCCAAGAGTAGGAATTGAAAAATCCGTGTCTGTATTTGCCTGGCAGTCATCCCTCCCTGCTTTATCTGGGAACAGGTTCTTGACTTCTTTTGGAAATAACCCCCTCCCACTTACAGAAAGAAGGGAAGAAAACAAGTAATTGAGAGGCAGACTTGTCTGTGTGTGAATGTGTATGTATGTGTGTATTTATATACACACATATAAATATAATTCTCTTTAAAAACCTGCCAGCTCCCTTTCCCATTCATCCATTCTAATGGAAATTTACTTTCTTACCATTAACAACTGACTAATCCATCCCTCTGAGGCCAGCTCACCTTGTCTGTGTCCCCTCGTCCCTCGGAGCTACTGCTGCCCTCTCTCTTGTCAGATGCAGCAGCCAGCCCAGTGGGGGTGGGTGGGGTAGAGCCACAGCCCCCCAGGGGGAGACTGCCAGGAAGCAGGTAGCTGGAGGGGCCAGGTGGCAGACCCAGAGAGGTGGGCACAGGAGCTGGGGCCACCCCCAAACCTGAGGGTGGCTTCCGGTGGCTGAGGATCTGTGGGAAGAGGTGGAGGGCAGGGGGCATTGCATGGGATGAGCAAAGAGCAAATGAAGGTGGAGGGGGAAAAAGGAACTTATACCCCCACTGTTCCCACCCTGATTTTCCAGCAAATCTGGGGCAACACGCTCCTCTTCTGGCCAATACCTTGCCCCAAGGCCTGTTGGGAGTTGTAGTTCTTCTCCTAACCAGAGGCAATGGACAAAGGAGGGGCCTGTGGGGACTCTTCCCTAGGGGAGCCCACCTGGTTGGTGGCCTGGATCAGCTCTTGGGCCTTTGCTCGGCTTGCCAGGTTGGCTTCTTCCATCTTGAAGAGAAGTGCAGTCACTGTAGAAGGCACAGAAGTGATGACACGGAGATCAGGAGGTGACAGGAGAGATGATGAACCTCACCTAACTACCTGCTGCTGCTGTCTCCCACCCTTGGCCCCAAGACAAGCCACAAGGCTTCACACTTAGAACAGGAAAAAGGGGCCTCCACCACTAAGAGAATCACCCCTTGCCCTGAATGTTCTTAGGACTCAAAAGTTTGTGTGTGCATGATTAGGGAGGATATGGCACCATGGTTACCAAGTGACAAGATAGTGGCAGACTGAGACTGTGTCCTAACCCCTCCCTCCCACTCATGGAGTCCCAGCCTCTCTCCTTAACTCTGAGGTCTGGGAGAGAAGACGGCCAGCCCCTAGAGGACACAGTGCCCTGTTCGAACCATCTTCTCTGGTCCTTCCATCCCAGTCCAGCTCTAGGTAAACACCAGACCCACTGGCTCCTTTAGTCTGTGCTGGCTGCCATCTTTACCTATCTGCCCTGTGCTCTCCCAGAATGCCCGACACTTAGACAACTTCTGGAAACACCCTGATTGGTCCTCAACCACCAGCCCATGTCCCTATATACCTACCCCTTCCGGGGCATCCCCACCTTCAAACATGTACCCATCAGTTCCCACCCTTCCTGATTCTTTCTCATCTGCACACCAGCCCACCCCACCAGCTGAGGACTCACAGGCCAGGACGCCACTGGTGGTGCAGTCCACACCAGCCGGCAGGTTCCAGGGCATGGGTGGGGGCAGTGTGGGCAGCTGGGAGACACGAGTTGCTGGACCATCCTCTGCTCCCGAGTCTCCAGCTGTGGACCCTGCACTGGGAGCGGTGCTTGGGGCAGCTGCAGCTGTGCTGGTGGCTGTGGTGGTGGCAGGCTGTTGCTCCTCCTCCTCTTCCTCCTCCTCCTCCTCTTCTTCTTCCTCCTCCTCCTCCTCTGCCCCACCTCGAACCCCAGCCTCCTCAGTAGCCTCTTCAGGCAGGAAGGAGACTTCAGGAGTCTTGCAGCTACTATCTACAGTCTGTGAGTCTGGAGTGAGTGCAGGAGGTGGAGGGGCTGCCTTGGGGGGTGGGGTGCTAGGGGCCTTGGCTGCCCGCTCCTCCCCAGACCAGGAAGTCTCCTCTGCTCCCTTGGTTCCAGCTGCTTGGCTGCAACTATCTGCCTTGGATTTCTTCAGTGACACAGGGCCCCCACTGCCACCACTGCTGCCTCCACTGCGCATCTTTTTCCTGGTCTTGGATGGCTTGGTCTTTCCCTTGGTCCCCTTGGCTTTCTTGGCCCCAGCCTTGGCTTTGACCTTGGTCTTTTTGGGCTTGGTGCTGCCCGGAGCAGCTTTGGCCACCTCAGTGGGAGCCCGCTCATCAGGCTTGAGGAAGGGGGAGCGGCTCTCCCTGTCACGGCTGAACTTGACTCCGATGGAGCCCAGGCCACCAGATGCAGTATCCTTGGCTGGCGTGGTGCTGCTAACACCCTCTCGGATCAGAACCGCCACCTTGGACTGCAGCTTCACCTTCCGGGAGGAACAGGAAGAGGAGGAGGAGGAGGAGCCTGAGCCGCTGCTGACCAGAGGCTTTGGTGGGGGCCCTGAGGAAGGTGCTGACTCCTTGGTAGGCCGGGCCTTCTTAGATGACCTGTCCCTCTCCCTGTCTCTGTCCCTGTCCCGATCCCGGTCCCCCCCATCAAGAGCCTTCCGCCGAGATCCCTTCTCCCGGGAGGAAGAAGAGGAGGAGGCAGCCCCTGAGCGCCGACGGTCCTTCTCGCTGCTCTTGCCGCCCCGCTCTTCCCCACTCAGTCCCTCTGAGTCGTACAGGACCTCACGCTTGGGTGATGAGGCTGGGGCCGGCGAGGGTCCTCGGGGGTCGGACTTGTCAAGCCGGCCCACAGTGATGGTCCGCTTGATGGCGAAGAGGTCATGGTCCGTGAGGTCCTGGATGGAAGGCGGCACGGCCCCCCGGCGGCGGCTGTCCCGTTCACCACTTGCGGAAGTGGAGCCTGAGGGCTGCTGGGTGGGCACGGAAACCTTCTCGACTCCATCCCCAGACCGCTTCTCACCCCGGGAACGTGACCGCTTCTTCTTTTTCTTGCTGCCGCCACCATCCCGGTGCTTGCCTCGGTGCCGCTCACGCCTAGAGGACGACGATGAGGAAGTGGCCGGAGGCGGGGAGGCTGAGCGCCGCCGCCTCCGGCGTTTCTCCCTGGACCTCGACCTGCGGCTACCCCCACGGCGACGGTCCGAGCTGCGCGAGCGGCGACGGGCAGATCGGGACCGCGAACGGCGGCGGGTGGACGATGAGGTGTGGGAGCCCGGCTTGCGGTCCCTAGAGCGGTGTTTCTTGGAGTCCCAGGGGGAGGCCGGTGCCGGCGGGGCAGGCTGGGTGCCGGAAGAGGACGAGGCTGCCTCCTTCACCTCGCCCCCACTGCGCTTGCGCTCCCGCCTAGACTTCTTGCGAGTGGGTGGGCCCACAGCGGAGGCGGCGGTCGCAGTGGCTGTGGTCGGGGAAGGTGATCGCTGGCGGTAGCGCTCTCGACGCTGGGTCAGGATTTTGCGGCGGAGGTCCAGGCCACCCCAGCGCGTGTCAGCAGCAGGTGGTGCGGGGGCCGGCTCCCCTAGGTCCACCTGTAGAGCTCCCTCGCCATCGGATTCCGCATGCAGAGACAAGAAGTCGTCCCCCTCAGGGGCCCGGGGAGCAGGAGGTTGGGGCAGGGGCTGGGTTGCAGGGGTGGCCGTGGAGGCTGGAGGAGGCCTGGGGGCCCTGCCACTGGCCCGGAAGAGGGAGAGTGCCACCCTGGGCTCTTCCTCTGGCTGGACGATCTCACCCTCTTCAATCTCTGAATCGGCAGGTGGCAACAGGGGAGGCGGGAGAACAGCTCCACCAGCTGTCACCACCTCCACAGAGACCTTGCCTTCCCGACAGGCCTCTGCCTCAGTCCCTACCACAAAGACACGCCGTCGGGTGGCTCCATCTGCTCGCGTGGAGTCCGCTTGGGGTGGTGTTCCAGAGGCTGGAGTCTGCTGTGGGGGCTGTGGGTCTGGGCGGGGACTCTCATCACCTGGGAAGTCCTGGCTCAGGCTATTGTCATCATAGATGCCTGCCAGGGTCTCGGAGATGCGGCTGATGCTCTGGGACAGGCCTTCCTCCTCCTCCTCCTCCTCCTCCTCCTCTTCCTCCTCCTCCTCCTCCTCCTCTTCCTCTTCCTCAGGTGAGGGGGTCCCAGCTGAGGAGCTGGGGTTGGAGCCAGTGGGCTCAAAGGGATCATACTTTTGCTCTGGAGCAGGTGGTGGGGAATAGGCCTCATCGGTGGGGTGGAAGGGATCATAGATGTCAAATCTGGGGGCAGGTGGGGCTGGGGGGGCAGGGGGGGGAGGAGGAGGAGGAGGGGAAGGGGAGGATGAAGAGGGAGAAGGGGATGGTGAAGAGGAGGCAGAGGAGGGGGCAGGGGGTGGAGCAGGGCCCCCATCTCCTGTGCCCAGGGTGAGGAGGTGGCGGGCACAGGTGGGTTGAGAAGAGTGAGACTGTGGAGAAACTGCAAAGGAACAGGGCAGACAAGAGACACCGTCAGGGGCACTCCTTCCTGTCCCCCGTGGAGGGGCCTGCAGGTAGACCAGTGCCCCATCACTGGCCCTCCCACTGACACTCACTGTACAACCAGCACTACTCAAGTGCTTTTCATGTGTGCCATCTGAAGATGCTCCTCATCCCATTCCAGAGGCACCATGACCACTGGACATGGGAGGCAACTGAGGTAAAGAGCTGAGTATCATTCCCAAGGGCACACAACAGGACAGGGACCAGTCGGGGTGCAAGCCCAGTCAAGATGGCCCTTAAGCCAGCACTCCCAGGCTGGAACAGCACTGGCCTGACCCCTTGCATCACACGCTGGCCCTTGAAGTCTAAGAACCACCTTGACCAATAGTGGTGACACCACCACAGCAGATACAGGCCGGGTCAGGAAAGCCAGGGTTCAAACCCAAGTCCACCTCCAAGGCCAAAGCAAGCCTTGGCCTATAATGCCAACAGTCTCCCATGGGGGTTTACCCCATTTTGACAAATATGAAGCTGAAAAGGTGAAATAGTTAGTCCAGACCCAGGAGGTGGCGACCTCAGGTGCCTAGACAGCTTAAGTCCTCCCCAAGTTCTCCGCTCTACCATGAGACCCACCCAAAGGGCCATACCTGCTCCCAACTCATGACACCACTGAACAAGAGCAATGATTAGAGCTGGCTCCTTCCTCTGGGCCAGGCGCATGCTTTGCAGATTACTTCCTTAGTTTGCCCCTCTTTTTTGCGGGTCAGGGGGTACCAGGGATTGAACTCAGGGGCACTCAACCACTGAGCCACATCCCCAGCCCTATTTTGTATTTTATTTAGAGACAGGGTCTCCCTGAGTTGCTTAGGGCTTCACTAAGTTGCTGAAGCTGACTTTGAACTCACGATCCTCCTGCCCCAGTCTCAGAGTCCTGAGTGGTGTGTGCCACCGAGCTCAGTTCACCCTTCTAAAAGCCCCCTGCACTAAGCACTATACTCTGGATGTCAAATGTCACACAAGTGGAGACAGTTAATAGGCTGTGCCACTAGTGAGGAACTGGGCCTGGATTCAGATGTACATATCTGCATGTGGGGGCTGTTTTCTCATACCACTAGGACCATGTCTTGCCAAGGGTGGCATGGTCAGGTGAGGCCAGTACGAGGAAAGCAAAGGGTTTACAAAGGCAGCTCCTGAGTCAACCACTTCCAGAGCTGCCTTGGATCCAGTTTCAAAATTCCTGTCCTCACCAGTAATGTGACCACAGGCAGTGGCTCAACCTGTCTGCCTCAGTTTCCTTATCTACAAAATGGAACTTGGCTCATTTATTTGACACATTTTTACCAATCCCTATTTTGTGCCAGGCTGTTCCAGTTACTAGGGATAAAAAGCAGTGAGCAAAACAGAAAACAATCTCTGCCTTCTGGGAGTTTATACTGCAGAGCAGAGAGGGAAAGGTAACAAGTCCAGCTCATAGGCTGTCAGCAGCTGAAGGGCCTGAAGGATAAGAAAGCAGGCAAAACCGTGTTCACCCTGCACAGGTGACAGCAGGATTCAGGGAATGGGGATGGCACCTGGTGCCCAGGAAGGATCTGGAAAGTGTGAGCAACTGTTGCCATTGTCATAACCTAGTTGAGAGATTATAGTGATCCAGAAACACAGAATGACACTTTTTCAAATAACCTCTACACAGGATAGGAACATGGATGAGTTTTGTTTTCTTTTTCCTAAAGTCTTAATATTTTTCAAAGGAAAAAGAAAAAAGCCAACTATAGTTTAAAACATAGGGCTGTTATCACCTGCCTAGCAAGCACAAGTCCCTATACCATGAAAAATAAGTAAAAGATAAAATATGACCCAGAGTCTCCCTAAAAATAACTATCAGGTCTTAGATACACCTCTAATACTCTTAAGGCCCAGGGGCCAAATCCAGCACACTGCCTGTTTCTGGAATGAAGGTTTATTGGAAAGTTGCCCTACCCATTGTTTACTTATCCTCTACAGCCTCTGACTTTAAGAGAAATTTCAAAACACATTCACAGGCCCACAAGAATGACATGGACCCTAGGCACCAAGTATCTAAATGTGACCTGGCACAGGGAGTGTATGAGCCACATTCTTCAAGGGAATTGGGGCTCATGGCTGACATAATGCCACACTGAGGCAAATGTTCCTCTCTACTCTCCCTGACAAATATATTTGTGTGTGCAGAAGTGAAGTCTAAACTTACGGGAGTCCTAAGAATCAGCAGCATACTGTTAAAAAACAAATTCCCAGACTCCCCCTCAGACTGTCAAATCAGAACCCCTGGGAGTGGGCCTAGTGATGTGCAAGTGACTGATGTGTGCTCAAGTTGCAGAAGCACCGGTTTAAACTGCTCACGGGGGTTACTGCCTTGTGCGAGGTTGGGGAGCAGATTCTTACTTGCACAGTACACACTGCAGAAATTAAAAAATGTGGACTTTAGACTGAGGTCCACCACAGCAGAAGGCTGGGGCCCACTACTAAGCACCTGGCTGTGACCTGGAGCAAGTGCCTTCCTACTTACTCACTGTTAACTCCTCTGGAGGATGGAGACTCTTGAGTTCCCTTCCTGGGGAGATGAGTTCCCAATGCCAAGGGTCTCACATGTGCTCACTGCTCCCACTCAATCCCTCCCTATAGCATCTGTTTTTCTTTTACATACATCTATGTGTACACAGAACTTTTACTGCAATCTCATATGAAAAAAGTTAAGTACTTTTGTCTAAATGACATGATTGTCACTACTGTTACTAAAAACAGCTGACTCCCACATAACTCCAAGACCACCTGCCCATCTCTGCCCCGGCCTCACATACCCGTTTTGCCCGTCCTCCAGGCCCTGAGACGGGGCAGCAGGCTGGGCACAGGTAGGGGGATGGGATCCCTGTCCCCAATACGGACCTCGGCCACCAGTTCCAGCATGTCCTCGCTTCTGCAAGGTGGAAGGGGTAGATAAGCCTCAGGGATGCTGCAGCTCTCAGATTGGGGGCAATTCCCACTCCAACTGCCCAATTACTCACTCGCCAGGCCGTAGGTCCAGGCGGCTGGGAACCCAGGTATCTGGAGGATCCAGGATGCTTACCAGCCCCGTGAGGAAGCTGTCTGCAGCCATGTCCAACACCTGGAGTAGGCCAGGAGGGGCTCCATGCTGTGAGAACTCACAAATATTATATCCCTCATCCCTAACCTCTCAGGAACCCAGACACTGAGACCCCAAGAAAACTCAGGGTCACACCTATTTTTCTATCCTGCCTGCCATCAGAAATTAAGACTCAGGGATTAGGCACCTGGAACACCCTGTCATTCTCTGTCAAGACCCCAGATCCAGGAGACTGGTTCCCCACTCCCATTCCTTTAAAACCAAGAGTGAAGGCACCCAGGCCTCTTACTCACAGTAGCCGTGTCAGTTCCCCCCGATTCCTGCGGACGGGGCTCTGACCGTGGGCTCCGGCAGCGTCTCCATCGAAGGCCATGACACCCAGAGCCATCTAGAAAAAGAGATTTACATGGGGGATTGGAGACAGAGAACTAGTCACAAAGACCTCATGGGGGACAAGAAGAGGAGCCTGTTCTAGTGATTGACGGAACCATGCAGCACCTCCCAACTCCGGCCCTGCGAGGGCTTCCCGACAGCCCCTTCTGGGCTCCAACTCTCACCCAGTTGTCCTCCTCATGCTCACAGGATGGAGGGCCACATGTCTCAGCTTGGTGTTCAGGCCCTGCCACAACCCAGTCCCCACAGACCTCTCCTGTTCCCCCATGTACCCCAACACTGCTCACACTCTCCTGCACCTAGCCCCAAGGAAGCAGTCGGTTCCTCAATGCCATGCCCTTGTGCCACACACCTGCTGTCCCCTCACCTAACAGGCTTCCCTCCAATCAGACAACTCTGATACATTCATAGAGACCCAGTGTACCTGTCACCCCCCAGGAAGCCTCGCCAACCCTCTCCCTCCATGCTACTTTGGGGAACCTCCTGCCTTCTCAGAGTGCTTCGGGCTACCTCTAGGCTGTGACTGTGTCTCCCCTGCACTGGACTGTGGGCCCCTGAAGGCAGCTATGAGGTCCAGCCTATCTTTGGCTCCCTGTACCCAGCATAAGGGTGGTACCCAGTAGCCCCAGGAAAAGCTTATCCAAATGATATGGGGATAAAGAATGCAGAGAAGGTGAGCTGAAAGGAACCAGAACCCACCATACCTTTATCATTCGGCAGATCCCCCTGCAGGGAGCTTCCCACAGCCTGCTGAATGGCCCGCTGGGGAAAAAGGGGTTGAGGGGGTGGGAAGAACCAAGAGTCAGAGGCCTTAGGTAAACTACCCTCTGCAACCTCTGCTCCTTGGGAGACAAAATATTCCAGACACCCCTACCACCAGGCAGGAGTACTGAGCCAAGAATGCAGGCCCCCAGCCTCCTCCCTGCTCTCCTCCCCATAGGGCCCCAGAGACAGGGCCCTGGAATCTGGACTCCCAGCACTTCCTCCTCCCTCAGCTCCAGGAGTCCAGCAGCCTCACCAGGATAAAGGCAGAAGGAGAAAGTGTGGGGTCTCTATCAGGCGGACCATCACCCCGATCCTCGCCTGACTCCTCTGTCTTTCCTCGAGACTCATCTTCTTCCTCCATGGTCACCTGGTGGTCGAGGGGCAACAGTGTGGGGTGGAGGCCAGGGAAGGGGATGAAAGCAGAGGGTCGATGTGAAGACCTCAAGGGCCTTGAACAGTGCCTCGATCAGCATCCTTTTTGGCATCCCTTCTCCTTCACTTTGTCCCAGTCTACCCTGTCCCTGGGAGAGTGCAGACCTACATGGACTAGAACAATTCTTTCTTTTCCTGGATTTCAGCTGTCGACAGGTCTCCTCAGTCACCTATGTCAACGTCTAGCTACCTAGTTCCCATGGCACCCCCAACAACCTATCAAACTTCAAGACCTCACTCCCTGCCCTCATGGGACCAACAGAGACATTTTTGTGTTATGATTTCAAACAGTGTGTTCCACAGTCCCCTAAACCCACTTTTCCCTAACTGATATATGCACCAGTGTACTAGATGGCATTCACTGCCAGGTACCACACAGCTTCACAGGGCATCAATTATCCTTGATGGTGAGGAACCAAAGAATTTTTATTGATCTATTTAAAACTGCAGCCATGAGATTAGTCTGCAAAATCTGTAATGACACTTCTAAAACAAAAGTGCTAAACTAAAGAAAAGCATGCTTTCCCCAGGTGACTTGCCTGTCACCTTATTGCCTGTCCTGTGTAAGCATGGCCAAAGCTCTGGCAATGCCACAGAAATTCTTAAGATTACAATGTCCAGTTAAGCAGCTGAAAGAGCATCCTTCAGACTGGCAGATGTCCTGATTAGGACTTCAGAAAATATGAACATTACAGCTGTGAGCTTTGTCATAACTGTCAAATCTGCTGCTCAGAAAACAATGCCCAATCTCAAAATTCCTAGAAAGCTTCAAAATCCCTAAGCCATACTCAGTACTTATCTGTAAATGGCAAAATAGTAGCATCTATCTCAGAGTATAGCCGTGAATTAAAAGCCAGCAGAATTAGCACACTCCAAGTGCTCAATACACACTAATAGCATTTATATCATTAGTTCTTAATTTCCCGGTTTCCCCTACATCTGTCTCCCCCACTTCCTCAGCTACAAATCTGTGAAGAAAAGACCTCAGCAATGGTCTCTATCCTACTATAGATTTTCACACTGTGCCCAATCTTCCATTCACAAGTTCAACCTCATAGTATTCTAAAAGTCTGCCTCTTCCCTAATTCCTCACAGACACACCTTGCCCTGATATACTGTATCCCAGTTTCTCTAGCCAACACTCAATACCTTCCAGTCCTGAGGACAGTTCCCAGCACTGGAGTTGCTCTCCAGCACCTCCTAGGAAGCACATGCTACCTAGAATAGTGACTGTCAAATATCCAAGATTTCCTGCCTATGGACTTGAAAACCCAAAACCCCTTGGCAGCATATTATAATCGCCCTTACTCTTGAGCCACACCCTCAGCTGCTTAGGTCTTTTAGCCATTAGAAGGTTCATCAGACACTGTAGTTCTCAACTACAGAGTCCTAGAGCAGGTTAGTGCATCACAAATAGCTTGTTGCAAAAAGTAAATAGAACATAACAGAAAATTCTTCACATTGATTCACAAGTAGAAAGTGGAAATATCAATTCATGGAACTTGCATATTAGTTACATACATATGTTGGTATACACGGAGTCTCAATGAGAAATGTATTCCTTAATGCCAATCAAGGTTAAAAGAATTCGAAAACTCTGTGCTGAGTAAGTGTAGAAGACCCTACAGACTCTCTCAGACTTACATGGACTAATTCTAACTCTCTCTACAGCCTCAGGACAATGCAAAAATTTTAAGCAATTTTCATGTGAATTACTTTCTGAAGGGCAAGTACATTTGAGCTGGGCAAAATTACTAACACTCTATTTTGCATTATTCTCCACACATTTATCTGTCCCCAAAAAGCATTTGAGTTTGCTTCAAGCCTACAGACTGGATTCTTGCAATCACATCAAAGCCACCCTAGGGTGGTTCCAGGTGCTTCTAACTGTCACACGGATCAGACACTTGGAGACCCATTCACGATTCTTAATACACCACAATATTTGCCTCCCATCCTTGACGGGGATTGGGAGGATACATTTCATTCCTCGAGGTGGTCTTAAGAGACTTTTCTAGCCCCCAGAGTTCTTCCAGGCCTGATAAATGGTCCCAGACCGATGTAGATCAGCCACATCCAAAGACCAACCCATGTAGACACTTCCCAGTCCTAATAGACATACCCCAGGTGCTGTAGGTGGCTTTGCAGATACTCCTCAGCTCTTGCAGACCTCCTTCACCCCTGGGACACAGCTCAAGATCTCAAGATGGCCCCAAAACACTCAGCAGACCCTATCCTCCGGTCTGCGTATAAAAACGAGCTACAGCGCCTACAGACACTACCCAGGTCCAGGTATATGATGGAGAGCAGGCCCTGTGCTCGGTCCAGGCCCTACGGACGCCCCCAGTCCTCTCAGGGACACCCCGTAGACGCCCCCTGGTACCCACAGACGCGTCCTGGGGCCCTGAGAAGGCCCCCTGCTAGGCGCCAGGCTTCGCCACCGCAGCCGGGTTCGAGACTGCCCCGCTAAGTCCTCCAGGCCCCGTGGCGTGTGGGGGGTACCCGGGGACAACTAGCAACCCGACTCCGCCCCGCCCACCCCAATAGGCCCGAGCCCCGCGGCCCGGACCGCCGCCGCCATCTTACCCCGCCGCTCGGGCTGCGGCTCCGGCCCCAGCGCGGGGCGGGGCGGGATGGGGCGGGGCTCGCGAGCAGAGGGGGGGAGAGGGGCGGAGCTAAGTCGCCGCCGAGCTTGCCGGGATTTCAAGTACCGAGAACGGTGCCCTGAAGGCTGGCGGGAAGAAAACCGGACTCGGTTTCCCAGCAGGCGGCGGGGCACATGGGGCGGGGCACGCGCGACGCACGCCGGGATGCGTAGTCCGCGTGCTGCCTCCGTCGCGCGGGGACAGCAAGGAGGTGAGAGGTGAAGTGGGCGGGGTTGCTGTGGCTCGCGGTGAGGCCCCACAATGCCCTGCGCGCGCGGGGAAAGGACGGCGGAACCGGAAGTGGCGTAAAAAAATTGCTCAGCAGAACAGACGCAAGGGAATTGTAGTTCCAAGGAGAGAGCAGTACGGGCTGGAAGTCGCCCCGCCCACATTCTGGAGATCTCAGAATCAAGATCCCGCAGTCCCCCCTCTAAATTTAGAACCAAGGAGCTGGACTCTACAGCTTCCTCACTTAGGACGGAAAAGCCCGAATTCTGAATCCTTTGACAGTAGGATTTCCCTCTTTCCTCGGATTCAGGAATCTGTCCTCTCTTCTCAAAACCAAGTCAGGACTTTAGGCCTTTTTCCTTCAGACTATTCCAGGTGTCAGATTCACATCTGAGACGAACACAAGAATTCGGGTTCCCTCAGACACAGAATTCTGGGCTCCAGCCTCCAACAGACTCCTAGCTCCCTCCTGTACTGAACCAAGAACCCCCAAGCCCTCTCCTCCCCAGGACCCAGAAGTTCGTCTCCAGCCTTATTTTCTCCTGAGGACCCAAGTGTTGGGCCTTCGGCTTCCCCCGTTAAGTCCCAGAAATCCTGGCCCCAGGCCCTTCGTGACCCGGGCGTCCCGACTTGGGCTAGCTGGCTCATGGATTAGGAATGCAGTGATCTCACAGCCCCTCCCTGCCCCGTTACTCTGCTGTTTCCCTCCAGGGCCCCTTCTCCCCTCCCAGTCTGTCTTCCGTTTGGCTGGAGCAGCGGGAACCGGAAGCCTGGGTCCCTTAGCAGGCGGAGACTCCGGCTTCAAGCCCAGATGCTCGGGTCGAGAGCTTGGCTAGGATCCCAGAACAGAGGTGGAGCCTCTCTTCGAGATCGGCGTCTTACTTCCAGCGCCCTATATACGGACGCGCGCGAGTCGGCAAGCCCCGCCTACCAGAATGAGACCCAGAGGATGGTTCTCCGAGCTCTGTCACTAGATCCTTACTTGCATAGCCCCACCCCGAACGAGCTTCCCTCCAATCTCTCAGGAAAACGAGTTCTTATTAGCATAAACAAGCCCACAGTCGGCCCGCCTGCTGAGAGCGCGTGGCGCTACCGGGGAAGCACAGATCCTCATTAGCATAACCCCGCCCCACTCGGAATTCCCCTTTGCCGCGAACTCCTTTCCCCTGCCCTTATTAGCATAGCTCCTCCTTTTCCCTGGTCTCCCCTCCTCCTTAAGTGTCCCGAGACGCGAGTCCTTCTGGCCGGAGCTCATGATTATGCAGTAGCCTTATTAGCGTAGCCCTACCCCGAGTCCCGCCCGGTTTCCCCCCAGGCCGTAGCAGAGGCGGCAGCAGCGGTGGCGACATGAGCAGCGGGGCGGCGTCCGGGACTGGGCGGGGGCGGCCCCGGGGCGGGGGGCCGGGACCCGGGGACCCCCCGCCCAGCGAGACACACAAGCTGGTGGTCGTGGGCGGCGGCGGCGTGGGCAAGAGCGCACTGACCATCCAGTTCATCCAGGTAGTGGGCCCTCACCCGGGAGGGGTCCCCGAGACCCAGACCTCAGTCCTTTGGGGGATCCCTGAGATTTGTGTCCCCTTGACCTATCACTGAGACCTTACTATAATGCCCTCTAAATCTTAAAAGCTCCCATCGGATTGCGACTCTAAGTTCCCCCAGGGTCTCCACCCCCTGCACGCGGGACACCTCATACATCCTGAGACCTACCATCCCTTCAGCTTCTTTGCTGACCTGGCTCTGAGTACATCCTGAGAGCACCTTAAATAGAGAGCAGTCGCCTTATTCAGATCCTAAGCACTCCCGGGGGTGGGGGTGGGGTTTCACCACCCCCTCTGCCCTGTACCCTATTTCCCCTCAGAGGCTAATGGGAAGAACAGCTGTGTTCAGCACCTTTGAGATTCCCCCAGTGGGGATTCTTGGCCCCTTCAGGGATCTCCCCCTGCATCTAGAAATTTGCCCAAACCTTGACTCTGAGGTTCTTCTGCAACCACTCAGTCCTGAAACAGGCACCCTCCAACCATTGCTCTGAGATTTCCCCCTCAGACCCAAGCCATTCCAGAAAACTCCTGAGACTCCAAGATCTGACAATCCCCCATTTGCCAGTCCTCCATTTTTCCATCCAACACAAGGATAACCAGCCACTCTTTCATGTCCAGTCTTCCTCCACTCCAGCTCCCTGAGCCTTTCTTAGAAACTCTGGGAAGTCCCCAAATCATCTCTATGCAAGAAGCTCAATCTTCTTCATACTCCTGCTCCTACTCCTTGGGAGTTTGGCCCCATAAATGCATTATAAGTCCTCAAAGACTAGTCTATGACAAACCTCTCAAGTACCTGCAAACCTCCTCCCTAGGGCTGGCCCCCAGTCCTCACACCTGAACTCCTGATGTACTTTGAAGGCACTCCCCTAGTCCCCCTCAGAGCCACAACCCCATCCAGGACCTGTTTCCTACCCCAAGCACACCTCCAGCAGACAGGATGCAGCCTTTAGACCCCCAACATCCAAATCACACCTCTCCTGGAAACCATCTCCTCTCAGGAAACCTCTACCATATTCCCAGGAGAAACCCTTCCCACCTCAGCAAAACCCTTGAAAAGTGTATGCCCCTAGGTGCTACTGCAGAGGTCCCTGGGTGGCAGCCCCCTGGGTCACAGACCCAAGAGACCCCAAACAAGCACCTTGTGTGAGCCCCACCCATGCTGAGAAAGGCTCCAGCCCTGAGCCTCTTGTACCCAGGGGCAGACCAGAGCTGGCCAAAGGCCTGGCTGGAGGCAGCAGGACCCAGGCAGGAAGGGAGGGGCTGGGGCTGAGGGTGGGGCAGCTTCTTCGCAGCCGGATTGGAACTGGGACCTTCCCCTGGGAGGAGACGCTGGAGGCCGCTTGAGGAGGAGGGGAAGGGGAGGAGGAAGAGAGAGGGGGAAGGGGAGGAGGGAGAGAGAGAAGACAGGCAGATACTCTGAACAACAGCTCTCAATAACTGCTTACTGTTTGCCAAAGGATATGTTAAGTATTTAATGGGGGTTTCCCCTGAGTTTCTAATGCTGAATAAGTGTACTGCTGTTCTTAAGGAACAAATGAGGAAACTGAGGCTCAGAGAGGGGAAGCAGTTTGTTCAATGTCACATAGCCAGGATGTAATCATGATATATATGGAAGATGTACTTCACACCAGAGGACAAAAAGAGATGCAGAGAAAGGAGACTGGGACAGGGAGCGGCTCACGTACCCAAAGAGAAGGGAACGAAATAGAGACCTGGAGAGACAGGAAGGATAGAGACCCAGAGAAAGCGAGACAGTAACCAGAGAGACCGGTAAAGTAAGGCTGGACCAGGGACAGGGACCTATCTTGTAGGGGCACTGAAGTAACAGTGACCTTTCCCCACCCCACCAGTCCTACTTCGTGTCTGACTATGACCCCACCATCGAGGACTCCTACACGAAGATCTGCACTGTGGATGGCATCCCAGCCCGGCTGGACAGTGAGGGCGGCTGGGAGTGGGTGGGAGGCGTGTCACCAGGGGCTGAGGGCTCATGGGGCTGTTTGGGGGAGCCTCCTTCCCACCGTATGCCTCTGTCTCCTTAGTCCTAGACACTGCGGGCCAGGAGGAATTTGGGGCCATGCGGGAGCAGTATATGCGGGCTGGCCATGGCTTCCTGCTGGTGTTCGCCATTAATGACCGGCAGAGGTGAGAGAGGTGGCCAGTGGCAGATCAGTACAGGAAGGGGAATGAATGGGGGGCACCAGCCGGGCTGGAATTCATTCTCCTGCCTCTCTCCCAGTTTCAACGAGGTAGGCAAACTCTTCACCCAGATCCTTCGAGTCAAGGACCGCGACGACTTCCCCATTGTGCTGGTTGGGAATAAGGCGGATCTGGAGACACAGCGCCAGGTTTGGGATGCTGCCTTCCCTGGGGACCCCAGTGGGCTTGGGAGGCTCCGTCTGGCACAGCATCCTCCTTGCACTTCTGCATCCCTGCCCCCTCCAATGCCACACTCCTCACTTGGATGTGTTATCCCCCAAGTCGGATCATCTGGGTCCCCAGCCTCATTCACCAGAGGGCTTGGCGCACAGTTGTCCCCACAATGGGGCAAAGGGCACCACTCCATGCACACCTCCAAGACCTGAATCTCTGCCCTGTCTTCCTGTTTTCCCACCTAGCCTCTCCTCACAGTCTTCCCGTCTCCCCTCACATCAACCCCCTACTGGCCTATGCCCTCCCTTGCTCACAACCCTCCCATAGCTCCCCAGTTCTTCCCCCAAATTCTATGGGAATTTCCCACTTCAGGGCAGTGCTTGGCCTCCGGCCTGTGCCGAGAACACCCTTACATGCCCACCTCCATGGCTGGGGCTGGAACCCAGGGCTTCACACATGCCAGGCAAGCACTCTACCACTGAGCAACACCCCCAACCCACACCCTTCCTGGCTGCTAATTACCTGATTGCTAGTTATCTAAAACGAAACCACCCTGATTCCTCACTTGAATGGTATCAACTCCCTCAGCATCCACCAGGATCTTTCTGGAACTTTCCCCTTGAGCCACCACAGGTTACCCCCATTGTAGCACACATTGCACACGTCTACCTCCCCAGCTGGGGTCACCCTGAGTAGGAGGACCTGATTCCTGTGTCTTCATGGTCCACACCAGGTCCCCCGATCTGAAGCATCTGCTTTCAGCGCCTCCCACCACGTGGCCTACTTCGAGGCCTCGGCCAAACTGCGTCTCAATGTGGATGAGGCCTTCGAGCAGCTGGTGCGGGCTGTCCGGTGAGCCGAGTCCCTTTCCCATCACCCTGGTCCCCATCCCCTCCAGCCCAGACTCAACAGCTGCTTCCCACAGGAAATACCAGGAACAAGAGCTCCCACCCAGCCCTCCTAGCGCCCCCAGGAAGAAGGACGGGGGCTGCCCCTGTGTCCTGCTGTAGCCCGGGCAGGAGAAGCAACCGGCACAAGCTGAAGGGACCAGCTGCCTTGCACCTTGCTGTGTGGCCTGAAGCCCTGGCTGAGCCTCAGTTTCCTTCTCTGGGTCTCCCAGGACACACTGCACCTTTTACCCTTATTTCCTGGCCTCCTCTGGGCCAAACGCCACTGTGTGCCTTCTGCCAACACTTCTTTTCCCCCTCCCAAGCCCCTGCTGGGATGAGGAATTCCAGGGTCACTGCTGTATATAACCTCCCCCCCAGAAAAATAAACGTCACTGCCAATGTCAGGAGGTGCTTTCTAAAAGGGAAATGAATTCAAGGCATGCACACTCTAAAGCCTTGCTCCTCTAGAACTGTAGTGGGATCTAGAGCCCATTTCTTGGGAAAGGATGGGAATAAACTGAGCCAGGTGTACAGACCCCACTTCCCTTCAACACCTTGAGCCCACCCTTTGCTATTTGGGTTGGCATGTTGTTAGGATGAAATTTAATGTCTAATAGAATTTATTCTTTGGAGAGTCCTACTTGGAACTATTTAACTTAAAATTAAAAATTAGGAACACCATCAATATTTTAGGAGTTCAATAGTCACATCTGATTAGTGGCTATCCTAATGTGGGATGGGGAGAATACACGTCCCTATCACTGCAGAAAGCCTTAGGCTAGTACTGTTCTAGAAGGTTCCAAGACCTTGGGAACAGGCAACTACTACAAATGTATGTGCCCTCTCCCTTCCAATGTATACTGAGAAAGGTCTTTTGACTGGAAGAGAGAGGCAGGACGGGTGGGAAGAATGGTGTCTTTCAAGTTTTCAGTTCCAGAAAGTTCCCAGTGGAGCTGACATCTGAATCTAAGCCTTTTTTGGTGGGGGGTGAGGAACAGGAGGTGGAAGTAATGTCTTTAGGTCAGGCTGAGCAGTCTTCAGACTCATCTGTAAATCCAAATCTCATCTGTGTCCTGGGAACCCTTGGATCACCCGCATTCAACCCAAGACCCCAGATCCTGCCCCAGATTTGCTACCTTGGAGGACTAGAGCTGAGGCCACCAGCCACCCCCCTCCCAACTGCCTCTGACTAAAAATCTTTGAACCCCAATATCTACTTAGTACACCAAACCAGAAACATCATCCTAGATGTCCCCCTGCCCTAAAACTCAGGCCTTCATCCGCCACCCTCCACTGTTCCCCTGGTCCCTGATCTCACTACAATACCTCACTCAATACAGGACCTGCCTTCTGGTCCAGGATACAGCATGGCCTTGCACAACTGCTGAAGCCAGGCTGCCTGTATCCAAATCCAGCTCTGGCTGTGGTTGCAGCTCAGTGGTAGAGTGCTTGCCTAGCACCCAAGAGGCCCTGGGTTCCATCCCTAGCATTACAAAAAAAAAAAAAAAAAAAAAAAAAAAAATCCAGCACACGGTCATCTGTGAAAAGGGGGTGATCACATAGCTGCTCCACAGGGTGGGTGAATGGCTGAGATGACCACAAAGCAGAAAGATCTCAGCACCTGGTCCACACTAGGTGCTCATGCTCAATGACCATGACCCACCCTCTCTTCTGCCCCAGAACCATGAATGTCCCTCTGTAGTCCAGATTAGAACACTGATTAGCAAATATCCCTTTCCGGGTTTCATTATCACAGAATCCTTGGCCTGTGTTCAACCTTCTGCCCTGGGACTAAACGTGGCTCAGATGTATTGTGCTACATGTTCACTCCCTGCCCCTGTAAGAAGGGGCCTGCCCCTGCTGGGTGGGGGGAATATGGACTACAGGAGTCAACGGTTTCTAAGTTTCCAGACAAGGTCAGACTTTTCTACCTGAGCCAGGGTTGGGGGTCCTGTGCCAACTCCTCTCCCCCCAGTCCCATCATTGACACTCCCCAGTAGATCTGTCCTTCCTGTACTGTTTGGTGGGGTTGAATGCTTTCTGGGACAGCCATCTTCTTACAGGGCCGAGATGCATATTGAGGTGACAAGTTCCTGCTTGTCCCCAGATAAGTTTAAAAAAAAAAAAAAATCATGACAACTGGCAGGCCATTTTTGGAAGGTTTATGGTCAAAGCCATTCCAAAAACTTGTGACAACACTGAATGGGCTGTCATGGCCCTAGGCATGTGTTTGTGCAGAGTTCCTCTGTAAGGTTCCTGCCTTCCCATGGGTTCTGGTGAGCCCTGACAATGAGTTAAGTTTCCCCCGCCCCCCCGCCGCCTTTTTTTTTTCTGGTGGTGCTAGGGATTTGGAGGCAAGCACTCTACCAGCTGAGCTATATCCCCAGACCAGTCTCTCCCATTTTGATGTCCTTGTCCTTATTTATCTTTTCCTGCCTTTTTATCTTGTCATGTCTTAGACTTCTGCCAAGCCTCTTGGTTTCTCCTGCCATGGAGAGTAGGAGTTGTGTACCAGGTTTCAAAGTACTTCATCTTCCCGGTGACAAAAGCCCATTTTACAGATAACAAAGTTGAGGATGGGAACTGTTAGCCAACTTACTTGGTTAGTGCAGCAGCCAATATTCAGATTTGGGCAGTTGGGTTCCAAAGGCCACCACAATGTTTTGCTACTCCTAGAGGGATGGATGATCCCTGCCCCATCTACCTTCAGGACACTCAGTACACTTTGTCTGGTCTCTGGAACAATGCCAATCCTCGTGCCTTTGGCCCATTTTAGAGCTCAATCCAGAAACTGGAATGTGCCACTCAACATCAGTGGCTGCAGCTTCACATGCTAAAAGTGACAGTTCAAGGACATTTGGTCCATTCTCAGCCTTCAGTGATTCTCTAGTAAGTTCATGGTCCATTACTAACTCTCCCATTGTAGTTCTTGAATGCTGCTGTTGATTCTGCATTCTGAAGACCCAGGTTCTGAAATCTGCAATGCGATCACCGAGACAACACCAAGGTTCTAGAACTGCAAGAGTTCTTTCTCAGTTCACCTGGAAGGGAACTTGGGGCACTGATGTTTCCACCCTGCCTCAGAATGTGTCTGGAACACCTGTGATCTGAATTGAAAATGAGGTTCTAGAATGACAGCCTGTTCACTACTTTGTAGACTAGGTTCTAGACTACTGCCAGTCGATCTTGGAATTCTGACATTCTTACCCTAAAATCTTGCTTTTTGAACTTTAATACACTTTAGAATACTCTCAGGATTTTATTTTTATTTATTTTAAAAAATTAAATTTTTTTGAGACAAGTCTCACTATGTTGCCCAGGTTAGCCTGGGACTTGCCATCCTCCTGCCTCAGTCTCCCAAGTAGCAGGGATTACAGTAATGTGTCACTGCATCCAGCTAGGATTTTATTTAAAAGTGGATTCTGGCTGGGCATGATGGCACATGCTTTAATCTCAGTGATGAGGGAGGCTGAGGCAAGAGGATCACAAATTTTTGAGGTAAGCCTGGGCAATTTACTGAGACCTGGTCTCAAAATATTGGGGAAAAAAATTTTAAAAACCCAAAGGACTGGGACTCCACCATAGAGCACCCAAGGTTCAATCTGCAGTACCGGGAGGCAAAAAAGAAAAAAGTGGAGCCAGATGTGGTAGCAAATGCCTATAACCCCAGCAACTCAGGAGACTGAGGCAGGATTGTAAATCTGAGGTCAGTCTCAGCTATTTGGTGAGGCTGTCTCAAAACAAAAAATAAAATAGGGCTGAGGATATGGCTCGGTGGTGAAACACCCCTGGTTCATATCCCTGGGTATGGGATATGGCTAATGGAAGAGTACTTGATTAGCCATTGTGAGACCCAGGTTTGATCTCCAGCAACAGCACCATTAAAAACAAAATGAAGAGCTGGTTCTAGCAGCATGCAGTGTTGCACGACTGTAATCCCACTGATTCAGCAGGCTGAGGCAGGAGGATCTGGAGTTCAAAGCCAGCTTCAGCAACACTGAGGCACTAAGCAACTCAGTGAGACCCTATCCCTAAATAAAATATAAAATAGAGCTGGGGATGTGGCTCAGTGGTTGAGTGCCCCTGGGTTCAATCCCCAGTACTCAAAAAAAAAAAAAAAGAAAAGAAAAGAAAAAAAAGCTGGTCCTGATAACAGTAGATCTGAGCCTATATCTCCATAAGCTTTTTGGGGATTCCAAGCTAATGGCTATACTTTGAATAGCCAGTTTCAGGAACACAGGACTTCAGGTCAGTCTCTAGAAATACTGCCAGCCCACCTGGGACCTTAGAGTTTAAGGTCTCACTATATTAGAGTGAGAAAAAGTTTGCTAGTTTCTGACACGGTCACTATTTGTAGTAATTTAAAAATACATTTTAAAAATTTACAGCTGGACAGCTGGGCATGGTGGTGCACACCTGTAATCCCAGCAACTGGGGAGGCTGAGACCGGGGAATCACAAATTCCAGGCAAGCCTCAGCAACTTAGTGAGGCCCTAAGCAACTTAGCAAGACCCTGTCTCAAAATAACAATAAAAAGGGTAGTGGGGTGTAGCTAACTGGCAGTGTGTCCCTGGGATAAATTCCCAGTTTAAAAAAAAAAAAAAAAAAGAAGAAGAAAAAGTCATGTACTTTTTCCTTCAAAAAGTGGCGTTTTCTCAGCAAAGAAGGATGAGGCAGAAGGGTCATAGCTCAGTAGTAAAGCACCCCTGGGTTCAATCCCCAGTACCAAAAAGTAAAAAAATAAAAAGAAAGAAAAAGTAGACTTTAATTCCCCTCTCATTGAGGGTGCATATGCTGAATCTAAAGTCTGTTCTAGGGTGCAGCCAAAGTGGTGGGCTATGATATCTGGGATTAGGAGTTAGAAGCTCATGGCCCCTCCAGGCCTGCTCTGGGATCACTCCTTCTGGGGGGATGTCAGCCGCCGTGTTGTGAGGATGCTCCAGCAGCCCACAATGAGGGCTTAGTGGCAAGGAACTGAGAACTGCAGCCACAGTCATGCTACAGGTGGATCCTGCAGCTCAGAGACTTCAGATGGCTGTTTCCCTGGCCAACACCTTGACTGTGTCCTCATGACAGACCCTAGGCCAGTGGTGACTAGGCCCCAAACTCCTGATCTTCAGGAACTGAAGACAATCAGTGTTTGCTGTTTGAAGTCATTAGATTTCAAGGTGGGATGGCTTGTTACACAGCCCACACCCCATATACCAACCTCAGGCCTTTTACCTCCCAGAGTTATCAAAAAGTCCTTTTCCAGACCCTGTGCCCACCCAAACGTCGCAGGATAGAGGCACTCCAGCCTACAGTAAAGTGTTTGCCGTTGGGTTTTGTTTGGCTGGTTGTGTGTACACAGTGTATACAAGGTGAGTTGTACAGAAGCCCAAGAAAGAGCAAGAGACTAGGGGTGGTGGGGGAAGGGTGGGGACCAGGACAGAGGGCGGAGGAAGGGAAGAGGGACTGATTAAAAAATAGAACCACATTCAGATGACAATGGGAGGGGGCTGTGGGTGAGGGACAGACACAGACAAACTGCTGTAGAAAAGGAGTGGGAGGGGTAGAGGGTAGGGACCTTCTCCCCCCTCCACCTCCCCAGCCCCACCCTGCCCCAGGTATGTACAATAAATAAGATTAAAAATAATTAACAAGATGCGTTTTCCCCATCCCACCCATCGCTGAATGCCCTGGGGAGGGAATGGCCTTTAGCAAAGATCTTGGCCTGTATGAGGGGCTTGGGAGGGAGGGGTTCCCCCAGCACTCTGAAGCCACCCCACCCCCCTCAACCATACATAGACTTTTCCTATACATTATGTACAAGGTGGAGGGGGCGGGGCTATGGCCATGGAGGTGGAGGATTGGGACAAGGGGAGAGGGAAACCGTTACTAAATAGACATTTATACATATATATAAATAATTTCTCTGTACACCGAACAGTGGGAGGAATGGGGAGGGAGTAGAGAGGGCTCGGGAGAGGGGGTAGTCAAACTCTGAACCCTGCCCTGGGGGTGCAGCATGGACACACCCTGACCAGTGTCCCCCCGTATCCCGGCAGCAACGGAGCCCAGGGGTTAGCTCCTGAGGACACAGTTCTGTAACAATTTTCGGTTCAGGGAGGAGGTGCCCTCCCCAAGTGGGGTGGGGTCACCCGCAGCGGCTGTGGGCCTGTGCTTGGGCCAGCAGGTCGCTGAAGGAGTCAAAGAGCTGCTCCAGCCATGGCTGGTTCCGCATACACTGCTGGACCACCTCCTCCTGGCCCAGGTCCTCCGCACCGCCCTCGATGGCCAGGGTCTGCAGGGGTTAAACAGGAAGCTGGGAGGGAGGGACTGGGGCCTCAGTATCAGTGTGCTAGGGAGGAAGGGCTGGCAGCTGGATTCTTAGACCCAAGCCAAATGGGACTTGGGGACCTAGGTCTCTCAGGGCTGAGGGAGGAGGGCTGGGTCTGGACCCCTGGGTCTGAGGGAGGAGGGCTGGGCCTAGACCCCTGGGTCTCAGGGAGGAAGTCAGGCCTGGACCCCTGGGTCTCAGGGAGGAGGGCTGAGCCTAGACCCCTGGGTCTCAGGGAGGAGGGCTGGGCCTGGACCCCTGGGTCTCAGGGAAGAGGGCTGGGCCTGAACCCCTGGGTCCAGAGAGGAGGTCATGAAGGTTGAAAGCCCAGGGTGACAGGTGCTATGGGGAGGCTCACCTGGTCCCGGCAGCGCAGGAAGGTGTGGTATTTATAGTGGTGGAGTGAATGGTAGAGTGTGTAGTATCCCGATTTCTCCAGCTCAACCTTGAACTCCTGGGTGGAAGGGAGGAGAAGCCTCAGACCCTCTGACCTGCTCTGCACAGGCTCCCCACCCACCCAGCCCTCTTCAGGCCTGACTCCCCACCTGGGCTCGGACCACACTCCTCTTGAGCTTGCTGAGCGTCTTGCGGTTGTAGGGTTCCCCAGCCGGCCGCAGCCGCACCGCCCCCTCCTCGGGGGAGCCTTCCCCACTCTGCTCTACTTGCAGCTGTGGGAATGTGTGCAGGGCGTCCTGTGGGAAGCCCCAGGGGTCAGTCGTCTACCTCCCTGGACCCACACACCCAACACCCAGGTCTCAGATCCCCAGTCATCTGGTGTCTCAGTTTCCTCCAGGCTGCAGAGTGGGAGAGACACTCAGGGGTCTGGGTCTCCTCAAAGGACAGAAAAGCATGGGTCTGTCCAATGACCCTTACACTGTGATTTCTGGCCCAGCCCAGAAGCTCAGAGGTAACAAGTTCCACCTACAATTCTTAGCAACAGCTTCACCATCTATCCCAGGATTCTCAGAACCAGACCAATGTCCTACCCAGAAGCATCAGAAGCAACCTAAGATCAAATCCAAGGATTCTCAAAGGCTACCTAATGTTTCACCCCAATTTCTTATCATAGCCTTTAACTATCCCTGAGTTCTTGGAGTTTTAAACTGACTGAGAATTCAGGGTAGGAGCCAGGTATGGTGGCTAAATTTGAGGTCAGCCTGGGCAACGTAGCAGCAAGACCTGCCTCAATTTTTTTTTTTTTTTTTTTGTTACTAATAATTGAACCCAGGGGCACTCAACCACTGAGCTACATTCCCAGCTCTTTATTTTTTTTAAATTTATTTATTTTTTTGTGGTGCTGGGGATTGAACTCAAGGCCTTGCAAGCACTCTACAAACTGAGCTATATCCCCAGCCCCCAGCTCTTTTTTAATTAATTTTTATTTTGAGACAGAGTCTTGCTAAGTTGCTTAGGGCCTCGCCAAGTTGCTGAGGCTGGTTTTGAACTCTCAATCTTCCTGCCTCAGCCTCTAAGTTGCTGCGATTATAGGCATGCACCACTGCACCTGGCTGAATTCCAGAATTCTAAAACCAGGCAAATGTTCCACCCCATCATTCTCAGACCTACCCTAATACTCTATATAGACAGACCCCCAACTTGTGAGGTTTGGACTTAATGATTTTTTTCATGTTACAATGGTGTGAAAGCAATACACACTCAGTAGAAATTCAACTTTGGATCTGCATTTGCATCTTTTCCCGGGCCAGCATTATGTGGTCTGATCCTCTCTGGAGGTGCTGGGCAGGGATGGTGAGCCACAGCTCTCAGTCAGTCTCCGCAGCCATGAGATGAAAAAACTGGAACTACACAGCTTGCTGTGTTGCTCAGCTATGAGTCTGGATGGTGAGGTGCATTAAATTCATTTTT
The DNA here is from genome assembly GCF_902686445.1 of Sciurus carolinensis. Taxonomy (NCBI): domain Eukaryota; kingdom Metazoa; phylum Chordata; class Mammalia; order Rodentia; family Sciuridae; genus Sciurus; species Sciurus carolinensis. The sequence goes on along the minus strand of NC_062228.1, from coordinate 58,382,670 downwards.
GACTTCTGATACTTCCAATTTAAGATAGGTTTATCAGGATGCAACCATAGCATAAGCCGAGTATAACACCCTACCCAAAATCCTCAGTGCCAGAGTAACAGTGAATCTTAAAATTCATAGTCTAGACTAACATCCTCTAAAAGTTGTCAGAATCTAATTCTCCAAGCTACCTAACACTCATCCCAGAATTTTCAAACCCAGCATTGATCATTTACCATATAAAATTATTTTTCTTCTTTAATTTAAAAAAAAATTTTTGGTACTGGGGATTGAACCTAGGGGTGTGTACCCACTGAGCCACATCCCCAGCCCTTTTTTATGTTATTTAGAGACAGGGTCTCACTGAATTACTCAGGGCCTCACCAAGTTGCTAAGGCTGGCTTTGAACTTTCAATCCTCCTGCTTCGGCCTCGTGAGTCACTGGGATTTACCATATAAATTTTTATTTTTGCTACTGGGTATCGAACCCAGGGGCACTCAACCACTGAACCACACCCCCACACCTCCAACCCTATTTTCTATTTTTATTTAGAGACAGAGTCACACTAAGTTGCTTAATGCCTTGCCATTGCTGAGGCTGGCTTTGAACTTCAGATCCTCCTGCTTTAGCCTCCTGAGCCACTGGGATTACAGGTGTGCGCCACTGCACCTGTCCCATATAAAATTCTTAATTCAAGATCCCGCAGTCCCCCCTCTATCCAGAATTCTGAGCAAAATGAACATTCTACCCACAAATCTCAGCACCAGACCAACTCTATCCCGTATCCTGAGTCAGACTGACTTCCCACCATGCATCTCCAAGTCGGATGATATTCCATCTGAGAATTCTCAGAGTCACACATATACTGTCCCAGTATTTTCAAAGCCAGATTAACATTCTATCCCAGATTTCTGAGTCAACCTAGCATTCTCAGTGCCAAACTGACACCCTAGCCGGAATCCTCAGAGAGGGACTAACCCTGGATCCCAGAGTTCTCAGAGCTGCCCCAATGCACCCGAGGCCACTCGGGAAGGGAAATCACACAGATGACCGCACACTGAATCCTAGAATTCTGAGAGCCTGCATTATGGTGACAGAGAAGCTCAGGAGATCAGCTGCTCCTGTGCCAGCCTTGGGTGCAGCCTGTGTTTCTAAACTTGTCCTCCATAACTGTGCTCTGCTGAGATTCCCAACAGCCTAGCCCCCAGCCCCACACCATCCCAAGGCCTCTAGGGCCACTGAGAATCTAGGAACCCTTCCTGATACTCCTGCCTCCAGCTTTTCTCCCAACTAAGCCCAGGAAAGTGATTCCCTTCTAACCATCCCCACAGGTCTCCTTCATGCCTGCCCCCCTGGGTCACAAACAGCCCCTACCCAGGCCCCCAAGCACCTGCAGGGCCGGGCTCAGTGACAGCCGCTTCAGGACTTTTTTCTTGTGCTCGTTCAGGAGGCCATCGATCTTCCGCATGGGTGGCAGGTACAGCTCATCTGTAAGATGAGGTAGTGTCAGAGAGCCAGAGCCCACAGTGCACAGGGCCAAGGTGGGGCCAGGGGCTAGGGTCTCTAAATTCCCTCCTCCCTCAGATAGGAGTCCAAGTCCCAGCACTCCTCCCTCAGAGGCCAGCTCACCATGTGTGTCTTCCAGGGCCTGGATCATGTCTGGGTCGAGGGCTGTGCTCACCAACATCTCCACGTAGCTCCGGTACATCTCACGCATTGCCCGGGTCTTTAACAGACGCCCTGGTACAGCCCGCTCTGGGGGGAAATGGGACATGGCTCACTAGTTCATCTTTGCTTGAGGCCACCTGTGTGGCAAATACTACTCTCAACACTGAGGACCAGGAGAGAAATCCCTGCTCTCAGGGAGGTTAAAGTCTACTGGCAGAATCACAGGCACAGTGAGCTCAAAGGAGGTACAGACCCCACCTGGGTAGGCAGCGAAGCTTCGAGGTCCCATGAGGGTGATTTTTTGGTACTGGGGAATGAACCCAGGGGTGCTTTACCACTGCACTACATCCCCAGTCCTTGCTAAATTGCGGAGGTTGGCCTTGACTGTGCAATCCTCCTGCCTCCGCCTCTTGAGTTGCTGAGATTACAGGCGTAAGTCGCCGTGCCCAGCTAAGAGCTGAGTGTTGAGTGGTGAGAAAAAAACATTTGAGGGCAATAAACATTTAATTTTGCCTAGTTCAGTGTGGCTTCAATCAAGCCTAAATAAATAGCAAAACTGGTTTCTACAACAGTGAGTCAATTCAGAGAGATCACATCCTAAGAAAGGCCCAAGACTAAGGGGGTACCAGGTGCTGGGTCTACACAGCCGAGTGCAGGCCAGACCACAGCCCTCCAACGGAGGCGGAAAGGGCAGGGCTTTTCTGGTAGGTACTAGGAGCCATAGAAAGCTGTGAGCAAAGGAGTGGTAGATATACATATAGAAAATCCCCTGAGGCCCTGGATGGACAACTTGGAGGACTGCAACTGCTGAACTGGGTTGGGGCTGCAAGAATGAATCGTTAGGGTCAGTCACAGCAGACTGTCCAGAGCTGCAGACTGTCCAGCTGTGGGGGTGAGCAGTGATTAAGAGGTGACGACGGCTTCCAGAATGATCTAGTATTGTGACTAGGTAGTTGGTGGGGTTGTTCCTACCACAGGGAAACCAGGACAAGGAACTCTGAAGACCTAGGGGCTTAGGGGAGGTCTGTGGGGTTACCAAGGGGAAAAAATAGGGCTTGAGCTTACTGTAAGTTGTGGGAGCAGGCTAAGTCAGAGGTGTTCAATAAGCAACAAAGGGTCTGGTACAGTGTGTGAATCGGGTCAATAGACCTGCTTTTTAAAGAAAAGACAAGAGAAGTAGGGCACAGTGGTACACACCTACAATGCCAGCAACCTGGGAGGCTGAGGCAGGAAGATCCCAAGTTTGAGGCCATCATTAGCAACTTGGTGAGACCCTTGGCAATTTAGTAAGAACTTGCCTCAACATATTAAAAAAAAAAAAAAAAAGGACTGGGGATGCAGCGCGGTGGTAAAACATCCCTGGGTTCAATTCCCAGCATATCCCGCTCACAAATTAAAAAACAGAAAAGAAAATTTAGGGCCAGAAAAGGAAAGACTACTGAGTTCTTAATGGAACAGTCTGTCAAGTTAAGAAACTACATCTCCCAGGCTCCCTCTGGCAGCTTCGTGTGGTCACGTGACCCAGCTCTTGCCAACAGGATGTGAAAAGACAGTGCTAGCTACACCCAGACCTGGCAGTTCTGTTTAAAAGGCCAAGCCATCATGCCCTAGTGCACCTTCCTACTGGCAGGACTGCAGTTGCAGGACTTCTGGGCCACCTCTGATCATGTGGTTGAGGCAAGCACAGAGAGAAGGAAGCTGGGACCCCAGACAATCTTGAGGAGGAGTATTTTATTTTCCATGAACCTGCTATATCAGGGCTCTTGTGGAAAGAGAATTCTACCACTCTTTACTCGACCTGCTGTATTTCTAATCTTTGTTGATAACAACTACCCCTGCAGTACATCTAAAAAAGTGTGTGCCCTTGGGTAACTCATGTAACCTTTTGGTGTTTCAATATCCTCATCTTTAAAATGAATTTTTTTCCCCCAGTACTGGGGACTGAACACAGGGGCACTCTACCACCGAACTACATCCCTGGCCCTTTTTATTTTTTGAGATTAGGTCTCACTAAGTTGTTGAGGCTGACCTGGAACTTGTAATCCTTCTGTTTCAGCCTCATGAGCAGTAAAATGAGGATAATTCAAAAGCACCTACCTCAACAGGTTTGATGTAAAGATTAAAAAGAAAGCCAACATGTAAATGCTTCAGAAGAAGCCTGGGCGCATAGTGAGCATTATGCTCACAATAACGTTAGCTATTACCTTTATTTTACACACATACCCACATGTACACACACACGCTCATACATAAATAGAGTCGTTGCTACTGCCATCGTGAACCAGACCTTTCAAGCCCTGGAAACACAGTGCTGTACCAGGCAGACATGGGGCGCCCGTCAGGTGCCTACTCTGGACAAGCATTCTTCTGTGAGTTTTATCTATTAGCCCATTTTACAGGCAAGGTCACCGAGGCACAAAGAAGTTATGCACTTTCCTCAGGGTCACCCAGTGAGTTATAGGAATCACCACCAACTCTGGGCCCCAGGATAGAGGCTGGTCCCACATCCTTCTCAGTCCTGGGGACCTGCCTATACTGAGCCAAAGGAGCACAGTGTCAAGGAACTGAGCCTGGGGCACTGTCATCTGCACGCAACTCTGGTAGGATCCAGTACGGGCTACGCACACTCTTTTGGTCCCTCAGTTTCCTCACCTGCATTTGGGACTCGCAGTACCTACCCCTTGGGATGGCTGTGAAAGGTAAGCAAGTTAATATGTGGCATGGACTCAGAAAACAGCTGTCATGCAGTCAGGGTCCACTTAACGGTTGGCTTTTGCGTTTTCTGTAGTTTATCACCCTTCCTGTCCCTGCTGAGGCTACCTGGAGGCCGCTGGTCGGCGCTCACCCCTGCCTCCTCCTGAAGGCCTGAGGCCTTCCCCGTGCCTCCCACTTGGCCTGCAGCTGCTGGGGGCCTTACCATCCTCGCTGGGGGCGCCAGGGGACGACTCTGAGTCGGAGGAGCTGCCTGGTGGGCCCCCACCAGCCAAGGCATTGCCCGCAGCCTCCTTCAGCCACTTCTTCCTCTTCTTAGGCGGGGGCTCAGCCTTGACTTTGGTGGGCCGCGCCTTGGGCAGCCGGGAGGTGGCAGGCTGTCCTGTGGTGAGGCTCCGCTCGGGCCGTGCCTGCCGCCCGCCTGTGGCCCGCTCGCCTCGTGATGGCCGCTCCCCCCGCGTCACCCTCTCCTTCTCCTTCTCCTTCTCCTTCTCCACAGGTCGTGGTGGGGACGGCTTCTCAGGGGCAGGGGACTCAGGGACTGCTGTCTCTGGCATCTGCTCTGGGGGCTTCTCAGATGTTGCCTTCTCGGGGGTCTCAGGCTTGGGAGGTGGTGCTGGGGTCTTGGGTAGAGGCGCAGCACTGCCCCCTGCAGATGGAGGGCCCTTCGCCTGCCCCGAGCGCCTGCAAGAGAACAGAAAAGGACTGCAGTCAGCAGCCCCCGAGAATCCCAAATTCTCCTTGGAATCCCCTCCTGAACCACTGTTCTCCAAACACCTGCCCTCATGCTGGCTCTCTGATCCCTCTCTGGCCTCTGTTTCCTTATCTGGATCTCCATACCCCACTCGCTCTCTGGATCTCCGTCTCCTACCTCTGTCTCCACCCACTGCCCCTATTTCCCTCTCTCAAATGCTCCACCTCCAGGCGTGTGGGAGCTGCCTGCCACCTGCCTGTGTCCCCCACTTAAGTACCTGACTGGCACTGGGGGCCGGTGCCACGGTTTCCGAGCACAGACCCTCACGTAATCCTTCTTGTTGACGTTTTCCAGAAACTTTACGTAGAGGCGCTGGTACCGGTTTTTCGCATCACCAAAATACCCCAAATACTATGGAGGGCAAGAAGCATATGAGAAAGTCCATTCAACCCAGTCAGGTGGCTGCCACCCAGGTCTCCCACCCTGCCCAGGGACACCACGGCAGCCAGCCGTCGCCAGCCTGCTGGGAGCTGAACACGTCCTTCCAGATGCACCTTGGAGCCAGGATGGGTCAGAGTGGAACATGAGGGGGATTTTGGTAACAGGCATTCCCCTGGGGCCCCCAAGTCCTCATTCCTCTCTGTAGGCTTACGTTACTGGTGGCACAAAACTGCCTCTGGCCATCCTTGATCTCTGGAGTGAATTTCTGCAGAAGCGCCTTCTGAACTCGCCAGATGGGTGGGGGCTCGCGCCCTGTCTGCAGTGCCAGCTGAAAAGGAGGGGTGCAGAGAGATGGGCAGGGTCAGCCCCTGCTCTGGCACCTATTGTCCCCATCCCTGCCCCCTGGCCTCCCTCACCATCCCCTTATGGAAAAGCAGAGTCCTCAAGCACCAACCACCTACTGACAAGCAGTCCTTGGCCCCATGCGGCCCCCAGCCCTGTGCTGCAGCTTGAACCTAGCCCTGATTTCCCCATGCCCAGCTGATAATTCCTGATCAGGCTGTTTATTCTTTTGCCAAAGGATTTGAGTTATTCCAGCTTTCCGGTATGAGAGTACAAAGCTTCCTGTGTGACTTAAAAGCACTGACAAACCCTGAGCATCCACCCACCATTTGACAGACACAAACCCCTGCTGGACACAGGGTTGCCGCAGTGAATGAGATCCACTGCTGTGATCTGAATCCTCATGGCCCCCCCAGATTCACACACTGATACCTAATCACCACTGTGGTGGCCTCTGGAAGCAGCCTTGCCCCCGTCTGCTATGTGAGGACACAGCAAGGAACCAGGAAGCCGCCACACCAAATATGCTGGCACCTTGATCTTGAATTTCCAGCCTCCAGAACTGCGAGATTCTAAGCCATCTAGTTGTTTATAAGCCATCCAGTCTAGGGCATTTTGGTACAGCAGCCTTAAGGGACTAAGATACCAACAAAGCCTTTATGGGGCCTTCACTGAAACAGGTAACAAGAGAGACAAGTAAATAAACAAAACAGGGTGGTCTGTGGCTTACACCAAGAAGAAACAGGTGACAGGTTACTGAGCCCACTTCATCCGCCTATCCACAAGACAGGATTGTAAAGGCTTCCCTCTGTCCTGCCTGCTCCCTACCTGCCAGAGCCAAAGAACGGGGGTCAGACTCAGCATCTGACCTTGAGGAGCCAAGGGAACAGCAGAGGAGGCACGCACAGTAATGAACATGCTAATGCTGATTCCCCCAACACAGCGGACCCTGGAGGAGGGACTTCAAATTCAATCTGAATCCAAGAATGCTCCCTGGAAGAAGTGATGCCTTAATGAGTCCCTGGAAGGAACCTTCTGCAAAGGTTTGGTGTAGAAAAAAGCAACTGACAATATAAGTAAGAATGAGAACAGAGTAGGAACTGTACCCTGGGCATTGTGACAATGCAGTAATGAATGAAGGGCAATCTCTATATGAAAAGAATCCAAGTCAAAACTCAGATGATGATACAGTTGATTAGTCATGGCTGCCTTGAGCTTTGCACTTGGCCGTAGCAAGTGCTAGAATTTATTAGTGATGCCTGCCATGGGTACCAGCTCCAACACAGGGTCCTGAATGCTAGGTAATGGCTTGTCTATGCTTAGTTTGGGGCTATTTGCTTTCACACCCTCAATTTTTGACTCTCAGATCATTAGCCAGGAGTGCAAAGAAGGGCTTCTGAAGGAAGGAAGGAAGGAAGGAAGAAAGAATACAACTGGTGATTCAAAATAAAATCACACACAAAAAAGAAGGGGTACGATAACTTGCTGAAAAGGAGGTTCAGAAAGGCTGGAGTGGCATACAGGGCTGAGGCCCAATGAGTCAGGAATTCAGAAACCCTGACCAAATCCTTTCTTCCAAGGTACACATGGTCCCCATTCCTCCCTTTCAGTGACCTCAGGGACCAGGTCAGAGATTCAAAGATGAAGAACCCATTTCAGGCCACATGCTGTCCTGCTACAAAACCTTCCAGGGTCCCAAATGCAGATCCCTTAGCCTGGCACAAGAGTTTATTTACCTCAATGTATTCTCCCTTCTCCTGCACCCTGCCCAACAGGCCATCCCGACCCTTCAGAGATCAGCAGATAATTCCAGACTTATGAATATGATACTTCCTGTTCCAGTTCTCAAGAACTTTCTAGGAAGTCATCAGAACGAGGGGACACCTCCTGTTCAGACTCCAACCTCTCCCCATCTGTATCCTCTGAGAAATCTGCTGACTCTAGGGGACTGAGGTCAGTCCCCTCAGGCTCACCTGAGGTTATCTTTCCCCAAATCAGTCTTCCTCCTAAGATGCCACCCCATCATCAGGCCAACCCCTGGCATCATCTTTGCCCATTCCCCAATCAGGGCCAGTCAGTCCCAAGCCCCTCCCTTCCAGTCTCTCATCATGTCAATCCTAACACCCACCAGGTCCACTTCCAGTCACTAGGGAAGTTGCCCTGTCCACAACCCTAAACAACAGAAGTCGCAGCCCACTGGAGATCTGATCTGGGGCAGCCAGTAGATAGGCAAAATCACTAACCTTATCTTGGCCCCAAATACTGAACAGGACCAACCAGATTCTTTCCTGAGAATTTGAGTTGTGAGAAGTTCAGCCAGGGTTGTAAGCAACTGAGCTAAAAGAACCCAGACGCAGTATTAACAAGAAAGTCTGGCTCGTTTGTTGGTGTGCCTATAGTCCCAGCTGCTCTGGAGCTGAAGCAGGAAGACTGCTTGAGCCCTCGGCAACACGGCCAGACCCATCTTTATGAAAAAGGGAAAAAAAAAAAAAAAAAAAAAAAAAAGCTACAATGTCCCATTAATAGGGAAGTCAAGTCAATCACAGGAATCACAGGACACAGCTATGGACAGATGGCCTTCTTGGCCTGGACACCTCTCCAGTCACCTCCCTATCTCGCAGCTGTCCAGGGGCACTAGCAACAGAGGCTAAGGTCTTCAACAACAGCCATCAATCTAAACACAGTCCTACAGGATCTGGCCCCTTCCCAGATTCAGCATGCATGGTCCAGCCACTTGATGCCTGCACACCACAAACATGCCACGCTTCTCCATAACAGGGCCTTTGCACAAGTCACTCCCTCTGCTAGGATGGCTCACAACCTTCTCCACTTTACATCCTTGGAGTAATACATTCTGCTTCATCTTCAACACATCCCCAGGAACTAGGAGTTCATATCTTTCCCATTCTACAGATGAGACACTGAAGTAGAACAGACTAGCCCTACTGTCCAATTCAACAGCCCACCCCCATACAGCTCTTTGGCACTGGAAATGCAGCCAGTCCAAGCGATAACTTGCCACAGCGTGAAATGTTCAGGGGATCTGAAGACTCAGTACATAAAAAAGAATGCAAATCAACTTTTCTTTTTCTTTTCTTTTCTTTTTTTTTTTTTTTTTTTTGGTACTAGAGACTGAATCTAGAAGTGCTTAACCACTGACCCACATCCCCAGCCCTTTTTTGTATTTTATTTAGTGACACAGTCTTGCTGAGTTGCTGAGGCTGGCTTTGAACTTGCAATTCTCCTGCCTCAGCCTCCCAGCTGCTGGGATCACAGGCATGTGCCACCACGCCCAGTCTATTTTCGTCTTAATACCTCAGTTAATCATATTAAAATGTCATTCATCATGTTGCTGGGGGCTGAGGATGTAGTTCAGGGGTAGAGCACTTGCCGAGCATGCACAAGATCCTGGGTTCCATACCCAGCACCCCCACCCCCAATAAAGTTTCTGTATCAAATTATAGGTTGAAATATTTTAGATATTTAGATTAAGTGAAATATACTCCTATGGCTAATTTTGACTGTTTTTATCCTTTATAAAAGATACTTTTTATAGTTATCTTTTATAAATGTGGGGATAGAAAAGTTTAAAATCACATACGTGGTCCACAAGATTTTTCTTTTGGATGGTTGTTCTGGAACAAACAATGACCCAGGGATAATTTCGTAGGATCTTTCAGTGAAGAGAAAGCCCAACTTTGTTTTCATTTTTATGTAGTACTGGGGAATTGAACCCAGAGTCCAAGAAAGCGCTCTTACCACAGAGCTACTAAGAATGGTTTGTACTGTCTTAAAGGATTGTAAAAACCACCACCACCACCAGTCACAGCAGAGTCACAAAGAAGAATGCCGCAGAGGCTATGTGTGTCCTGCGAAGCCTGGAACGTCATCTGGCCCTTCACAGGAAACATTTGCCAAGCCCCACACTCAGACCCGCCCAGGGTCCCCAAGGGGAGCAACAGCAAACATTCATACACCTTTGCGTGTCACCCACTGTCGGAGAATGGCTTCAAGCCCTGACACTCATGTCCCCATGACACTATATGAGAGAGGTGCTGACATGATGGCCGCAGTGAGGAAACAGGCTCAGGAAGACGGACAGCAGTCCAGCTGGGAAGTAGCTAAGATTTTTCAGTCAGGGCAATAGCAAAGCTGGGCTCCTAACCCTGCTGCCAGCTGGCCCGGCCTCCAGGGCCAGGCATGAGCCCGGGTGCTTGCCACAGAGCCCAGGCTTGTGGCTCTGCATCCCCCACCACAATGCACACCCCAGTTGTATTTTAAGCATCCGAGTCCTTGCCTGGCCCCTTCCCCTGCTCCACACCAGCTGGGAAGTGGTGTCAGATGGCCCTGGCCCCAATCCCATGTAGGCACCTGCCAGCGGAGAGACTCCCTGTGTGTTGGTGAACTTCCTCATCTGTGAAATGGGGATGGTGTGATCCTCACCACAGGGTCACACTTACTTGGCCTAGTGCCAGCTATGACACCCCTGGCCATTGTTACTGCCTTTTGGTCAAAACAGACCCAGTGCACAGCTGGGACTGGGGCTGAGTACATGTGCTCCTGGGGTTGGCAGGGCAGGGTGTGGATCTCCACCTGCAAAATCCACCTGGGAAGCTATTTTGTCTCTCAAACCTCGGGTGCCTTTCCTATAAAATGGGGAGAGTAACCCTTAGTAGGAATGACTTGACCTTGACCTATCTGAGCCTATTTCACCCTTTGAAAAAACGAGGATAGCGGTCTCTTATAAGGAAAAACATGGCAGGGTACAGTGCACACACCTGTAATCTCAGCCACTCGGCAGGCTAGGGCAGGATCACCTTGAGTTCAAAGTCAGCCTCAGGGGCTGGGGCTGTAGCTGTTGCTCAGTGGTGGAGCGCTTGCCTAGCATGTGTCAGGCACTGGGTTCAATTCTCAGCACCACATATAAATAAATAAAATAAAAGTCCACTGACAACAAAAAAAAATTTATAAAACAAAAAATAGCCAGCCTCAGCAACTCAGTGAGACCTTGTCTCTAAATAAAATACAAAAAAGGGCTCAGTGGTTAAGCAGCCCTGGGCTCCATCCCTAGTGTGGGGGTCGTGGGGGGAGTTGGTGGCATTTCTGTCACTGCTGTCAGTTTCGTGTCTTCCTCATCTGTTCATCAGCCTCAGAACTGTGATAAAAAATTGAGATAATACACACAGAGCACTAAGGATAAGCCTGGGGACACAGGAAGATGGGCCAGGGAGGGACACCTGAGACTGGAGGTGTTGAGAATGTTCTGGTAGGGGGATCATGGGCACTCGTTCTAGCATTTTCCTTTACGACTTGTGTATCTCTTACAAATGCTATTTTGCATGTGTCAAAATCATGCTGGAGATATAATACAGATGAAAGGGCAAGCCACCTGGGACCGACAGGGTGGGAGTTGGGGGCAGACAGCAGAGTGGAAATGGGACAGGCCAGAAGGTGACGCTGAAACCTGAGTAATGGGTACACACATTTCACTCTTCCTATTATTCCCACAATGACCAACAATGATACAGAAAAAAATAGGCCCAGTTCACCTCACAGAACACGTTTACAAAGAACATGCAGTCACATTTCTTATAATCTTTTCATCTGTGTTTTGGAAGAACCAACAACCAAATTCAATTCAACAAAGTAATACATCAAGGGCCAAACACTGATCCTCCACCACTGAGGAGACACACTCAATGACAGTGACTGATGCGGAGAATGGCCTTATTCTTTGGTGCCACCATAAGGGTGACAGCAGCCCGCTGACCTACTGAGTGCAGGCTCTGACTCATGACCTGCGCAAAGCAAGCACTATGCTGGCCTGGACGTCACCACCCTCATCTGGCACCTATCACATTAATCCTCTGATCCAACTCCATGTGCCTAGTGAACCACGCACAGCCAAGTCAGCAACCTTTTTCAGTAACAGTTCAGGCAGGAAATATTTCTGGCTTTATGGACCAGGTCTATACTGCCACTGTATGGGGAAAACAGCCAGAGATGACATGTCAGTGAGTCAATGTGTGCATGTGCCAATAAAACTTTATTTGCAAAAACAGGCAGTGGGCTGGATTAGGCCCAGGGGTACCAGAGGTTGCCAACCCCTGCTGTAGAGTAGCTGAACTGGCGAAGGACGGGTCTCCACAAGCACCTTAGGTCCAGCCTGATGAGTGTGCTCCCAAACCAATAGCTCACTTTCATGAGAGGTCCTGTGCCAGGTTGCTCTGCCTGCCTCCCATTTCCACCACAGCCCAAATCACAAAGAAGCCTCTCTCTGCTACTCCTGTCATATTCCAAGGCCCCAAGACTGGAGCCTAGGCTCCTCTCTGGAACCCCAGCACCCACCACAGACTGCGATAAGCATTAACGAAAGATCTTTTTAAATTCTGTTTTTTGGTAATATGTAGTGCACACTAGTACTCTCTCAGAGGCGCCATGGGTCCCCTCAGACCATGCTGTTCCAACTGGCCACCTCTAGGGAGACCATGAATTCGAGGGGAACTTGGCAAGTCCATCTCAGTCATCACTACACCTGCAAATCCATCAGGCTCAGTTTTTTGGGGGCCGGGACTCACCTTGAGCGAAGGGATATCTTCAGCACGGATGACAAACTCGTCCCGCTCCCTGAAGATGCCCTCTCCGCCGCTCTCGCCAGCCTCCTCATCGGTCTCCCCACACACAGCTGCTGTCTCCTGCTTCTTGGCCAGGTGCAGGGGCCGGGCATCTGGCGGCTCAGGGTCCTCAGGAGACGGGGCAGCGGGTTCCTCAGGAGGGGCAACTGGTAGGGCAGCAACTGGTGGGGGTGGGGGTGGCGGCGGCGAGGGCAGGGCTGGCTGCGGTGGTGGCTGTGGTGGAGGCGGTGAGCTGGCCACAGGGGCCACCAGTGGGGGTGGTGAGGGCAGGGCTGGGGCTGGGGCTGGCGCTGGCGCTGGTGGAGGCGGGGGTGGTGGAGGTGGAGGTTGAGGTTGAGGTTGAGGTTGAGGTTGAGGCTGAGGTTGAGGTTGAGGCTGAGGCTGAGGCTGAGGCTGAGGCTGAGGCTGAGGCGCCGGGGCAGGAGGCGGGGAGGGTGGGGGTTTCTCCTCCAGCAACGGGGGCTCTGGGGGAGAGAGGGACATCAGTTCCACATGCTATTCACTGTCGCTGATGCTCCTCGTCCTCAGACACCCCTTCCTGTGCTAACAGCCTGTCACTAATCACCACTCAGTCTCCCAGCAGTCTTCCGCCACAGTCTCAGGGTCCCTTCCCAGGTCCAGACACTACATGGAGCCCATGAAACCAGGCTCCCATCCCCAATGCTCTTTTCAGTCTTGAATCACCTCTCTTGAGTTTCTCAAAGCCCTTGTCTGGCTCTTTTTTCTTTCTTTCTTTCTTTTTTTTTTTTTTTTTCTTTTTGTACCAGGGATTGAACCCAGGGGTGCTTAACCATTCCACATTCCCAGCCCTTTTTGTTTATATTTTATTTGGAGACAGGGTCTTGCTGAGTTGCTCAGGGCCTCTCTTAAGTTTCTGGGGCCGACTTTCACTTTGACCCCCCTGCCTCAGCCTCCCAAGCCACTGGGATTATGGACTTACATCATGGCACCCAGTTGTTTTTTTTTTTTTTTTTTTTTTTTTTCTTTTTTCCCTAGTACTGGGGATTGAGCCTGGGGAGTGCTCAACCCCTGAGACACATTCCCAGTCCTTTTTATTTGAGACAGGGTCTCATTTAGTTGCTGAGGTTGGCCCTGAACTCCTCCCTCCTCCTGCCTCAGCCTCCAATTCACAGGATTACAGGCATGTGCCACTGTGCCTCGCCCTTCCTTGAAGCCAACCTCTCTTTGCCTCTGTTTCCTCCTTGGGGGTCTTGTCCTTCCCTGAGCCCTTCCCTGTCCTTCCCCCAGGGTGCTCTCCAATTGGGGGACGGTCACTATATATTCCAATCTACCAACTTCCTTCCTGATGTACTTTCTTTGAGCCCCACAGGTATTTTAAAGTTCCCCTAACTCTCCAAGGAGCTCCCAACCCCTCAACTGGTACTTCTCCAACCTGTGCCCTCAGCCCTTCCAAGGCTCTCCTGACCTTGACACTCTGCTCAGAACGCTCTGGCACTTCCCATCTTTCTCCAGACACCTGTTGTACCTCACCCCCTCATTCTACTCCCTGCCTTCCTACAACCCCCCGGCAAAGATCTCTCCATTCCTGACACTCCTGAGACCTCAAGTCCCTTTAATGCCCCCCTCCCATGTTTGTTCCCATTAAAATCCTAGTTTCCGTTTAAAGCCTGTGCCAAGACAGAACTCCACACAGACCCCGTCCCTCCTGCCCACCATCAGACCTACCCCTCTCCAAGTCTCCCTGCTCCAGACCCCCTGCTGTCCTCACCATACGTCACTGGCTCTCTTTGATACCCTCTCAAGCCCCACTAGCCTTAAAACCTGTCCCCATAATTTATAACCTGCCCTGACCTCCGCATTCTCCAAGGCCCAGCTTGGAACCTGTTAGTGTGCTTAGCACCTCTAAACACCAGACCTTCACTACGTGTTACATCACCTACAAGAAAACCCCTAATCAGTGTGTAACCTGAACAACTCTATCTGGTAACCATAACAAACTAAATTGCCTGCTCCACTCCCAGACTACCTTCTTGGAGCTCACCAGGTGTGCCATTGCTGTTGGTACTGGGGAGCCCAGGGAGAGGGGGTGGCCCCGGGACTGCAGATGCAGTGGTCAAGGGCGGCCCCTCTGGGGTGGAAGTGTCCTTAGGCCCAGCGAGGGGTGGGTCATCAAGGGCAGAAATGGCTGACGAGATGCTCTCCTGTAGGTCCCGGTTCTTGGCCACAGAGTCTTCCTCATCCGAGGAGAAAGAGGGCAGTGTCTCAAGGTTCCGCTTCAGCTCCTCATCCAGTCGCTTGCAGGGAGAAGGGCAGCCCAGCCCCAGCCCCTCACTCTCCGCGGCCTCCAGAGCACCCCCCAGCCCAAAGGCGCCAGCAGGTGGTGGGTGTGGCACGGTGGGTGCAGCAGGCGGCTGGGGCTGCAGGCCTCGGGCTGGCACAGAAGGTGGCACGCTCTTGGGGGGACTGAGTGGGGGCGTCAGGCCTGCTTGGTACAGTGGTGGGTGACGCTTGCCTGACTTGAGGAAGTCCAGGAAGGAGGCCATGAAGCCTGACTTCATCTCTGGTTGCTTCTCCTCCACCTCTTTGATCTTGGCCTCGATCTTCTCCCGGGTCAGGCTTGAGTCCAGGCTGTTGTGGTCAGCACCTGACATGGCATCACCTGACGAGGCTCCCAGCCCCTCACCAGCCTTGGGCACAGACAACTTGATCTAGACACAGGGAGAGTGGGAAGTCAGGAGCCCAGGAGTCCAGTCCCCAGCCCCAGCCCCCACACTTAAGAACCAGAAGTCCAAAGCCCGACCCTCAGCCTGTGGCGTGCTAGAACTGAGTTCCGCAGACCTTTCTCAAGGGCTGCAATTCTCCCCTCAAAACACTCTGATCTCTGCTACTGGCCAGTCCAGGGGCCCAGATCCTCTTCCCCTAAGAACAGGAATATAGGATCCTGGATTGCTTAGCCTTCAAAGTGAAGGACCTAAGAACCCAAGCTCTAGTCACCCATTTTGGTTAGACTGCACATTTCAATTCTTGGATTTCAGGATTACTGCCATCCTGGAATTCTACACCTCAGCCTGACCTCAGGTTTAATATAAACCTGTATCTCCAGTGCCTAGAATCAACAATGTGACCTCAGTCCCTTCCTTTCTCTAAACCTCAAGACCCCTACAAGACCAAGTCCCCCTCACCTTAAGTGGCTTCAGGGGCTCCAGCCGGGTGCCCCCAGCCTCCTCAGCCTTTCTTCCCCTACCCCGGCCTCTGCCCCGTGGTTTCTTGGCCCCATCACTGGTTGTGGAGGCTGAGGCTGGCCCAGCAGTGGTGGGGACCTCCAGTGGGCGGATCCGGGGCCGACCACGGGGCCGGGGAGGACCATCTCGCTTCGCCTTGGTGGGCTTGCGGCCTCGGCGCCGAGGGCCATCAGGGCCTGGGTTAGGTGGGCAGAAGTCGATGTCACCCAGGGGTGACAGGGCCGGCCGGGAGCGGCAGCTGGAAACCAGGTCAGGCAGGCGCCGGGGATTGAGGCGAATGTCTGCGGGCACATCAGCCTTGTCCTCATCGGCCTCAAACTCATACTCCTGGGCATACAGCTTCTTGGGAGTCTGGAAGGGTGGGTCGCGGCGTCGCAGCAGGTGGAAAGAGGACGTCTTGAGCAGCTTCTTTGGCTTGGTTGAGCAGAAAATGGGCGAGGTGAGGCCACCCTTGGGCTCCGAGGCAGGTGGTGGAGGCGGTGGGGGAGGAGGTGGGGGTGGGGGCGCCGCCTGGTGCGGCCCACTCTGGATCAGGCCCAGTGGCTCAGCGTTGACCGTGGAGGGCAGCTCTGGGGGCTTGTTGTGGTCCAGACCCAGGCCTGGTGTCTCAGGCCCAGCTCCAGATGCCCGAGCCGGGCAGTAGGGCCCATAAGGGTCATAGGTGGGGGGGCCTGGAGGTGGGCCAGCACCAGCCTTGGGATCACCCTCGTCCTCTGGCTGCCCAGTCTTGCCATAGTCATCTGCTGCCCCGCCACCAAACATCTCCTCCATGGTGGGGAAGAAGCTGCGCTCCTCATCCTGGAGCAAAGAGTCAGGGAAGCAGATGGAGGTGAGCGGCACAAAGCGAGGGGCCTTGGGGCCTTGTGGGCTGGGGCTTCGATAGGCACCCGCAGGATCCTTGCCCTCCGAGTTAGGTGGGCCCACACCGGTGTCCCCAGGCCCTGGGGGCAGTGGCTCCAGAGCCCCGAGCAATTCTTGCATGGCACCTGGAGGCTCCAGGCTCTCCTCCGGTCGGAGACGAGGGCTGGGGGCTGCAGGCTCCAGGCCATGGCTGCGCAGGTGGGCCTCAAGCTGGAGGGGTATGGGTGGTGGAGGTGGGGGTGGGGGTGGCTGGGGTGCCCCATCACGGGTGGTTGGTTCAAGGAGGTGGACACCAACTTTGGGGGCACTGGGAGAGGGGCTAGGGGCATGGCTGAGGACTGAGGGGAGCAGCTGGGGGGGAGGTGGAGGCAGCACCAGTGGGAGGTCAGGGCCTCCAGCCTCCAGGAGGAGGCCATGGGGGGTGGGCTGGGCTGGCTGGGCAGTAGGAGGTGGGGGTGGTGGACTCTTCTGCAAGAAGGCCCCCAGCTCCTTGGCTCCTGCCCCATAGTGGACAACTGAGGTGGCCAGTCCCTCAGGGGTCTCGCCAGCCCGTTCTGGCCCTTTCTTCTTCTCCTTCAGCCTCCCCAGGCCCAACTCCAGGGCTGCAGTGGCACCTTCGTCCAGGCTGGCGCTGGTTCGGATAACACTCTGCAAGTGGTACCTCTGAGGGTCTTCCTTGGCCAACTCGTAGGGTGTGCCTGGCGGTCCCCCAGCTCCGCCACTGCCCCCAAGTCCCTTGGAGGCATCTGCTGCCCCATCCTCGCCCACCAAGCCATCTGCCCCTGAGGTCCGAGGTGGGCTGGGGGCCTGCAGGAGGTGCTGGATAAGGAACTCCTCATCCTCAGTGCGCTCAGCAGGAGGCCCACCAGGGCCGGCCAGCAGCTCAGAGCCATCGCCCTTGCCCTTGTAGCCACCTGCTCCAGTTGCATAGCTACCAGCTCCTGGGGGAGCCAGGAACGGGGCTGAGGCCAAAACTGAGCTCAGGTATTTGCCAGGGGCTCCTGGAGAGCCGACTCCAGGCGGGCGGCCGGTAGCAGGAGGCGACTGGAGAGGACGGATGATGTGAGAAGGGCTGGCCTCCCCACCACCTCCCAAGGAGCTGGGTCCCCAGCCACCTCCATGGCCTGAGAGTGCTGGGGAATGACCGGTACTATAGCTGAGCGAGGGGCTGGCTGTGGGCAACCCTTGGGAGTGGGCAGCTGGGCCTGGGTAAGGCTCTCCCTGCACCCCGTAGAGTTGCCCCTGCAGCTGATCTGGAGAGTAACTCTGACATGTGGCTAGGCCAGGAGGTGGTGGGCCACTAGGGGGCTGTGGAGGACCCCCTGAGTAACTGGGCCCTTTGCTCAAGTCCTGTGCTTGACCCCCTCCAAACCCCTGCCCATAGGCCTGTGGTCCCAGGAGCCCTTGGGGCTGACCAGGAGAATAGGCCTGGCCCCCAGCCCCACCCGCCCCAGAGGTCTTCCCAGTGGCATAGGCTGCTGCTGGCCCACCCAGGCTCTGGCATTTAGGTGTGGCAGTTGAGCGAGGTGGTGGGGGCCTGGTGGCACCCCCAGCAGCTGCTCCATAACCACCTTTGCCTGTCTTATAACCGGGCGACTGAATGATGGGGCGGTAACCTCCACCACCACCCCCAGCCCCACCTCCCCCAGCTGCCTCAGGGCCCGTGGCCCGACCTGACGTTCCAGCCGTGGCTCCACTGGGACCTGCCTTGCTAGGTTCACCAGCGCCCGGGGAAGGCTCCCCACCCCCCAGGGGACTGCAGGCCAAGTTGGCCCGGTGGCCCATGGAGGGGTAGCTGCCTCCACAACTCAGGTAGTGCTGCAGGGCATGGGCTGGTGGCGGAGGTGGTGGGGGCTGGGCACTGGCTGGTCGCTGGTAGTGCTTGATGACGGTGTCCTGGCGGGGCAGAGCCCGCTCAGGGGGCGGTGGGCCTGGGGCAGCACCCGAGAAGTTGTAGAGCTGTGGGGAGGACTGTTCAGCGGCAGCAGCGGCGGCAGCGGAAGAGGAAGCCAGCAGATTGAACTGAGTGGGGAGGTGGCGGGGAGGTGGGGGTGGATCTGGGGGGCCAGGGCGGTAAGGGGGAGTCTGGGCCGGGCCAAGGCCAGCAGGCCCCAGCACACCACCCCCTGCCAGGCGCTCAAAGCCCAACGAGGAGGGTACCGTGGGTGCCTGCGAGGGCTTCAGGTGCAGCACATCATGAGGGGACAGGAGCCCATTAGCAGGAGGACTGAATGGGGGGTCCTGGAGGCTGAGGGATGAAGGTACTGGAAAGGGACGGCTGCCGAAGGAAGCTGGGTGCTGGTAGGCAGACAGGGCAGAGGAGGACGGAAAGGTGCTGGAAGCCGGTAGGGCACCCGAGATGAAGAGCTCCGTGGGGCCTGGTGTGTGCATGGCTAGGGATGATGGAGAAGACTGGAGGTCAGAGCAGACCACAAGCCAGCCCCACCCTAACCCTCCAGGAGTGGCACTGGGCTTACCTGTTTGCCAGGAAGGACTACGGAACTGGGAGAGGAGAGAGGAGGCAGAGGGGCCTGGCTGGGGGCCCCGGGACTCCAGGGCAGAAATGAGGTTCATGACGGAGGCGTCGGGCCCTGCTGAGCCTGCGTGGTGGAGGCCAGTGTCGAAGAGTCCAGAGAGGCCTGGCCAGGAACAGGAGAGCAGAGTCAGGTGGGTGAGAGGCCAGGCGGGGTTGAGGAAGGGAAGTAGCCAAATCAAATGGAGTCAGGGAAATGGGCTGGAAGACAGAGAGGGGCAGTTCCAAAGAGGAGAAAAGGGATGGAATGAAGCTAAAATGGCCAAAGGGAGAGAAAAAAGAAAGGGACACAGTAGAGTGGGATAGGTGCAATCCAAGTGGCAGCAGAGAGCCAGGTCGACGTAAAGGAGACCAGCGTGAATGGGTAGAATCCCCAGTAAGCGGGTGGCGGGCGGAAATATGGGCAATTCTAGTAAGGAGAAATTATGGACAATGGGAGTCACAGAAGGATCTAAAAACAAGTCAGAAGGGGTTAAGCCAAGGTGGCAGGATCCCGGGAAAATAGATAGGGAGGAAGTGAAGGAAGGAGTCGACCAGGAAGGTCAGAGGTCAAGTGGATAGCATAGTCTCTTCGTACGTCTGGGGAGGAGCGGGGGAATACGTCAGGATCAAAGCAAGGAAGCCAATCAGAACCATGGGAGGTAAGACCAAAGGGGCAGTATAAGGTAGTGGGCAAATCTAAGAAAACCGAGAGAGAGAGCCAAAGGATCGGAGCCAATCAGGGAAGGGACTCAGGAAGAATTCGGAGGGCAAGGGAGCTAATGGGATGAACCCCGAGGGAAAGGGTTGGGGTAGGCTGGAAAGAGGCGGAAAAGCCTGGAAGAGAAGGTGGGATTTGGGGGCTGAAGAGACCCGGCCAATAGAGCAAAAGGGGCGGGACCAGAGACGGGGAGGACGAATCCGGCGTGAAATTAAGCAGCAACCAGCAGCCTCACAGCCAACCAATCAGAGGACAGCCAGCAAGGGGAGGGCCATGACACAGGGCACGGCCAATTAGGATGGGCGGAACTTTCAGCAGCCAACCAGCTCTCTCCGAGGGAGGGCCAGGATAAGCCGGGCGGGATGGGGCCGTACCTGCCGGGTGGTGGTTGGTGGCATAGCTTTGCAGTGGGTGGGGGGCCGCATAGGCCTGGCGGTGTAAGATGTCCGTCTCGGGGTGCGAGGTCCTGGAGCTGCCATAGACCAAGCTGGGGAGAAGGGGGAGATGTCAGAACGTCCTCCCAAGCTGCCTTCTGAGAAGGAAGCTCAGGAAATCCCCGGGGAGTTTGGGGGAACCTTCCAGCTGATGAGGGGGTTATCCCAAGGAAACCTGGACTCTAAAGGAAGAAGACAGGGGAACTGGGTTGTCCAATTCAAGAGTCACAAAAATGGCCCTCACTCCAGATCCTCAGTAAATAGAGCTCGGATAGTCTTACATTTACGCAGGCAGGCACACAGGCAAACAGGGGAAAGGGTGCAAGACGGAGGAAGCTTCCTGAGTTGAAAACATAAAAGGTACACACCTCCTACCGGACCACCCAACACACACCCATGTGGCCGTGACACAGTGGGGTCAACTTCAGAGTGCACGTGGGCAACTTCACTGGAATGGCGTAGGCCCTGAACTTCATGGGGTTTTGCAAACCACGTCGGGAGCAGTAGGTAGGTTGTTCTCAATAAGGAATAGAGGGTGGGGAGGGGATAGGAACCGGGGAAAGTACCAGGTACAAGTGCGAACATGAATACCGTCCATCCCCAGGGGTTGAGGTTCAAATGCATGGGCCCATGCAAAGTCAAGTATGTGGACAAATGGGTAAACTCACCCACAGAGAAGAAAAGGCACAGAGGGAGGAGTCCCACATGAGAAATCCTGACATACTGGGAAACCCAGGTGTGGGAAGGGGGGGTTCGGGGACAGGTGAAGAGTGAGGGCGCGACACTGATAAGCAGCAGGAAAGGGAGAAATTCACAGGTGAACACACTGCCAGCCACGCACTTACAGGACCCATGCTCCCACACACAAACGCACACGGCAAACATTCGACTGTGCATGCAACGGCCCCAATCTGCGGCCGAGACTCAAGAGGGCAAACACACTCGTGGCCATCAACTAGGATTCTCTGCCTTTGCGGGTGGGGAGTTAAAGGGGGCGTGTCCCAAGTGCCAGACCCCCCCTACACACATAGAACCCTAGCTTAAGAAGGGGGCGGGGCCCCGTGCCCACTCTGCGCGCGGAATTTCTTGGGGGGGGAGGGCCCGAGTGGCTCAGCCTCGCGCAATCCCGGAACAATAGGACCTAGGAGGGGGTGCGTGACCCCCAGGTCTGCGTTTTAATTCTCCTCTCCTTCCACCTTTGCAAGAGCAGAACCTAGGGGCGCCGGGGGGAGGGGTCAACAAGCTGGGAATCCAAGGATGGGGGGAAGCCCAGGCCTTGCTTCACCAGTCCCTCCCACCTTCTCAAGGCCTTTACGTCTGAAATTGTTTTGCACCCCTATTTTCCCGCTGCATTTCTCCCTTTGCAAGCTGGAGCTGGCTTTAGCGGAGTTTGCAATTTGCAAACTGGGGCGGCGGCGTTGTTACAAACCTAAGAAGGCCGCTCCCTTGCAAGCCGGAGGGGAGTTTGCAATGCACGCGTCGCCGGGCGGGCCCGGCCGGGCCGGCCCCCACCCCTTGGCCCCTTTCTCCAGGCCACCCTCAGCTCCTTACCTAGCTTTCGCTGACCTCTCGTAACTCCATCCCGCCCCGGCGCCGAGCGGGTCCCCGAAGCCGGCGCTGGGGTAGTTCCTGTCCATGAATTGGCCGCGGTGGAAATTGGGGGGAGGGGGAGGGAGGGGGAAAGGAGGGGGCGCGCGCGCGCTCTCCTCCGCCGCCGCTCCCTCCGCTGCTTTTTTTTTTCCCCCTTTTCTCTCGCTCTTTTTCTTTGCAGCCGCCGAAGGCCCGGGAAGGCCCCGGGCGGGGGAGGGAGGGGGCAGGGACCGAGGGGCGGGCAAGGGAGAGGGTGCAGCCGCTGAGCCAAGAAGGGGGGAAGGGGGGTTCCCCCTGGAGGAGGGAAAGGGGGGGAGGGACCCCGCTGTCTCCGCCTTTGCCCCCGCGCTTGCAAGAGAGAAGAGGGGGAGCGCGCTCGGGAGGGGGCGTCCCGGGCGGCCCCGGGGTGGGTGCAGGCGCTGGGTGCTCGCTCTCTCGCCGCCGCCGCCGCCGCCTCCTCCTCCTCTGCGCTCACGGTGCAGCCATCTTTGCACAAGGCGGCTGGGGGAGGGGGGAGGGGAAGGGGGGCGGGCGGCGGGGTGTCTGGCTGCGCTCCGCTTCCTCCCACAATCCCGTGCAAATGCAAAAAAAAAAGAGAGAGAGAGAGAGGGAGAGACTGAGAGACTGAGCGCTAGCAGAGCCTGGGGGTGTAGGGCACAGCGTTTGTACAGAAAATCAGCTCCACCGCGCGCAGATGCGCCCGGGAACGCGGTTCAGTTCATGAGGTTTTTATTTTTCATTGTTTCAGCCTTCTTTGATTTCCTTTCCAAAGGATTTTTATCTAGGGGAACAGTTCAAGTCCGGTTTCCCGGTACAACACGAGCCTACCCACGCCGATCACACTTGCAAATATGTCCCCCCACCCTTTCCCTGGGTTACGAAGCGTCCCTGTGCACACACCGACACTACCCTAAGACTCCAGTGTGCACGAACGGGGCTCCCTGCGTGTGCGTGCCCTGTGGCATCCGAGGGTGATGGTCGATTCACGTCTGGCTACACACGTAAGATGCACACCCTGCCTGCCGGACTGGATCTGAGTTTCCACGCGCGCACGTCTACACCGAGAGTGGGACTGGTCGACTGCCCCAAGTCAGGAGAGTCTGGAGACGCGCAAGGGGCAAGGTCCCGGACTTCGCAACACATTAGCCGGGGACGTGTGTGTATCCGTAAGCGGCGGAAACACGTGTGCCAGGCTAGGCCTCGGGTCGAACGACCCCTAATCCCCCCAACCCCCAAGCTCAACTCTAGAATCTAAGAGGCCTGGGGACTTCCGGAATCCGGTGTGAATCAGGGGCACAGCTCGGGCAGCCGGGACTCCGTAACAGATCTTCAGAGAGGCCTCCGGAGGCTACAAGGGGAGGGGCAAACAGGAGAGTCAAGGATCCGGTTGTCCCCACCCCACACCCCCAGCAACCAAGACCACTCCGACCCGCCCTTGGTTTCTCAGCCAATCCCCGACCCTCTGGGCACAAGCCCCACCTCTCTATAATACTCCACTCTCACAACGCTGGGCCACGCCTCTATAGACAATTGCATGCAGCCCCACCCCCGCACTCCAAGACCTGCCCCTGGTAACAAGCCCTAAATTCCAAATCCCGCCCCTAACCCCACGCCCCTCCTCCAAGAGTGCCCTCCCCCTCGTCGCCCCGCCCACTGGTAGAAACCCTGCCGGGTACCTTGAGTAGGGGGGTGGAGGTGCGTCGTGCACCCCAGAGGCCGCTAGTGCCTGCTCATAGGTGGGGAGTCCTGGGGGTAGGGGTGGAGGTGGAGGTAGGGGCGTTGGAGTGCTTAGAGGGCTGATGAGCCCGGCCCTGCGAACAGAAAAGGTGCAGTTAGCAGGAGGAACCTACAGGATGGAGAGGAAACACTAGGAGACACAGGGGGACAGAGGTGGAAGACAGATGGACCAGAGGGAAGGAGGGTCACCTTCAGCCTATCCTTACATGCAGAAAAGCACCTGAAATGACAGGCAGATGTACATGGACAAGCAGATAAAGAAATCAACAACCGCAGATGCAAGGCTGTCATTCAGACACAGAAACATACACCAGATATGGGCAGAGTAATGCAGAAACAGCATGCAGAGAGGTGGGCAGGCAGACACTCACAGAAACAGAACTCAGCAGATACTAGATCACAGATTTTCCAGATTCTCTCTCAGATAACTCATCCTAAATGCACCCCCCCCCCCAATTCAGTATACTTCCACAACTTAGGGCACTTAGACGTCCTCTGAGACCCTGCCAGTGAGAAAGACACACCTAGACAACTTGCAGCTCACACAACACATGCTGTCACCATGGAAACGGACAACCATGGCTCACAAGCTGCACAAAAACAGCCTCACCATGTACAATATCAGAGTGATAATCTCACAGAAACCTGGTACCCCAAAGGCAGGCAGGCAGCAAATGTTGACAGAATTCCTACTACTAGCCTGACAGCCACCACAACTAGACCCAAGCCAGCTGACAGATTCATTCTCCATGTGCCTGTCTACACATCTTTTATCAGTGCCATCCTGCCCCCAATCCTGAGCCCAACTTCTTAGTTCAAACCTCCCTCCATGCCCTGTTCTCTTTCCCCAACCCCTTCTTCCTGAACCCCCCTTACTCTTGGGAAGAAAGTTGCTGGCTTCGGCCCCTGCCCGGGCCCCGTCGATAATGTAGATACCAAAAGGCTCCCAGGCCAGCCAAGACAATGATCAGGATGCCCGAGGTCAGCCCCACTGCCAGTCCTGCTACATCCACTCGTCCATGACCTGTGGGTAGAGGGAACCACTGCTTCAGAGGCTGCCACCCACTCCAATATTCAAATCCCCCCACCCTCCAGTCAGGAAGGAAAAAGTGGGCTATAAAACAAGAAGGCAGAGGGCTGGGGATGTCAATCACCAGCACTGAAAAAAAAAAAAAAAAAAAGGCAGAGCTGCAGTCACTTCATACTCTGTGACCTCAGGCAATTCACTTCATCCCTTTCTCTGGGCTTCTGTTTCCTGCTCTGACAAATGGGAATCAAAACCCCTACTCCACAGTTTGTGAACACTCAGTGAGCTCAAATGTATAAAGGCCTGTGATAACTTCATCTGGAGCTAGAAAATAGGGGAGCTAAATACCTATGACAACATAGACCCTGCTTGGACATGGAGTGTCCTGGTCCTCAAGAGCCAGGGCACAACCTCCTATGTGATTCATCTGTTAAGTGAGCAGTTGACACTAAAGAGCTCAGGTGACTTTAAGAGATTGCCAGATTTAGTCAATAATAATATAGATCACCCAGTTAAATGTGAAGTTCAGATCAAAACAAATAAATTTCAGTATTAGTATATCCCATGCAGTATTTGGGATATATTTAAACTTTTAAAACTTCATTGTGTATCTGAAGTTTAAATTTTACTATTATGGGGAGCACAGAGGGAGATGAGGTTCCTACATTTTTTTCTGGCAATTCTGCCTGCTCTGGAATGCAATCCCTTCTACAAACCAGGTCACTGAGAGGAAAGGCCTCAAATCTAAAGGAGGAACAAAATCTATAGGAAGGTTTCTGAGTTTACCAGACAGCTAGGAAATGTTCACTTCATGGAGAAATTTAGGGAACAGCCCAAATAATTATGTGTTGAGAACTCACATGGACCTGTTGCTAAGGTGCAGCCTCCTTTAGCAATTCAAGAGAGCACAGGGAGACCTCTTTTGTAAGGCCTTGCTAGAACTTACTGCTGGGAGCCCTTCCCTTGGCAGTGGGGTCAGGAGGGGCTTCCCTCAAATTAAATCACTGACTTTTGGGCTTCCTTAGGAAAACCCTGCATTGAGAAGGCAGGTCTTCTCAATTCAGCAGGTTTCAGGTAGATTCAAGGAGCCACTAGGCCTCCCTAGGCTGGTAGCAAAGAGTTACCTCCCCTAGCAACCAGGCTCCAATGTGAGGACTCCAGCCCAGACCTAGGGCCTGTTGCTAAGGTGCGTCCACCCCTAGCAACCAGGCCACCAGGGGGTGGGGCATTTGGTACCCAGAAGGGGATCCTCCAGTGGGCAGGAGGCCTTGGGTCCTCCAGCTAGGTGCAGTTGCTAGGGAGAAGGCCTCCTTAGCAACCAGGCCACTGAAGCTGGGATGGGATTGTGGGGGAGGGGAAGCCAGCCAGGTAGTGCTTCAGGCTTCCTCAGTCTGGCCTGACCAAGCCCCGTTGCTAAGGAGCAGCCCCCCTTAGCAACAATGCTGCAGCCAAGATGGGGCCTCAGAACTCAGAAAAGGGGCTGGGGTGGGTAAACTGGACAGGTGAGGATGGCCGAGCATCCTGCCCTGCCCTTGTTGCTAAGGGGCAGCCCCCCTAACAACCAACAAGCCCCAAAGGGGCTGGGGCTCAGTGCGCTTGCCTATCTGGTGAGCTCCAGGGCTATAGCTCTTCCCTCCTCTGGTACGTTCCCCTTGGGGTCTTCTCTGAAAGCTAATAGGATGTGGTGAGTCTCTTAGATAGGGGTTATAGTGTCAAGGAGGGGTCTCTAATTATCACTTTCAGGACTCGAGGAATGGGGTGGAGGGGCAGCTGCTTCTTTTGCCTAATTTGGGGTGGGAGCCATTGCTTTGGCCTCTACAGGAAGGGGCTGCCTGGAACAAGAGGCTTCGGCTGGTACTCACCTCCTTTGCCATTGTGGATGTAATTCTCCCAGAAGCGCTCCTTGAGGGATAGGGGTGGAGGAGAAGAGAAGACAGCAATTCAAGTGGGAGAGCCACAGTGCGCCAACACCAGTACACCCTGATGAGACCCGTAGGAGGAGGGAATTGAGGGCCAGGACCCCCACCCCCTGGGCATGGAGAAGACAGAGGATCCCAAACTCCAGCCCCCCGCCCCAGCCCTCACCGTCAGAGTGTTGTCCTCAAAGTACTCTCTGGCCTCTTCCCAAGAACACTTCTCCTCGATGCACTCCCGCTCCAAGTTCCCTGGTGTGAACAACTCTAAGTCCCAGTGATTGGCTCTTGGAATCCGCCTGTGGCTGACCAG
Organism: Sciurus carolinensis; assembly: GCF_902686445.1. Taxonomy (NCBI): domain Eukaryota; kingdom Metazoa; phylum Chordata; class Mammalia; order Rodentia; family Sciuridae; genus Sciurus; species Sciurus carolinensis. Next base: position 58,355,887 of record NC_062228.1, on the reverse strand, counting down.
GAAACTCTGGGCCTCTATGGGACCCAAGAAGATGTTTGTTCCTAAAGACATGAGGGTCAGAAAAACAGAGGGTTCCGTGGTAGAGTGCTGGCCTTGTATGAGTGAGGCTTTGAGCTTGAGCCCCAGCACCATTAAAAAAAAGAAAGAAAGAAAAACAGAGGGTCCCTAGGGCTGGGGACATAAGATGGAGAGCTACAGAATCTTCTGGGAGGAGGGTGTTCAGACTCCTGGGTCTGAAGCAAGAGAGGCTGGTTTTGCATTCTGGGGCAAGAAAGAGGGGACTAGCCACAAGAGGTCCTGGGTCAGGGTGAGTTAGGGGTCAAGCCTCTGCACACAGTTTCTTCCCCCAGTACTTACCTTGGTCTTGCTCTCTACTGGGTGCGTTATCCAGGCAGGTTGTCAATCCTATATAGAGCAGCAGCAGGGAAGGGTGGCCCTTCATATTTTGTGGACACCTGGAATAAACTACAGTATAGATAACAGGTACCTCAGCCCCTGGGGAATGAGGCAGGGTTTACCTTTCTGGACTCTGTGGCCATAGATGAAAGTAAGAGCTGGCACTTTGGTAGCCTGCATTCTATGGACCTGTATCAACTCATTTTAATTTTCAAAGATGTCCTATTATTATCTCCATTTTATAGATGAGCAAACTGAGGCACAGAGAGGTAAAATAACACCCATAGTCTTATGGTTTGCAAATGTAAGAGCTAGCATTTGAGGGACCGCAGTGTTCCTCTAGAGACAAGTACAAGAGTGGGGAGCTTATCTTTTCCTCCACTGTCTGTGGCACCTAATACTGATTTTGGCACGTAGTAGGTGCTCAAGAACAGGTTCAGTGATGATCAGGTTCCTTCCTTCCTGGTAATTTCCACCTACACCTCCCTCTGACCATTGCCACATCCACTTATATAGATCAAAGATTACAGGAGTGGAAGGGTTCTACATTTGGGGTTTAGAGGGCATGAGAAAACAGGGGCTCTGGACTCTTAGGTCTGGGAGTCCCAAACGTCTGAGTCTCAGAGGGGTGGGGAGCCAGAACACCAGGGTCCCCAAGCCAGGTTCTGCCTCCAGGAACATTCACTTACCTGCTCAGACCTGTGAGCACTGCCCCTCCTCTTTAATCAGGACCTCCTCTGCCAGCTGTAGCCAGCGGTGAAGGGAGGTAAGGGAGAGGTGGGGGAGAGGGAAGGGGAGAGGGAGGAGGGGTGCCCGGCTCTGGGTAACCAAACCCTGTTTCTAGCAGAGAGGCGGGGCTTGAGATTACCTGCCCTGGGCGGGACTCAGGTAAGGGACAAAGTATTTAAAGGGACCTTAGGACAAAGGGCCTAGGGGCCTTAGCTGCATTGAGAAGCCAGGGTCTCCAATACCCTTGGGCACTTAAGTGAGTGGATTTGCACCCTCTCCTCCCTCCCCTTCCCGGCCTCTTAGGTCGGTCTACCTGGTGGAAACCTGCCAGGCCGACCTAAGGAAATAAATGTCTGGTCTTCAGATACCTAGAAGTTGTCCGAAACGGTATGCCTTGGTCCATGGGACAGTCGGGCGGTACCGCAATAAATCCCTATTTTCTTGAACGACTTTGACTTACGATTTCTTTATTGCTATATCTATAAAATGGGAACAGAGGAATTCTCACTTCTCAATTGCCTCTTAAGCTGTAGCATGAAAAATGGACAATATTTTGGGGATGTGGGCATCCCAATCGCAGGGTGGTTAGACCTTGAACTCTAGGCTGGAAGAGTCTCAAAAGCCTTGGAATTAAAATAAGAAATCGTCCTCCCGGGGAAATGCCTAGTGTATACTACGCGTTCCCCGTATTCAAGCCAGTTTCACCAACCGGAACCTTCGAGTTGCCTCTGACGTTTCCGGAGGGAGGAAGAAAAGAAAGGACTTACCCAGCCAAGCGAGGCACCTCCGCGACTAGGGGCACCTGTACTTCCGGTATCTAGTGCCTGGCGGAAGTAGGTGGGACCGAGTAAGAAAACAGCATTTCTTTCCAGTGTAGGGACACAGTTGAAGCGACCCAGCGAGGAGGCGTCGTTTGCGAGGTAAGTTCCAGTAGGTGGAGGGATAGTGTTGTTACGGTTATTGCCGCGGGCTAGAGTCCTGGGTTCCTGAGGGACACAGGGGCAATATTTCGGATCCTCGATTCGCTGTCAGTCATAACTACAGCTCTCCGGACGACCCAAGTTTGAGGCTGAACTACATCTCCCAGCATCCCCGGGAAGTAGCCAGCCCTCTTTCGGGCCGTTCGGTCGTAGATGGCGATGGGTCGGAGGTCCTCACGGGATTCCTGGGCCTCTGAGGAGTGGGAGTCGAGGGAGGAGGCCCCAGTTTCCCATACTGGGATGAGGAGGGCGAACGTGCAGTAGTGAATTGTGCAGTCCCCCTGGGGTTGACAGCCCCTTCCCTCTCGGGGTTGGTATAGAGGTTAACGTTTTCTTTTGTGGAGTTTTGGGATCTGACAGTCCTTGGTTTGCATCCTGATTGTGCTGTCGATTCAGTGTGAATTGGGCCTCGAAGGGTCCGGTTTTAATGTTTTAAAATGAAAATGTTCAAGTTCCCCCCGACCCATCCCAGTACTGAATCCAGGGGCGCTCTACCGCTGAACTACGTTCTCAGATCATTTTGTTTGTTTTTGCACTACTAGCGATTCAACCCAGGGGTGCTCTACCACTGAGCTACATCCCTAGCCCTTTTAGTGTTTATTTTGAGACAGGATCTCCTAAGTTGTGGAAGGTGGCCCTTTGACTTGGCGATTCTCCGCGGTCAACCTCCCCTGTAACTGGGATTACAAGTGTGGGTCCCCTTGACAGACGTAAATCTCTCTTAATGTAGAACAGCCAGCTCCCTCTCCACTCCATCGTTTTGGGTTTTTCCCCCTTGGTGTAAAGAATTCACTGAAGAAACTGAGTCAGTTATTCTGTCGGTCATCCCACCAACAGAATTTGTATTTTTTTTATAATTAATTTTATCATTATTATTATTTTGTACTGAGGACTGAACCCAGGGGTGCTCTACCACTGAACTACATCATATTTCATTGTGAGACAGTCTTACGAAGTTGCTGAGGCTGGCTTCCAACTTGCCATTCTTCTGCTCCAGTCTCCCCAGTCGCTGGGATGACAGGGATGCACCACATCGTCTGACACACCTGGCTGTTTTTGCTTCTTTATAGTTTCGTTTCACTTGTTCCACCATCCAGCAGTCAGCTAACTACAGTCTGCAGGTCCAACTCAAATCCTGCTAGCCATCTGTTTTTGTTTTGTTTTGTTTTAATCAGCTTTACTGGAATATCATTCATGTAGCACACACAGTTCACCCACTTAATGTGTACAATTCAGTGGTTTTTAGCATGTTCAGAGTTGTGCAACCATCACCATATCAATTTTTAGAACATTTTGTCATCCCAAAAAGAACCCTGACACCTTTCGCAGTCATTCTGCATTCTCTCCCAGTTCTTTCCATCCCACCCCCACCCCACCTTAGGCAGCCACTAATCTCCATTCCATCTCTATGGATTTGCCTAATCTGCATATTCACTTAAATGCATACAATATGTGTTCTTTTGTGACTGGCTTCTTTTACCTGTCATACTATTGCAAGGCTTATCAGTGTTGTATCAGCACTTCGGTCTTTTTATAGTTGAATAGTATTTCACTATAAAGGATAGACCACATTTTCTCCATCAGTTGATAGAGTTTCCACTTTGGGACTATGATAAATAATGATACTGTCAACATTTTTTGTGCAAGTTTCTATGTGGATATATGTTTTCCCTTCTGTTAGAAATGGAATTGCTGGGCTAACCACTGACCGTTTAAGGGTTTGAGGAACTACCAGACTTTCAAAGTGGCTGCACCCCCTTTTCATTCCCTTCAAGATGTGTGAGGGTTCCAGTTTCTCCACATTTTCATCCACACTTACTACTATCTATGATTTTGGTTATGCTGTACTCATCCTAGTGGGGTATAAATTGGTATCTCAGTGTGATTTTTATTGTAATTGCTTCATGACTAATGATATTAAGCAACTTTTCATGTGTATATTGGCCATTGTGTATCTTTTCTTTGGAGAAATATCTGTTCTAATCCTTTCCCCATTTTATAATTGGATTGTCTTTTTTTGTATTTTAAAAAAATTTTTTTTTATTGTAAACAAATGGGATACATGTTGTTTCTCTGTACATGGCATAAAGGCATACCATTTATGTAATCATAAATTTACATAGGGTAATGTTGTTTGATTCATTCTGTTATTTTTTTCCCTTCCCCTGTATTTTTTTAATTATTGAATTTTTTTAATTTTACAGACACATTTTGATTCATTGTACACAAATGGGGTATGACTTTTCATTTCTGTGGTTGTACACAATGTATATTCATGCCATTCATGTAATCATACATATACATAGGGTAATACTGTCTGTTTCATTCTACTGTTTTTCCATCCCCACCCCCTCCCACCCCTCTTTCCTCTGCACCATCCAAAGTTCCTTCATTCTTCTCTTCCTCCACCACCCTCCATCATTATATATTGTCATGCACTTATCAGAGAAAATATTCAGCCTTTGGTTTTTTGGGCTTGGCCTATTTTACTTAGCATGATATTTTCCAGTTTCATCCGTTTACCAGCAAATGCCATAATTGTATTCTTCTTTATGGATGAGTAGTATTCCATTGTGTATATATACCACAGTTTCTTTATCCATTCGTCAACTGAAGGGCATCTAGGTTGGCTCCACAATCTATCTATTGTGAATTGAGTTGCTATGAACATTGACGTGGCTGTATCTCTGTAGTATGCTGATTTTAAGTCCTTTGGGTATAAACTGAGGAGTGGTATAGCTAGGTCAAATGGTGGGTCCATTCCAAGCTTTCTGAGGAATCTCCATACTGCTTTCCAGAGTGGCTGTACCAATTTGCAACTCCACCAGCAATGTATGAGTGTGCCTTTTCCCCACATCCACGTCAACACTTATTATTGCTTGTGTTCTTGATAATAGCCATTCTAATTGAGTTAGATGAAATCTTAGGGTGGTTTTAATTTGCATTTCTCTAATTACTAGGGATGATGAGCACTTTTTCATATATTTGTTGATCACCTGTATATCTTCTTATGTGAAGTATCTGCCCATTTCCTTAGTCCATTTATTAATTGGGTTCTTTGTATTTTTGGTGTAAAGTTTTTTAAGTTCTTTATAAACTTTGGAGATGAGTGCTTTATCTGAAGTGTGTGTGGAAAAGATTTTCTCCCACTCTGTAGGCTCTCTTTCACATTGTTAATTGTTTCCTGTGCTGAGAAAAAACTTTTTAGTTTGACTCTATCCCATTTATTGATTTTTGCTTTTATTTCTTGCGCTATGGGGATCTTGTTAAGGACGTCTGGTCCTAAGCCAACGTGATGGAGATTCGGGCCTACTTTTTCTTCTATTTGGTGAAGGGTCTCAGGTCTAATTCCTAGATCCTTGACCCATTTTGAGTTGAGTTTTTTACAGGGTGAGAGATAGTTGGATTGTCTTTATATTACTTAATTGTAAACTTTTTGGGGGCGGGCATTGAGAATTCAATCCAGGGGTGCTGTACCACTGAGCTACATCCCCAGCCATTTGTGTTTTTTATTTTGAGACAGAGTCTTGTTAAGTTCCCCAGGCCGGCCTCAAACTTGTGATCCTCCTGCGTCAGCCTCCAGAGTAGCTGGGATTAATAGACATTCACTGGGGCACCCATCTAGTCCACAGCATTCTTGAAAGAAAGTTGATGGTGTTCTTTAGGTTCTGGAAGGACTTCTGACCCCACCAGAAAAATTAAAGAGCCACTGGTTTGGTATTCAGACAAACTAACTGGAGGAAAAGACTGTTGGGAGATAATCAGAGCAATTCAAGCCCCAGCTGGACAAGCGATGATGTTAAGGAATTATTACTGTGTGTATGTGTTGTGTGCATATCTTTTAAGAGGTTCTGTCTTACGACAGTGCTGCTCCCAGTGGCAGTACAGTATCCGCTCAGTCCTGTGAGGCTGAGGAGCACTTTGATATGTGGCTATTTGACCAAAGAGCTGAATTTTAAATTTTATTTGATTGTAATTAATTTAAAATCTAAACATCCTATTTGATTCAATTATTGAAAAACTTTTAATTCTGGAACAACCAGGGTGTGGAAATCAATGTTTACATCTAAATTTCCTGAAATCTAAATATAGGCCAAGTATTTTCAGTGAAACTGGGTGCGGTTGCACACGCCTATGATCCCAGCAGCTTGGAGTATGAGACTGGAGGATCACAAGTTCAAAGCCAGCCCCAGCAAGTTAGCAAGCCCAAAGCAACTTAGCAAGACCCTGTCTCAAAATAAAAAATAAAAAGGGCTGGGGATGTGGCTAAGTGGTTAAGCGCTCCTGGGTTCAACCCGCAGTACCAAAATGAAAAAAGAAAAAAAAAGTAGTAACTCCAGTGAAAATTTAGCATCTTAATTAGTGAGATGTACTGAAAGAGTAGAATATAATCTGGATATTGAAGACTGAGTGAGGGAAGGAATAGGTTAGCCTTTTTCTAGAATGGGACCTTCCTGGAGGACCATACCTGTTTAAGAGGGCAGCCCCAGAGCCTGGTTGTCTGGGTTCGAATCCCAGCCCTGCCACTTCCAGCTGGAGGCTTCTGTGTGCCTGCAGTCTCCCTGTAAAGTGGGGGTGATGCTACACAATAGCTGATGTTATGTGTGTCCTGTTCTTTGGGTGTTTCCTCTGAAATGTTGGTGACAGCAGATGACAGTAGTTCTGTTTTCTATTTTGAAATTGTCCTGACTGAGAAGACCATATAATGTAGGTGTGGAAACTCTGGTATTTCAGAATCCTGCCCTGCCGCCTGGCAGCCCCATCCACCCATGGCCATGGAGGATTCCTGAGAGCTTCAGGTTATGTGTGTTGTGTCAACCAATATTTGCCACATCAGAAATTAAAATAGATATTTTAAAAAGTTACTGGTGCAAGAGTGCACACACCATACTAGGCACAGTTGCACACACCTGTAATCCCAGCCAGTCAGGAGGCTGAGGCAGGAAGATCACAAGTTTGAAGCCAGCCTCAGCAAGTTAGTGAGGCCCTAAGCAATTTAGCAAGACCCTGTCTCAAACATAGAGATACAGCTCAGTGGTTCAGTATCTCTGGGTTAAATACCTGGTATCAGAAAGAAAAGAATGCACACACCACGGAATTTACCCACTTAAAATGTCCTCTTCAGTGGGTTTAGTGTATTGGCTGTATTGTATACCCAGTGCCACTTGCTGTTTACATCACCCCCAAAATAAACCCTGTGCCTACCAGCAGTCCTCTGCATTCCTCTCCCTGCCCCCCAGCCTGTGGCACCACTAATCTACCTTCTGTCTCTGACTTGGCCTATTCTAGACATTTTTTGTTAATGAAATTGTGTGATATACGGCCTTTTGTGCCCGTCTTCTTTTCGTTAGCATAAGAAAAGGGAACTTTTTTTACTCTGGAGACTAAGGCAGGAAGATCCTAAGTTTGAGGCCATCCTGGGCAACTTAGCAACGCCTCATCTGTAAATAAAAAATAAAAAGGACTGGGGAGGTAGCTCAGTGATAGAGTGCCCCTGGGTTCAATCCTCAGTCCTGGGGGGAAAGAAGGAAAAAGACCTTTTAAAACCCAAGACAGAAGGCACACAGCACATTCAGTTAGCCCCTAGAGCAATGATGTTCTTACACAGCTCACAACCTCTGGAAAACTCCATTGTATGTATGTGAGAGAATGAGGAGAATAAAGATAAGTAATTTTTAGTATTATGAAAAAGAAGTTTTGTGGACTCCCTGAAAATGTCTTAGGGACCCCGTGGTTCCTGGGCTTTACTTTGAGAACCACTGACCTAGGCAAATGGTTTCCCTTTTAAGCCTCAAGTGGCTATTGGCAAAGTAGAGATGCTGTTGGGACCTGTTTTGGGTGGTTGAGGTTAGATAATTGATGACATCAGGAGCTTGAAGAGTTGACACATGTTCAGGGGTCAAGCATGTTCCTGGTGCTCGTTCTCATTCCCAACCAGTGAAATTTAAAAAGGCTCCTCTCTTGTGTCTTCCCCCTCATGGAGGGAACATTTCCCCATCCACACAGAAACCTCTGTTCCTGGCCACATGACACCCTGCCAGCTCATCTCTGGGAAAGCAGGGTGCCCAGTGCCAAATACCGCAGAGGGTCAAGGCAGTTGACAACTAAGAATAGAGCGGGGAATTTGTCCATGAGGTCAACACGACCTTCATGAGTGGCAGTTGGGGAGGCTAGGGTGGAAGCCAGGGGACTGGGCCTGGGGAGTGGGTGGCATGTAAGCAAGGGAAGATGGCATGTGTGACCACTTACTGGGAGGCTTAGGGCTAGGGAAGTCAGAAGAGAGGCCTGGCAGGTGGAAGGGCTGGGGTCAGGTTGGGGTTCTATCAAGGTCAGTTCTGCAAACAACACCATGGCCGCCTTGAGGACACAGTCACCGAGAAGGGGCCTTTGGGTCAAGAGAGTTGTTCCGTGGATCACTCACGATTGGAGTGGGGATTAGAAGACACCGCACATGTTTGTCATAAACACAAACTGTGAGGATCTGTATCTATGTAAATTTTCCTAAAACCAAAACTTGCCGATAGGGGGAGAGAGAGCTCTGTAGCTGGTAGAGCTTCGAGTTTCAGGTTTGAATGTGAAAGGCTAGGTAATATGGAACCTTTGTTTTTTGTTTTTGGTTTTGTTTGGTTTTGGTACTGGGACTAGAACTCAGGGGCGTCAACCACTGAGCCACATCCCAGCCCTATTTTGTATTTTATTTAGAGACAGAGTCTCAGAGTTGCTTAGCGCCTTGCTTTTGCTGAGACTGGCTTTGAACTCGCGATCCTCCTGCGTCAGTCTCCGGAGCTGCTGGGATTACAGGTGTGGGCCACTGCACCCAGCTAATGTGGAGCTCTTTTGGGTTGGTGTTCTCAGGCCCACCCTTGGTGCTTGCCAGTTGCAGTTCATGGCCCGCCAGTCCCCTGTGATGGTCAGTCTCCATTTCACTCTCCATTCTCCCGGGGAAGGACATGCAGTGACTTTCAACTCCCCTCCCCTCCAGGGTAAACAGCAGTGCTGTGAACAGCCTCATTTCCGCTCCCCTGTGGATAACCTGAGAATGTCTTTGGGACATTTGTGCCTGAGAACTGAAGCACATGCCCTTTGCTAAAGCACTAGCAGCCTGTGTTTGGGTATGGCTGTCCTGTCCATGCTCCCTCACACCCAGCAGTCCTGTGACCCCTCCCACAACCCCACCAAGCCTGCCTTACCCAGCTTTCAGAGTTCTGCCCTGCTGATAGGTGTGCAGTAAGAGCTCCTCGTAGTGTACTAGTGTACCTGAGCATCTCCTCATCTGCTCCTTGGGCTTTGAGTTCCTTCTGCCTCTTCATATCTTTGCTTATTTTTTCTGTTGAGGTAGCCGATTTTTTCCTATCAATTTGCTGAAGTTCCATATATAGTCAGTTTTTCTATAAAAATATTTTGAAAACATGAATTTATTTAATTGCAATTGATCTATTAGGAGCAGTTTGAACCTAAAACAAGTTTCCCTGTTTGCTTACATGGATCCAGAACACTGCACACAGATGAAATGAGTGTATAGGAATACAGAAAGCACATGTGCACATTTTCCAGAAACATCTCCCACCACCTCAGTTCCCTACATAGGTTAGGAACCACATCCATCCACGGCTATACTAGCACTTTCCAGCAGATTTCAGATAACCCTCTTTCACCACCTCACAGCAGCTCACAGGACGCCCCCTTCCAGGGCGTGTTTCCAGAGCAAACCACTTGGCCTTTGTCAAGGTCAAGTGCGATATATATATTTTTGTATAAATATGTATTTATATACAGATTTTGTATATACGGTTATATGGATTTCTTCACCATATCACACCTGTAAAACCTCTCACCTCCGTCTTTCTAGGCCCCTGTGTGTTTCAGCATCACAGACAGTTTCCAAGTGCCGTGCCACACCCCACAATCTCTGTGGTTCCCACTGCAAGTTTTGCATATTGTGATTTCTAAGAACACGTGCCTTATAGTAGGACTGATTATTCCAGATATGAGTCCCTTGTTGATTAGAGGCATTACAGATGTCTTCTAGGCTGTCCTGGGTACCACATTTTCCATAGCACTGACAGGGCCCAGCTTGGGGGCGTTCACAGGAGGCCTGGTGGTGGAGGTGTGAGGTCACGGTCGGTCGGGGAGGTGTGTTAGCCTGACAGTCTGCATGGAAAGTGATGGGCAAATTCTTACCATTTTCTATTTTATTTATTTATTTATGGTTCTGGGGATGGAACTTGGGGCATCACACATGATATGTAAGTCCTCTACTGCTGAGGCACACCAGCAACAAAATTTTGTCAAATTTTAAATGCACATGCCTTTTGAGCCTGTGATTCCACTTTTAAGAACTTATCCTAAATGAGCTAGGCATGGTGGCTCATGCCTGTGATCTCAAATACTCAGGAGGCTAAGGCAGGAAGATCACAAATTCCAGCCCAGCCTCAGCAGTTTAATGAAAACCTGTCTCAAAATTAAAAAAATAAAAAGATCTGGGGATGTCACTGAGAGGTAAAGCATTCCTGGGTACCACAAAGGTAGGTAGGTAGCTGGATAGATAGAATTTACCCTAAATGCAACCTTTCATGTGTTCTAGATGACATTGAATACAAAACTATTTGTTGAAGACACTTATGTCCATCCACAGGTGTTAAATCATGTTAAGACAGCATTGCAGACATAATGCAGAATGAGAACATGCTTGATGGGCCCCTTGGGAATGATCACCAAAAAGGAGCAGGGTTCCCCCCAGTTAATGTCTTTCTAGAACATTTACAAGGAAGTACAGAAGACAGCCATACAGTCCAGTGGCTTTTCAAAGTGAACACACCCATGCCACCTGCAGCCAGATCTAGAAAGAGCATTCTGACCTTATGGGGCTGCCTGGAGGCCCTTCCCAGCCACTGCTGCTTCCCAAAGGAACCCAGTTTCTAAAGCCAAAATTACTTTTTTTTTTTTTTTTTTTTTTTTTTTGCATTAGGGATTGCACCCAGGGGCGCTTACCACTGAGTCACACCCCCAGCCCTTCTTATTTTTTATTTTGAGACAGGGTATCACTAAGTTCTTAGGGCCTCTCCAAGTTGCTGAGGCTGACCTTGCACTCACGGTCCTCCTGCCTCAACTTCCCAACTCACTGGGATTACAGGCATGTACCACCACAACCAGTTCATAATTGTTTTTGTGAGTTCTTGAACTGCGTATTTGTAGAATCATACAGTAAATTTTCTTTTGTGTCTGACTTCTCTCACCCACATGGTATTTGTGAGATTCAGCCGTGACACTAGGTTGTTTGCTGTCTTTGCTGGGTGTTCCCATTCTGTGATTGTGCCCCAGTTCCTTTATCCCATGTGCTCGGGCATTTGGGTATTTTCTAGTTTATGACAGTTTCAAATAGTGTACTCTAGGATGTGTCTTGTGGTAAACAGATGCCCTTCTGGAGGGAGATAGGAGAGGACTTGCTAGCTCGTAGGGCTGGCATGTGCTTGACGTTAATAGGTATTGACATTTCAATTTCAAAGTGGTGGTACCAGTCTACTCTCCCTGCAGCAGCAAGTATTGCAAGATCACACCTCACATAGCTTCTGGAAAATTCCACCATACTACACTCAAGAGAATGAGAGTGAAAAAGGCAAATAATGTCTCATTCCTATTATGATGAGTTTTGCCTCTCAGACTCCCTAGAAATATCTTGAGGAACCACAGGGGTCTTAGGACCACACTTGGAGAACTACTGATCTAGAAGTAATTCTTTTCTTTTCCTTTTTCTTTGTACTAGGAATGGAATCCAGGGGTAATTTACCACTGAGCTACATCCCCGCCCCCTTGTTTTCTTATTTTTGTAGTTGTGGGCGGACAACATGCCTTTGTTTATTTTTATGTGGGGCTAAGGATCAAACCTAGTGCCTAGGCAAGCACTATGCAACTGAGCTATAGCCCCAGCCCAGCCTCCCCTTTGTTTTTGTTCTATTTTGAGACAGGGTCTCCGCTAATTTGCTTAGAGCCTCACTAAATTGCTGAGGCTGGCTTTGAACATACGATCCTCCTGCCTCAGCCTCCTGAGCTGCTGAGATTACAGGTGTGTGCTTCTGTACTCAGCTCCTACTCATTTTTTTTTTTTTTTTTTTTTTTCTTTTGCAGTACTGGGGATCAAACTCAGGGTCTTGTGCTTACGAGGCAAGCACTCTGCCAGCTGAGCTAACTCCCCAGCCCCACCTACTCATATTTTTTATGGCAGAAAAGTATCAGGGTGATCACTAAAATATTTTTGAGCACATAGATATGACTTTGGGTTAAAGCAGGTGAAAGAGAAAAAAGTGGGTTAGAAATACAAGTTGAAAGAGAAGAAGAGGACCAGTAAAAATTTCCTTCTGCTAAAGCAGCTTTTTCTTGTATTTTTCAAATGAATGATAGTATGTATCAGATCTTTAAGGTATTTAGATTCCATCAGCTACATTTAAAAGGCAATACAACAGTGTTGTTTTAAAATGTCGACATGTTGATTTATTTATTTTTTTTTTTTTTATAAAAGGCAGAGTAGATAGTCTTTTTAGTTTGGCTTGTTTTATTTTATTTTAGCATTTTGGGGGCATTGAGGTTTTTTTTTTTTTTTTTTTTTTTTTTTTTTTTTTTTTTGCGGTACTGGGGATCGAACTCAGGGCCTTGGCTTGCAAGGTAAGCACTCTACCAGCTGAGCTATCTCCCCAGCCCAGCATTGAGGGTTTAACCGAGGGCTGGGTGCATGCTAGGCAAGCACTCTGCCATCCAGCTACATCTCCAGCCTTAAAGTGTCAAAATTTACATTGTATTGAAAATTGCATTCTTTGTAACTAAGCTAGGAGAATTTTTATTTTTATTTATTTATTTTATGGGGGGTTACTAAGGATTGAACCAAAAGGCACTTAACCACTGAGCCACATCCCCAGCCCTTTTTATTTTTTATTTTGAGACAGGGTCTTGCTAAGTTGCTGAGCCTGGCTTTGAACTTGGGATCCTCCTACCTCAGTTTCCCGAGATGCTGGGATTATAGGCATTCACCACTGTGCCCAGCAGGAGAATTTTTAGATGGTAAATTAAAGATGGGTTAGATATGAATATAATTTTATGAAATCCTTTTAAGGGTTAAAAGAACATTCAGGCTGCAGAGCTGGCTTGTTGATCAATTTACTAAGCAGGGAGTCTTGCTAAAGCCTGCTCAGCCTCTGTGGGCCTCAGGGAAGCTCATCTTAAAAATGGGCTCCCTACCTCACACCATGTACGGAATTAACTCAAAATAGAACAGAAACCTAATGTAAAAGCTAAATCTACAAAACTCCTGGAAGAAAATATAGGAATAAATCTGCATAATCTTGGTTCATGCAACATCTTCTTAGATACACCACCAAAAACATAAGCAACAAAAGAAAAAATTAGATAAGTTGTTCTTTATCAAAAATAAAAATTGGGGGCTGGGGTTGTGGTTCCATGGTAGAGCACCTGCTTAGCATGGGTGAGGCACTGGGTTGGATCCTTAGCACCACATAAAAATAAATAAATAAAATAAATATATTTTTAAAAATTAAAAATTTGCCAGGCACAGAGAGGCACATGCTTATAATCCCAGTGACTCTATAAACTGAAGCAGGAAGACTGCAAATTTGAGGTCGAACTGAGCAACTTAGTTAGACCTTGTCTCAAAATAAAAAATAAAACATGGCTGGGATGTAGCTCAAAGGTAGAGCATCTCTCTAGGTTCTATCTCCAGTATGGGGAGAAAAAAACAACAACTTGTTTTTGTCTGACACCATCAAGAAGCTGAAAAGACAACAGAATAGAGAAAATATTTGTAAATCAGAGCTAACAAAGGACTTGTATTATTCATCATGTATGTCAAGAAATCTTATATTTCAGCAATAAAAAGGTAAATAGCCCAGCTGGTTGTGGCTCAGTGGAAGAGCACTTGCCTCACAAGCAGGAGGCAGTGGGTTCGATCCTCAGCACCACATAAAAATAAATAAAATAAACGTCCATCGACAACTAAAAATAAATAAATAAAAAAGGCAAATAGCCTAATATAAAAATGGACAAAGGATCTTAATAGACTTCTCTCCAAATATAGCCAGCCATCACTACTAAGCACATGAAGAGGTGCTCAGCACCCTCTTCCTGAGGCAGAGCCCCAGTCCCGGCTGCTCTCAGACCAGCCGACCTCCACCCATTCACCACTGGCTGGTGGACTGGTGGACACTGTTGGGGTCAAGCACTGGGACAAATGCCTTGGCTACAATTGGGACCACACAGATGGGAGTGGAAGGCAGGTGGAGTGGGTTTGTGGCTCTATGGGGGCTTACCAGCGGTGGACCCTTACCTACTTAGATCAAAGCTAGGTCTACCCCCCCCCCCCCCGCTTTTTTTTTTTTTTCAAGTTTCTATTTTGAGACAGGGTGTCCTTAAGTTGCTGAGGCTGGCCTTGAACTTGCGATCCTCTTGCCTCAACCTCCCAACTAGCTGGTATTACAGGTGTGTGCCACTGCACCTGGCTGATGTCTTTTTTATTTTTATTTATTTGTTTATTTATTTTTAGTTATCGATAGACCCTTATTTATTTTATTCATTTGTTTATATGCGGTGCTGAGAATTGAACCCACTGCCTCACACATGGAGGTGGATGCTCTACCCCTGAGCCACAACCCCAGCCCCTGATATCTTTTTTAAAACTGTGAATGGCATAGCAGGCCATCTGGTATGCACTTCTTCCCACTTCCAAACAAATGATTCTTTTGTCATTAAAGGTTATAGGGCAAGTTCAGGTAGTTTTGGGGGGCTTCCTGGCTCCTCCCCCCTGCTGCCCCAACTTTCCCATCCTAGGGGAAAATCAGCCCTGAGCACCACAAAGGCCTGTGTGAGAGCAGCATCTGGTCAGCACAGCCCTGCAACTGTCCTTTCGTCCCCAGGATGACTCGGCATGGCAAGAACTGCACAGCAGGGGCTGTCTACACCTACCACGAGAAGAAGAAGGACACAGGTGCTGAGCCGAGAGCGTGCGTGTGTCTCGGTCACCCTCTCAGTCTGCACCCCTCGTTTTGTCTCTGTGCATCCTGCACCCCACCCCCAGGCACCTGACCACATGAGTGACAGCCCCCCTGGTCCAGTGCCCCCTGTGGCACCTCACATCATGCACCTCACGGAGATTTATGGGTTCCTCCCAATCGTCAGTTGTGGGAGGTGTCACCTGTTACGGCCATGTTCCAAAACAGGATACAGACACAGCAGTGTAGGCACTGTGTCACAGCACAGCACAGGAGTCGGCACGAGCCCCCCAAGCCGCTGTCAGTGATGGGCCCAGCTCACACTCTGGGAACCAGCACTTTCCCATGACTTGTGCAACCCCAGCCTGACGCTGATGAACAGCTCTTGACAATCTTTGCAAAGATGAGGGTGCCCAGCCTGTTTTGCTCTTTCCTCCTGCCTCCACTCTCTGGTGGCACTCTCTCCCTCTGGCTTCGGGGAGGGGCAT